>NC_138182.1:197593392-198193392 GCF_964194105.1 Spermophilus citellus | reverse complement strand
ACAATCCCAGCCTCAAATTTGTTAATACTTATAGACAACACAGAATATCACTGGTCTCTGCTTCTTAAGTAAAAAGTACATAATTAAATATTCATAATTATACAAGTATTCATATTTATATGTTTACAGAAACTATTATTCATAAACATGCCAAATATTTTATAGTTATTTACCTAGATCTTGATATTGTGAATGGTTTTGATTTTTTCTGAGGGTTTGGTATATAAACTTTAATAGTTTTTCCCATTGTCCCGCCTATGAAATTTAAATACAGCATAAAATATATAATTATATAATAAGAACATTATAGCTATAATAATTATAATATTAATTAATATAATAATATATAAGAACTAGATTATGATTTCCAACCTATTTCAATGCACCTATGTCAATTTCATTTAAATGCTTCCAGAATGAGTATGTGGGACTTAATGCGTTAATGATGCATCTTTTTTATATAAAATATATACAAGTTAAAATTGTTTTGTCAGATACGCTTAATTACTATCTTTATGTAATTCCATCCTTAGTTTTATCAATTTGCAATTTGTCTAACACAAAGTAATAGTTTCGTAGGTGCATGTGCACATGGATTTAGCCAAGTTCTTTTAAAACTGTTTTTTTCTGCTTTGTGTGTGTGTGGGGGGGGGGGTACCAGGATTGAACCCAGGGATGTGCTATCACTATGTTACTTACACAACCTAGCTTTTTAAATTTTTAAATTTTGAGACAGAGTTTCAGTAAGTTGCCCAGGCCGGCCACAAACTTGCAATCCTGCCTCAGCCTCCTGAGTCAGGCCCAGAGCCTCCTTGTCTTATTTGCAGTCTTCAAGAGAATATCCGTGGTCCCATAGATACGGTCAGTAAGTCAAAGCCTGCCACCACAAAGCCACACTGTAGTGGCAGTAGGCCATGGGCCATTTTGTCCAAAAGGATCATTGCAATGACCTTAAACAGGCTTAAACTGGTATTAATTTTACCTGTGTTGATGACCATACATGAGACCTGCTGACCACGAGGAGAAGGAGAGGAAGAAGAGCTGCAGTTGTTCTGGCCTGTCTGCAAAGTGTAACCCACAACACCTGAAGCAAATTACACTACATTCCCATTGCAAATATCAAATCAAAAAGCCCTGGTGCCTTCTCTAATAATAGCCTAGTCATTGTCCCAAACCTGAGTTTCTTGTCCAGTGAAACTTAGACATAGAAAACAAATACTTCACTTTTCCTTTTGTAATGGAACCCAGTTGTATAAATAGAGAAAAAAAAAAGATAACATCCTTTAATAACTGATATCTTCAAGTTTGAAATTTATACATCATAACAATGTGTTCAGGAAATAAATAAATGTTATCTATTTATAAGGTTTGGTTTTCTGTGGTGTTCGCATTTCAAGTGCTCTATTTTCCATTGTGATGAACTGAACTGGCCAAAGTGATACTCCCGGATGCATGCAAAAATAGTTACATCCTTTCTTGTCTGATTCTTTATAGCAAAATTTGAAATATAAGGCATCAAAAATAATTTCCATCAGTATCATTTGGGACTACTTTATATAAAACTGTCTGTATGCTGTCTTAGCATTTTTTTTTCCTATCAATAAATATATTCCTACTAGACCTCAAAAACTATGGCTGCTTTCTTCTTTATTGTGACCACTGCAAATAAAAGGTATAGAAGAAACCACAAAGTTACAGGAACATTTTTATAAATATAAAGTGTTATGTCAGTAATAATATTCTTAAAGAAAAACAGATCACTTGAAAACAAAAAGTGGGAGACTACTTTCAGATAGACAAAATGTCTTCTTCCTTTTTATTTTAATTAAAATGAATGAAAATAAATTGAGGTTAGAGAAATTATGCTTCACTTCCTACTTAGTCCTATAGACAATTCTACTAAGGACTGAATAGGCAAAATTGAATAAAGGGTCTTTTAAATTACACTTCTGGATTTTATGACATGATCTCATATCCCACCAGGACAATGTCACAAAAGGCTACAGGAAATTGCCCTGTCCCATGGTACAACTGTAGCAATCCAAATGCACGTGACATTAAAGGGTTCAATGACTTTACTGTATCAAAATGTCCCCTGAAAAATCACTTGCTGTGATATGTAATTTGAGTTATCTTAGAAAAAAATTGTCATTTTAGTATGAATCTAACATGAGTGTCAAAATCTAAATGTCTAACTCTATGTGGGACACATATATTTTTATTTTATATAAAGTAAAAGCATCTAAAATGCAAATAACAGCATATGTAGTAAAGCCTTGTGAAAAGCCTTGTGTTCTCTCATAGAGAGAGAAGGAAGTAAAGGTGCTTAATATTGTGCAAGTGCCACGGGTCATCTCCACAAGCGCATGGTGCACACATGTTCTTTCCCTGGGCCACCGTTACCTTTCTCCATGCTGAAACCAGAATAGATTTTCTAAGCATAGTGAGTGTGTGTTATTCCCTGGTTTAAAGATGGCTTTCCCTGAAAGTAAATTCAATTCATTTTTTCTTAGCCATAAGGATCAATATTTCTGACCTCTGCCTACCAGACTGCATTCACCCTGTACCACTTTGAACTTCTCTCACTGTGTTCTAGCAACACTATGCTTTTCTAAAAATTGGTTTTAACTTATATATCGAACACTAAAATGGTACACATTAATTAAGTGCCATGCAATGTTTTGATACATGTATAGACTGTATAATATTCAAATCAGGTTATACACATCTCCTCGACCACTTATCTTTTCTTTATAGTGAAAACCTTCAAAATTCTTTCTTCTAGCTTTGTGAAATGACAGTGCATTATCTATAGTCATCATACTGCACAATAGCACACCAGAACTCCTTGCTCCCATTGAACTGCAACTTAATACCCACTAATCAACCTTTCCCCATCCCCACCTGCTCCCTGGCCTCTGGTAACCACCATGCTACCTCTCAACTTCTATGAGATCAACTTCATTAGATTCCTTATACAAATGACATCATGCACTTCTTGTCCTTCTGTGCCTGGCTTATTTCACTTAACAAAATTATCTCTGGTTCTGTCCATGGTGTTCCAAACACACTATGATTTCTGATCTTGACATAATTAGCTCAGTTGCACCCATGGGCTTAGGACCGCCCATCAATCTCTTATCACCTTCCTTTATTTTCTCTCTAGAATTTATTTTCAACTAAAAATTTATTATATGTCCAATATTATCTTCCCCAACCAGATTTTAAAAATAGGGATTTTACCTGACTCATCTAATTCTTGCTACATACTTGATACTAAAATATTTGTGATATGAATAACCATATGTAATGTTCAATGGATTTGTATCAAAGTTGGCCAGAAGGCATCTCCATTGAAGATTCAAATAACTATGGTGAAAAGGAAAAAAAAATGAATAAGGATCTATTCAGGTTAATTGTTTAAAACAGTCTCATATTGTCAGTGAATTCCAATACCCTCACTAGGAAAAAAAATACTGGTGATAAAGCTGAGAGACAAACAAGGTTAAGACCACAGCAGGACTCTAAGTAGAAAGAAAAAGGCTTGTACTGCTGATCTTACTTTAGGATTCTATGGACACATGAGAAGTAAAAATGTTTTATTAAGCCAGTATTTTCCTAGATATTGAAATTGCTCAATATTCTACTTTTAAAATTTATTCCAAGAACTAACACAAAGATACTTCATAAAATATACCAAGATCTTAGTATGCACATACATATAAATGCACATATAAATAAATAAAAATCTGACAGCCAGGTGCTATGGTACATGTGTGTAATCCTAGAAACCTTCGAGGCTGAAGAAAGAGAATCACAAGTTCATGGTAGCCTGGGCAACTTAGCCAGAACTTGTTTCAAAATTTTGAAAAGGGGTTTGATGTAGCTCAGTAGCAGAGCACCACTGGATTGAATTCCCTGTATCACCATCGAAAAAATAAATAAAAATTATACCTGGGTATGGTGGTGCATGCTTATAATTCCAGCAGCTCTAGAGACTGAGGCAGGAGGATCACAAGTTTGAGGCAAGCCTCAGAAATTTGACAAGGCACTAAGGAACTTACTGAGAACTTGTCTCAAAACTAAAAATAAAAAGGACTGGAGTTGTAGTTCAGTGGTAAAGTACACCTTGGTTCAATCCATATATATGTGTGTGTGTGTGTGTGTGTGTGTACACGTATGTGTGTGTGTATGTGTGTGTGTGTGTGTGTGTGTGTGTATATATATATATATATATATATATATATATATATATATATATATATCAGCCAACACTTAAATTCTCAAAATCTAGTTTTATCATGCTTCTATATAATATGTAGGTATAATGTTTATTTTTAAGACTACCATATGAACATTAAAATTATTTTACTTTTAAATATACAAACACATGCATGCACACAGAGGTAATATAAATTAGGGCCTTGAACAAATTAATCTATCTCAATTTTCTCATCAGGAAAACAAAGATAATACTGACCTCATCAGGTTATTAAAAGTAGTAAATAAGTTCATACTTGTAGAGCACCTAGAATCAATCACGGTAAATAATAGAAATTAAGTAACTTTATACAAATGAATTTTGAAAATTGCTTTAAATATATGTATCCACCATTACACTGTAGTTGCTATAACATGCATACCACTGGTAAATATCAATAAATATGTCTGTATTAATCTGGAAAAGGAAACATGAAAATTTAAGAGAAAGTGACATAAAGAGCAAATATAGAGAGTTTAATGTAGTACTGATAAAAATAATCCATTTATAAGATTAAGTTAATTTATTCACAAGAGAGAGGGGGATCACTAATAGCATTAGGAAAACATTAATGGTTGAAAGCACTTTCATATAAATTATCCCATTTAAGCTCTGTAATTATTCTGACTGAAATTTAACATGTTTATGGAATTTATTTATGATCATATTTCTAATAAATCTTTATGTCATTCCAAGTCCTAGCCAGGTGATGCCTTCATAGCACTTTATATCTCTTTCCAATTTGCTGAAGAAAAAGAACAAAAATTATGGCAGTTATTACTTTATTATTTTGATGAATATTTATTGAACACATACTATGTACCAAGCATTATATAAATACAGGAGATACAGAGGTTTTTTTTTTTTAAACAAAGAAAATCAAAATTCCCTGCCCTTGGTAGAGTTGATATTCTCTACATTTTAGTTCAGGAAACTGAGATTGAGGAAGATCAGTGAAAAATGGAGTCTTTAGATGAAGGCAAATGCTAGGTAGAGTCAAATAAAGAAAGAAGAAGGAGATAAGGTATGCTAGGGAAATTAGGATCTTACAACTTTCATATCATGCTAAGTATGTTTAGGGAAAGTCTCCATTAGAAGGCAATATTTGATTAATGGCCTTGTTAGTCATTGCATATCCCTATTAGCTCATTACAGGCAAAGAGAAAATCCAAGTAAAAGAGTCCCTGGAATTTTTAAGTATATCAATGAACTGAAGCCAAAGGAGTGGGAAGTGAAGTAAGACATATAGACAAGAAGGCAATGGGAGGGCTGGGGTTGTGGCTCAGTGGCAGAGCTCTTGCCTAGCATGTGTGAGGCACTGGGTTCGGTCCTCAGCACCACATAACTTAAATTGTTCTTTGTATCACATCACATGCAAGTGAAATGGAAGCTGTGAACAATTTCAGTCAATTGCTGTGCGAGGAGATAATACTCAGAGTACCTTAAAACAACAGAGGGCAGGACTTTCCTCTCTATCCTAACAGAACTAACCAGGGTCACTCTATCTTAAAAAGAACCAGTCTTATAGATTTTCTTCCTCCAAAGAAAGAAGCCTAAATTTGCTCCAGATAGATTCTATATTGCTATAAATTCATTGTACTTGTTTTGGAAGGGAATCAGAAGCAGGACATCAAGGAATTGGCCTAGGGTTTTTTTTTTATAATCATCACTATTATAATCCGCATGCTGGTGACTTGCCAAAATCTCCAGCCAAGCCTCCTTAAAGCATTTATTTACCCAATAATATGTTTATAATTTTAAAATAATTCTGATAAAATTGAGACTTGTATTCTTCTTCCCTTCTACTTAAAGAATGAAGGCTGCTTGGATCATGACAGGAACTTTAATACCTATAAAGTTACATGGTAGTGGTTCCAACTGGGAAAGGGTTAAGAAATTAAGACGGTGAAGTGTAAAGATTTAATGTAAGAAAATAAGAAGTATGCATTTGAATGTATGTACTCAAACCACAATATTCTTTTTTCTTTTAACCTGTTTTCTATTTAATCATTCAAGTTTAATATAAACAGAAAAAGAACAGATACACCCACAGAAATACTGGCTGAGTGTTTTCCAGTGATTCATTGTGTAAGCACATTCACCAATATATTTTCTCCACTACTTATATCACTGCTGATCAAGTCATGCTCAAAATACACTATTTTTGCCATCTATAAACTGACACAACAAACCAAAAGATACAGATGATCTATTAAGATGACTGTCAGAGAAACATTCATGAATGGGTCCCAAATGCTGTCTATAATAACTTCTTATAACAGCAATGTCTATATTTCTCTTCATGGTAAATCATCATATTTATCATAATTAAATAATAAAAAATGTAAAGATAGCTGAGATTAAAATTGTCTTGTAAAGAGGGACTTTTTTGGGTCTCCAGTTATCCTTTTAATCAAAGTTCTCTAGAATATGTTGCTGTTTAACAAAATAATCACAGAATATCTGCTCTTTCGCTTTAATACACAAAGTAAAGAATAATCCTGGAGATAAAACACAAAATATTAAGTTTCTAAAAAGTTTTCAACACCAAAAAATAAAACCTTATTCTTAGCATAAAAGAGAGAAAAATATGTGTTCTTTTCTAAATCAGCACAGACACATTTACCTTATAAACACTGATACTCTAGGAGAAGAATATCGTTCATTTCTCTTAAGTTATACAAAGAATCAAGAGCAAGTGTTAAGCATGAGATAGAAATGAAAAATCTTCAAAGCAATAACAGACACATGAAACACATCCCAAAGGGAAATAGGAGAGCCACAGGAAAGAAATAAAGTGAAGTGAATACAACCTCACAACTAGCACAAATCCCTCAGGAATTCTCCTAATACAAACCATTAAAGCCATGTGTTTAACATTTGATAAATCCAAGTTCTTCTCTGTCAAGTGGGGAAGCTTCAGGCACAATAAGCATTAACCTGATCCTATAAAAAAGCATTGTATCATCTGTCTTTACATTTCATTGCAAAACGACTTTATAAACATATACCTCCAAATCTTGCTTCTACATTTCGTTCATATAAGTTAACAACGGATGACTTTCTTGTTTGAATGTAAGTTCGATGAATTTATTCTGTTAAAATATGGTCTTTGCAAAACATCATGGTTCTGTCTACATAATGAAAACATCATAAGCAATCTCCTCCATGCTTTGCTCTGCACATCCATTTTTAATCAATCAACATGGCAGATCTAAAAAGGTGCAATGAAAAGGTGAACTTCTCTGGTATCTTCACAGCAGAAATGTTGCAAAACATATGTTTCATCCTCCAGAAGCTGCAAGATATAAAAATAGAAAAAATGTTCAATAGGAGTGTGGCATGACACAAAGATGCAGAACTTAGAAAGCAGAGGCGGAGAGTCTTGTTGTAGAACTTTCATTAACTGGCCTTGGCCAAGCCATAGTCTTACTTTAGATTTCTGCCTTTCATCTGTAAAATGAAACTGTTCACTAAGTAGTCTCTAAGACCATCTCATCTCTATATATAAATCATTCCATACATCTGCACAACACGAAGATAATCAACTAAGACTGTAAATTCCAAATGTCTACCCACCCCTGCCCAACTTCTTATTGTGTGCCAGGAGACACTGAGGTAAATCCCAGCAAACTATTTACTCATCTACTTCTTGTAAAAACTCTGTGAAAAAAGGCATGATCATTGTTACCCATTTAGCAGGTGAAGAAGCAGGGAAGTTAAATACTTTGCCAGAAACTGTTTATTGAATCTAGAAAAATAATTCATAAAAATTCCATTCTCAACTGCCTCCCAATAGGAAGAGTAAACAATTTTGCCAAAGAAAAAAACTAATTTAACCAAGTCTTTTGAAATAGCTCAAGTACTTAAAAAAAAAGTGGTGAAGAGTCTTATTTAGGAGTAAAGAATACAAAGTTGATTTCACAAAATTAGAACAAACTCAAATAGAGTAAAACTTCCATTTCCAATTGTTTCTTTAGCTACCTAGACTTTTGTTGACATACTGGAGAATAGCTGGAATGGTCCCCAATAACCCCTTGAAAATTGAAGAGGGAACTAAATGAGATAATAAACTCACCTTAATGGGCTCCATACATTGAAATTTTGGAATAAAGCAGGAGATAAAACTAACATTTATTCAGCACTTTATACTGTTGAATAGCTAGATTCATGCCCATTCTTGTATCACAATTAGACTTTTCTCTGTCTCTCATTATAATTGCCTCTGTCTGCATGTAAAACATCTCCTTGATTCAAAATTTTATACTATTAGGAATAAAAATATTCATAGCATGAGTACTCAGAGTATTATCCTGCTGCAATATTTTTCCAGGATCTTTCTAAAATCTAGTCTCATCCTAGTTGAAGGTGTTTCTCTTCCCAGAAACATTTCCAATCCAGAAAACTTTCCAGGAGTTTATTTTTATTTTTAAGCATAGGTGAGTTTTATTTTTAAGAGTAAGGTGAAGATAACTAGAATATTTTTACAAAGATGGTTACTTAGGTAGAATTAATTATGATAGTTTCAGATCTCACAAACCACATGGAGGAGGTCAGGGACAAGAGCACACTTGAGAAATTACTGGGGAAAAAATGTCTTTGTTCAGGTAAAAAGGTATATAATCCTTTCCTTCATGAAACAGTCTGAGATTATAATCTAAAATCCAAAGAATCATGACAATGCTTTTTGAAGGCTTTTAAAGTTAGTACCTCTTTCCTTTAAAATACCTCAGTGTGTTCTCCCAAGTACTAAGACAAGATGCTTTTACAATGATTTATATGGTATTTTCCATCCTAACAGCTGGACTCTTTATGTTTTTAGCATTGCCATGTGGCACACTGTTCAAAGCAATGGAGTTTTAGAAGTCTTGAAAACAGGATGTTCACTTAAGGACTCTATAGAACATGTTACAAATTTAAAATGTGAAAAGGAAAGGAATTCAGTTGCAAATAGCATGAAACCTGAATCCACTAGCTTTTCCAACATTTTTTTTAATGCAGTGAGATGAGAAATGTTCATTCTTCCAACTGTCAGCAAACATATGTATGCAGCTTAACTGGCTTCAGAACCCCTCAGGGCTTTCCCCACGGTTTAGGGTCATTTTCCAACAGGTTTAAAGAATCAATAATATTGTTAAGCAGCCCTCATCTTTTGCAACACATCTTTTATTTTCTTTGGAAAGAGGACGTGCTTATTTTTTATTAGTACTTGTACTCAAGATATCTGGAACCCTTAATTTACTTATATTTACCCATTTCTCTTCTATATACACAAAAATCGCAGTATACGTTGAACAAAATATTACAAGCACAAGAGTGGGTTTTTGTTTGTTTTAGTGCCAGGGAATTAACTCAGGGGCACTTAACCAGTGAGCCACATCTCCAGCCAATTTTCATATTTTATTTAGAGACAGGTCTCACTAAGTTGCTTAGGGCCTCACTAAGTTGGTGAGGCTGGCTTTGAACTCTGGATCCTCCTGCTTCAACCTCCCTAAACCCTGGGATTACAACCATGTACTACTATACCCAACACAAAGATGCATTTTGATTACAAGGAAGATAAAATAAAATCCTTTTATTTGTGAGAACGGGAGTTAAAGATATTTTATGCCATAAACTACTAATTTAAATTATTAATTATAATAATAAATTATTTAATTTTTAAAATAAATAATTTCTTATATTCGTTCCTTAATAACATAAAAAAAGTAATTTTTGGACGTTAAAGAAAACTTTCTTAATGTGTAGTGTTCTCATATGTGTACTGTTCTTAATATTAAAATCGTTTACAGAACAATTATACAAATCAAAATTAAAACTTAAACTACTTTGCATTTGGGGATCTAAAAATTCCAAATGATCAAAAAATACTAGCTTCAATATTCAAACTCTTATTAATTTCTTTAATTATTTAATTATTTGATTTGATTCCTTTAATCACAAAAGAATCTAAATATATTCTGGATCATGTTAGAAATAATTTGATATGTGACCAATTCAAAATTTAACTACATTCTCTTAAAAATTCAACAAAATATGCGGAAGGCATAACACTAAAGAAGATATCTCAAACTACATGTTTTCATAAAATGGTAAACTTGGCCAAAGGACACTTATGTCAATTAATTTCCTTCAAAATTGATTATCAAACTGTAGTATCAGATAACGCATTAAAACAAATAGTCACTTGTTCAAACACTGAATTTATGATTTTTACCTGAAACTCACATGTTAAAAGAAAATCAAAACATAAAGAGCAACAACTCACATGTATACACAGATAACATTCCACACCTAAAAATTCCAACACTAAACTTCTTCACCCCTCCTGCCAATGTTGTATTGTTCAACAGCATGCCAATAGTCAAAGATGACCATGGTCTGACTCTCTGTCCCAGCTTAAGCTTTTATCTTCTCCAAGATCATCCTATAGATCAAGTAATCAAAACAAAACAAAACAGAAAAATATTTGAAACAATGTTTACATATATTAAGATTAAAACCTCTGCCATAATCACCAGTGTCTAATTTCTTACAACTTTATATTCTTTCATTCAACTTTTGTGTTCTGTGTATGATCCTAGGCACTACAGATGAAATAGTGAGTTCCAAAGATAATGACTATGTTCTTCTGACTCTGTTACAGGTACAGTACAAACTGGAAACCAATTAGCAAATAAATGAGTTAGGCTCAGGTGCTGGAAGAGTTCTGAAGATATTACAATAGGAAATCTGATGAAGGATGATTGTAGGTAGGCCAGTTAGTTGATGTCAGTGCAAATTCACATTTGAGTTGAAATGTGGACTACGAGCAGGTGAGGTAGAGTCATATAAATATTTTAGTGACACATTCTATACAGCAAATAAATATATAGATAATATGTATACATTTTACATAATGTGTATATATGTATATATTTTCTCATAGGTTCACATACACACCCATATGCAAGATGAACATATGCTTAAAAGCAGAAAACAGGGCATGATTTTTGAAGGGTAGTATGCAAGGCAAAGGGAATAAGGTAACAATATCAAGTCAGAGAAAATGACAAGCAGAGCTGTTGCTTATAGTTGGACATTCTTTATGAATGGTGCTTTCTTCTCTGAAAAGAACACAACTAAGTCATATACAGTAAAGAGGATTCATTGAGTTCCATGTTGAAAAGAAACTAGAAAATTGAATTGTGGTAATTGTTAGAACTGTTCTTTATTACCCTTAGTATAGAAACTTCCTGAGGTTTTAGACAAGACCAGAGCATCAGAGAAACCCCAAAACTCTGTGGAGAGCTATTTGGGAGAAAGGATTTTTTCCTAGATTGGCAACTTCTGTGCTTAGATCTGGCCTCCTGTGTGGGCATCCGGGAGTCCTCTGAGAACTGTCATCTTTTCACACTATAGTGAACCATAGGCTTAGTATCCTCCCTTCATTCTCAGAGAATGTCAGTGTCTTCTACTTTTTCATCCTTGACAGTGGAATAACAATGAACATGCCATTTTCTCATATTTGTTTACTCTAGTTTTTAATCATTAACTTTAGAAATTAAACTTTTAAAATGAGATTTTTTATATAGTTCTGAATAACACCTTTAATGTAAATAATATAAATTCCAATTTATCATGGAAATTCCTTATTTTAATACATTTCCCAAGCTGTAATATAGTCTCAAAACATGCAGATACAGATTAAATATAAATTGTTATTTAAATAATATGGTAAAGCCAATGAAACTTTTTAAAAATTGCACCTAGATGTTGTCATAATTTTTTGAGGGGGGTGGGTAACCAGGGATTGAACTCAAGGACACTTGACCACTGAGCCACATCCCCAGCCATATTTTGTATTTTAGAGACAGGGTTTCACTGAGTTGCTTAGTGCATCACTTTTGCTGAGTCTGTCTTTGAAATCTTGATCTTCCTGCCTCAGCCTCCCAAGCTGCTGGGATTACAGGTGTGCACCACCGTGCCCGGCTATGATTTTTAAATGTGCTTTTCCAATTAAAGAAGACACATAATAATCATACAGAAAATTTAGAAAGTAATAAAATATAAGAAAATAAGAATAAATATGAATTCCAAAAATGGAGATAAGCATGTTCTATATTTTATAATTCTTCACTGATTTTGTACATATTGTACATATTATAGATTTGTGGTATATATAATGTACATTTTATAGTTGGGGACCACGTATGTCCAGCCTATACACTATTTTTATCATATAACTGACTGTAAGCATCTCAAATTGAAAATCCTTCAAAATTTCAGACTTAATAGCTGCAAAAAAACCTGATATTTCAAAAATGTTGTAAATATCTATGTTCTAAGCATAGTATTTATTTTCAATTATTTCCTATTATTAAAAACTAATGCAATAAAAATCATTGAATTCAAATATTTTGCATTATTTCATGGGAATTCCTAAAGGTGAATTGCTAGTCAGTTGTTTTTTCCCTTTCTTATCATGTGTTATGGTCTGGATATGAGGTGTCCCCCAAAAACTACTGTGTGAGAAAATGCAAGGTTTGGAGGAAAAATTATTAGGTTGTAATCTTAACCCAATCAGTGAATTAATTCCTGATGGGATTAACTGGGTGGTGAATGGAGGCAGGTGGGTTGTGGCTGGAGGAAGTTGTTCATTGGGGGCGTGGCTATGGGGTATATATTTTGTATCTGGAGAGTGGAGTCCCTCTCTGCTCTCTGATCACCATGTGAGCTGCTTCCCTCTGCCACATTCTTCTGCCATGATGTTCTGCCTCATCTCAAGCCCCAGGAATAGAGTTGGCCTTCAATGGACTAAGACCTCTGAAACTGTGAGCTCTCAAATAAACTTTTCCTCCTCTATACTTATTCTGAATGGGTCCTTTAGTCACAGTAGCAAAAAAATAAAAATAAAAATAAATTTTAAAAAAAGCTGGCTGAAACAGCAGGTATTTTTAGATATCATTCTATAAAAGTTAAGTTATGCAAGAATCTGCAGTCAATTAAAAGAAATACATCAGTTTTCTGAAAAAAAAAAAGGCTGAAGCTTTTACTGTATGAGCTTGATGTGTGATAAATAGCATCACAATGTCTAATGTGGGGTCTCTTACTCACTGCAGAGGCTGAAATCATGTTCACAAATTTCTGCACTGAAAGGTTTGCCCTCTTGTCCTTCCCATTATCCTCCAGCCAATACAAAAGGTATAATAGCAGGACAGGCTGAGAAATGGTCTTGAAGGAAAATGAAATATTGATAATATATCAGGATCCATCATACCAATCTTGGTCTTTTTTGTCTTACACCTTTAAAGGAATAAAAATAAATTTCTACTTTGTTTAGGTTACTCCTAGTTTTACTTTTGTCTCATCTCTTCAAAAACACAACTCTTAATCCATACAGCTTGAAAGGTTAAGCATGATGTAAATTTTTAATGATATAAAATAGTATAATTTATAGTATGATCTTATTTTTTGTTAAAGATGGGAGGAAAATACACTAAGCTATTGAAAATAGGGTGGTTTGATTAATAATGATTTCTTTAAATTTTATTTTTGTTATTACCTGTTCATTTTTTCCTGACATGTAATTTCACTTAGGAAAACTTGCTTTCTCTATAATATTCAGACTTTTCCATCCAGGAACACAATACTTTCCTCCACCTACTCCATTCTTCTGTAATAGCTACCCACACAAATAACTAATTTGTTTCTTCTGTCTCTACCATACATCCCATTAGGATTTCTATTCACTATTTTATGTTATTTCTATTAATGTAAACATATTCTTTTTATCAAACATTAACTTCTTTTTTACTTGTATAGAAAGGTTGTAGGTAAGTCTAGGGCTGTAGTTTAGCAATCTAGCACCTGTTTAGCATGTGCAAGACCCTGGGTTAAATGCTTAGCATCAATAACAATAACAACAACAAGAAGAAGATAGAAAGAAAAGAAGGAAGGAAGGAAGGAAGGCAGTCTGAGGATTTTTATATACTTATTTTCTGTCTTCCAATTTTATTGAACCCAATCAGTTACAAAGTTCTATAAGATATAGTTTTCAGGTAATGTAAGCAAATTATGTAAAAACCATAATATTGCCTTCTTCAAATCAATCATTATATCTCTTACTTTTGTTTTGAATAATATTATATTGCCTGGAATTTTTGTGAAAGGATCAGAAATATTTATATGAATGCTTTATTTTTACTTATTTCAATAGCAATGACTCTGGAAATAATTTAAAAGTTTTATTATCAAATATTATTTTGATTCTGGGACCCAAATAGGTAGTTTTCACTGTGCTGAAGAATGCAGCCCTAGTTATCTGAATTTTAAAGGATAAAGCTCTTAAAATAGTAGCTAATATTTATTTGACACATTCAGGCACTGTTAGTATATTAGCTAAATTAATTAATTTAATTCCCATAACACATCTCTGAGGTATATACCATTATCATCTGTTTTAAAATGAGGAAACTGGAGCACAGAGGGAGGTTATATGTCTATTAAGATTCTATTAATCTATTAATAGATTCTCCATTAAAGAAACTTATATTAAAATTTTCATATGATTTGTTTTGCTTAAATTGTTGATGAAATTATCACAAAGGAAAAAATTCAAAATTTGTTGCATTTGGGGGTAAATCTTACTTGGTTTGGGAGTGATCCTGCCCATCTTTCCTACTTCTCCATTTAGAACATTATGTCTATATTAATAAACAAAATAGTTCTTTAATTTTTTTCTTGTGATATCTTGGTTTTTATGATTTGAGCATCGAGATTATGCTAGATTCATAATGTGAGTTGGATAGCTCTCCATCTTTTTTTCTGATATAGCTAATATTTCTTAAACACTCTACAAATGCAGTTTTAACCTTCTCTTTGATCCAAGAGTTATTTAGAAAAGTGATTTAAAATTTTATAGTGGATTTAAGAAGAAATTAATTAAAAGCACAAATGAACAAAAAGTTGTTTGATTATTTAAGCTTTTGTTAATGAAGTCCATTTATACCACATTATTAGAAGAAAATATTGACTGAGTAAATACTATTTTCTAGAAAATTTGAAGTTTTTAAGAAACCTTTATTCAACAATTATTATTCTGCCAAATATCTGCTCATGGGATACAAAGCTATACAAATTGCTTATACACAAATTTAAGTCATGTTAAATATTCATATTTAGTATAGTTATATATAGTTATATATATAACTATACTAAATATGAATAATTTTTTGCTATTTAATATTTGTATAATATTTTATACTTATATTGAATAGCAAAACTTGTTTATTTTAAATAGCCCCTTGTTTTTTAACCTAATAATTGAGGTTTTAACTTCACATATCACTTAACCAGATTATAAATATTTTTAGGTGACTGACATATCTATTTTTGTATTTGACTTTTTAAAATTTCTATGTGACTCTGTTCTTTGCTTTTTCCATTGTTTTATATTCCATGGAAATTCCCATGATGCATGCACTATTTTCCTTTTTTCTGAATTTTATATTTCTCTAAATATTTCACAAATAAGATGGCATCTCTTTACTTTCTCTAAATGGAAAAAAAATACTACTACTTCTTTTCTTCATTTATAGTCTTCAATTATAAAATTCAACATTTTTGGATCAAGTTTCTGTCAAAATTAATATTTCACAGTGTATTTCTCTTTTGAACAATTTTTGAAATTTGTGTTTATTTTATATTCTCATCAACTTACAAATTTAGTACATGCTTTATTCCACCTTCGTTTATTTTTTTCATAATACTTTCCTATGAACTAGACAGAAGCATACAAAGAGAATACCAGCAGGTACTGGTCAATCATAATATTTCAAACACTATTCTTAAGAATTCTGAAACAATTACCTTATTTAATCTTTGTGATAGAAATTAGCTTATTTAATCTTTTGTGATAGAAAATATTTTTACTTCCATTTAATGGATGAGGAAACCATGACACAGAGAAGTTTTGTCTTTGCAGAAGGTCAAACAGCTCTGAATGCAGAGGTCACATGGCAAACTCACACTCTTCTTTTGAGCCTTCTCTATAGGGAGTACATCACCACCTCTATTAGAGTTTATCTTATTCATGATTCTTTTCATTTAAGATGACTTTTTAATTTTATTTTCTACTCACCTTTGCTTTAATCATTTCTGCCTATTTGATAGTTTTTCCTTTTATTCCATTTTTGAGAGTGTGAAGTACACTTACTTTGAAGTTCCATATCTATTTATTTTCTTTGCTTTGAATTAATCCACCAATTGATTTTTATTTTATGGGTTCTCTGTTTTAGGTTAGTTTCCTTCCTTCTTCCTTCCTACCTTCTTTCGTTCCTTCAGGAATTCTGAGGTACTGGAAGTACTCTATCACAAAGATATATCCACAGTCCTTTTTTAATTTTTTTTAATTTTGAGATAGAGTTTCTCAACTGCTGAGGCTGAACTCCAATTTATAATCCTCCTTCCTCAGCCTCCAGAGCCACTGGGATTACAGACATGCCACCATGCCCAGCCTTTCGTTATTTTTCTTTGTGAGTTTTGGAATTTGTTTTCTTTAGGTGAAATAAGTTGAAAACTATTTTTGTCTTTTGTAACTTCTTACTCATCTCTCCCTTTCTCCCTCTCTCTCTTCCTGACTCCTTCCATCCTCTCCTCTTTCTATTCCTCCTCCTTTTCCCCTTTACCCTACTCAACCCCCAGTCTGTGTAGCGCTATTTGTTTCAAACATCAAGCCTTTTCTTGAAGAAGACTTTTAGTGAGTAACTTTGATGATTTCAGCATAAGATTATATTAAGAAAGAGGTAGGGCAATCAGCGGCCACCATCTTGGAGAGCTGAAGTATCCACCGCCACTCTCCGACAGACTGCAACAATAAAACAGGTCTGTGTCACTCAACCCATCCCCCATACATCGGGGAATCCGCATAAAACCCCTCCTAGGCTTTCCAGGGGAGGGAGTATCAGAGTGAGCCCGCATAAAGACTAGGGGAAAACTAGAGACACCTGACCTTCAACTCCCCCTCCCATCAGCAGCCAAAACAAAACCTGTCTAGCCAGCACTGGGGGAGGGGCAAGCAGAAAAAATCAAAACGATACAGTGCCAGGGATCCCAATAGCCAATTGTGCGACCCTGGGGATCCGGGCTGACTGATTCGCCTGGCCTTCCCCACGGCTACAGAAGGCGGGGCGCCGCAGAGAAGTAATTAATTAGCAAGCAGGGAGAAAAGTGGCTGCAATTCTGTGGAATCCTGCTGGATGAGCCCGCACTGACCCCCGGGCTGAGTACGGGATTTCAGAGGGGGAAGGAAGCGGTACAGTTCTATCCCCCACAACGGGAACAAAACAATAGAGTGCCGGGGTCCCCAATAGACACCCTCCACACCCAACAAATGGCAGGTCCAGAGTACAGTTTGAACTGCTGAGAGCCATCACTCAGGGGAAATATGGTCTAGCAGGAGAAACCAAGACTAGCAGGATAAACTAGGGGACTAGAGGCCAGGCCCTCGCGACTGGGCGGCTGGAAACCGCAGGCCCGCCGGCGACAGTTCACCCACTGCCCGTGTAACTGGGCGGTAGGAGAACGCCCGCCCGCCGGCTACCGACCGCAGGACGGGGTGCCTAGAGATCGCCCGCCCACCGGTGACAGCCGGCCCGCTGCCCGCACGACTGGGAGGCTGAAGTCCACTCCCCCGCCGGCGACCGATCACCCGCCCGCTGCCTGAGATACTGGGTGGCTGGAGACTGCCCACCTGCCTCGACCGGGAGCGGAAACCAAACAGAGATAGTCCAGTCACACAGCCCCATTAGGACAACCCAGCAAGGAGCCTGGGGCCTGTCATAGCAGAGTAGTGACGTCACTGGAGCTCGGCCGTCGGAATTCCTTCCCAGCAGAATCCACATTAGCAGGCACAGTTTAACAACACAAAGAAGAAACAACAGAGTAATACAGAACCAAAACAAATCTATAGAAGAGAGCAGAAACACGGCAATCAAATAGAGCTGGAAAGTAACGTGGACAACATGAGAAAACAAGGGAAAAAAGGAGTACAAACAATACAGGACAACTTAATTCTACAGGAGGACATAGAAACATCAGAAGCAGGGATAGGGAATGAACTCAAGGCCTACCTAACTGGAATGGAAAGGAATATTAGGGAAGACATGAGACAGCAAGTCCAAGCAATAAAAGTATATTTTGAAAACGAATTAAACAAACAAATTCAAATGGCAAAGAATGAGCTCTACCAGGAGATAGAGATCTTAAAAAAAAATCAAACAATAATCTTAGAATTGCAGGAAAATATAAACCAAATTAAAAACTCAAACGAGAATATTACAAACAGACTTGATCAAGTAGAAATCAGAACATCAGATAATGAAGACAAGGTATATCAACTTGAAAAGAATATAGTCAACACAGAAAAGATGCTTAAATCCCATGAGCAATCTATTCAAGAGATATGGGATGTCATAAAAAAACCAAATTTGAGGGTCATCGGGATAGAAGAAGGCACAGAGACTCAAACCAAAGGAATGGACAGCATATTAAATGAAATAATTCTAGAAAACTTCCCAGAGATGAAAGATGAAATGGATTGCCAAATCCTGGAAGCCTACAGGACCCCAAACATTCAAAACCATAATAGACCAACTCCAAGACATACAATTATGAAGATAGCCAACGTACAGAACAAGGAGAGAACATTAAAAGCTACGAGAGAAAAGAGGCAGATTACATTCAGGGGTAAACCAATTAGGTTAATGACTGATTTCTCATCACAGACTTTGAAAGCGAGGAGATCCTGGAACAATGTATTTCAAACGCTGAAAAATAATGGATTCCAACCAAGAATACTGTATCCAGCAAAATTAAGCTTCAGATTTGACAATGAAATTAAAATCTTTCATGATAAACAAAAGCTAAAAGAATTCGCAGCAAGAAAACCAACACTGAAAAGCATTTTGAGCAAAATACTACAAGAAGAGGAATTGAAAAATAGTGCCCAAAACTAACAGCAGGAGGTGTCTCAATAAAGGGGGAGGAAAATAACCAAAAAGTAAAACCAGCCAAACTAAAATAAATAAATAAAGAAGCATGACTGGAAGTACAAATCATATCTCAATTGTAACCTTAAATGTTAATGGCCTAAACTCACCAATCAAGAGACATAGGCTAGTAACCTGGATCAAAAAAACAAATCCAACAATATGCTGCCTTCAAGAGACTCATATGATAGGAAAAGACATACACAGGCTGAAGGTAAAAGGTTGGGAAAAATCATACCACTCATAAAACCCTCGGAAGCAAGCAGGAGTGGCCATACTCATATCGAATAAAATCAACTTTAAACCTAAGTTAATCAAGAAGGATAAAGAAGGACACTATATCCTGTTAAAAGGAACCATCCACCAACAAGACATAACAATTATCAATTTGTATGCACCAAACAATGGAGCTGCAACGTTCATAAAACAAACTCTCCTCAAGTTCAAGAGTCAAATAGACCACAACACAATAATTATGGGTGACTTCAACATACCGCTCTCGCCATTAGACAGATCCTCTAGACAAAAACTGAATAAAGAAACTATAGAACTCAACAGCACAATCAATAACCTAGACTTAACTGACATATATAGAATATATCAACCATCATCAAGTGGATACACGTTCTTCTCAGCAGCACATGGATCCTACTCAAAGATAGACCATATATTATGCCATAAGGCAACGCTTAGTAAATATAAAGGTGTGGAGATAATACCATGCACCATATCTGATAACAATGGAATGAAATTGGAAATCAATGATAAAAGAAGGAAGGGAAAATCCTACATCACATGGAAAATTAACAATATGTTACTGAATGATCAATGGGTTACAGAAGACATAAAGGAGGAGATGAAAAAATTCTTAGAGACAAATGATAATACAGACACAACATACCGGAATCTATGAGACACAATGAAAGCAGTTTTAAGAGGAAAATTCATTTCTTGGAGTTCTTTCCTCAAAAAAAGAAATAACCAACAAATAAATGAACTCACACTACACCTCAAAAACCTAGAAAAGGAAGAGCAAAACAACAGCAAATGTAGTAGAAGACAAGAAATAATTAAAATTAGAGCAGAAATCAACGAAATTGAAATAAAAAAAAAAACATTGAAAAAATTGATAAAACTAAAAGTTGGTTCTTTGAAAAAATAAATAAGATAGACAGGCCCTTAGCCATGCTAACGAAGACAAGAAGAGAGAGAACTCAAATTACCAACATACGGGATGAAAAAGGCAATATCACAACAGACACTACAGAAATACAGAAGATAATTAGAAAGTATTTTGAAACCCTATATTCCAATAAAATAGAAGATAGTGAAGATATCGATAAATTTCTTAAGGCATATGATCTGCCCAGATTGAGACAGGAAGACACACACAATTTAAACAGACCAATAACAAAGGAAGAAATAGAAGAAGCCATCAAAAGACTACCAACCAAGAAAAGCCCTGGACCGGATGGGTATACAGCGGAGTTCTACAAAACCTTCAAAGAAGAATTAATACCAATACTTTTCAAGCTATTTCAAGAAATAGAAAAAGAAGGAGCTCTTCCAAATTCATTCTATAAGGCCAACATCACCCTGATTCCGAAACCAGACAAAGACACCTCAAAGAAAGAAAACTACAGACCAATATCTCTGATGAACCTAGATGCAAAAATTCTCAATAAAATTCTGGCAAATTGAATACAAAAACATATCAAAAAACTTGTGCACCATGATCAAGTAGGATTCATCCCTGGGATGCAAGGCTGGTTCAATATACGGAAATCAATAAATGCTATTCACCACATCAACAGACTTAAAGACAAGAACCATATGATCATCTCGATAGATGCAGAAAAAGCATTTGACAAAGTACAGCATCCCTTTATGTTCAAAACTCTAGAAAAACTAGGGATAACAGGAACTTACCTCAACATTGTAAAAGCTATATATGCTAAACCTCAGGCTAGCATCATCCTAAATGGAGAAAAACTGAAGGCATTCCCTCTAAAATCTGGAACAAGACAGGGATGCCCTCTATCACCACTTCTATTCAATTTAGTTCTTGAAGTACTAGCCAGAGCAATTAGACAGACAAAAGAAATTAGAGGCATAAAAATAGGAAAAGAAGAAATTAAATTATCGCTATTTGCAGATGACATGATAATATACCTAACAAAACCAAAAGGGTCTACAAAGAAGCTGCTAGAGTTAATAAATGAATTTAGCAAAGTAGCAGGTTATAAAATTTGCCGCAGTCTTGGCTGGGCACAGAATCACGAGCCACCACACAGCTTTGTAGATTCAAACAGCAATTCTTTATTCCCGAACTCACACCGGCCTCCACACACGTTCTGGGGCAATCCCAGTTCTTCTGCTGCCACCCAATTCACCTACTCCACGAGGCTTTCTTCCCAAAATGCTCTCTCAATCTCACGAGAACTCAACGGGAGCTCAGGCAGCAGGAACGCCCTAATTCCAGCAGCAATAATCCTCAACATCGAACTTCCCTAAAATCCAAGGTCTTAAACTGGGAACGCCCTTAACCGAAGGAGCGGGATACTTCCTCAAACTGCAGGACAAACCCTAATCCTGGATCCACCCTTGTCCTTGGGCAGGGTCACCTAACATGCAATGTCAACAGCGAAATTAACATGGGGTACGCTGGCAAGGAAATTTCCTACTTGGTAATGGCCCTCAGCATCTCCCCCCTTCTGATTAATTAAACAACAAGCAATGTGGCTTAAGGACCGTGCCTGGTAGGTTGTCCAATTCAACATATGGTTCTTACCCGTCATGGGAAAACTGACCTTTAGGCGTCAGCCTCCTGTCTTAGGTTGAATCCACTGCAATCAGATCAACCCGTCACTGACTACCGGTCCAGCATTCAGCCAAGCTTGTGGATAGGTCTATGCACCAGTGGGGGGGTGAGGTTTCTTGCCTCACCTCTGTTGGCCCCCAAATATCCTTGGTGCCAGTGGGGGGGTGAGGTTCTTGCCTCACCTCTGTTGGCCCCCAAATTTTAGACCATCACTAGTAGAAGGGAGGAGGATACAGAAATGCCACGACACCAAGCCAATTGACGGCTCCTTTGGAAAAATTGCGTCACTGGTGACACCATCAGCAAAGATATGCCAGCATTACCACAATTAACATGGGGTGCGCTGGCAAGGAAATTGCATCACTGGTGACACCATCAGCAAAGATATGCCAGCAGTACCACAATTCGCTGCATCAGATGATATTTCACAATACATGCAACTGATATATAGTCCAGGCAAGTTCTGCAGGCAGTTCAAATCGGAGGAGTCTATCAATATGTCCATTTCCTCCCAAAGTAAATCGAGTCCTTGATTGAGCATTACTTGTTGAGTTAATTTCATTGATGCATCAGTTTATGCAGTTTACTGTGATGACTATCATAGAAGCTGTAGTTTGGTTTTATCTTAGTCTTCACCGGCACTGGGATGGAGATGGGAATTCTGGCAATGATGCTAAAGAGACATTATCCTGAACAGAATTATTAAATATAATGAAAAGGAAAGGTGAAAGTAAACTAACAGATCTGTTAACCTCCTTAAAAAACAAACCTTAACAGCTGTTTACCTAATTTAAATTAGTAAGCAAACAGATCTGTTAACCACCTTTAAAAACAATCCTTAACAGCTGTTTACCTAATTAAAATTAAAGCATTTAAATCACGTGAATAAAAAAAAAAATTCGGATCCATTTTTTCATGAGCGCTCCTTATATATGAAATATGGACATACACACATACAGACATACAACACAAAACAGAAATGTGCACACATAACATACAACACATAAGACAATAAAGGCCTTGTAGTTTTACCTAGGTGAAATCTCCATTGCAATGTTTAAAAACTCCACAGTCAAAAAATAAAACACAGTCAAAAAATAAAACTGATCAGAAAAACATTAACCTAGGTTTGTATGAGCTCAAAAATAAAATAGAACTTTACGATGTGGGAAAAATGCAATAATAAAATAGATATTGAAAAAAGCACCATGGTTAATCACTGTCGCAGATGTAAGAATAGCCAAACTGGAGCTCTGGATATCAGCTGTTATGGATTTGAGTCAAATCATCTTCTTTTTCTGTAGAAATTGCTTTAGTTAATCTCTCTGGAATCCAAATCGGCTGCTGTTCTCCCTGTGGAAACACACAAAGGGAACCCCGATTCCAGACAATAACTGGATCAGGGCCTTTCCATTGTCCTGTTAGAATATCTTTCCAAAGTACCTTAGGCTTATGTACATTTTTCGGGTACATATGTCTTTCCGCAGCACTAAGTCCTGATGAATCCAAATTTAGAAAGTTTAGAGTAAAAAGGGTTATTTTATCTTTGAGGGATATATACCCCTATAAGATCCTTTTAAATTTAAGTCATTCAAAAGCATTCTGCCTTAGTTTTTAGAATTACTTTAGTCCTTTTAATTTTTTGATGTGGTTTTAAACCATAGTTGTCTTAGCCTCTTGCATTTTCTATCTGAAATACCTTTACTTGACATTTTCAACCATTTTCTATCTTATTTCTATCTTCTAGTTTTCTTCTAAGGTTTTTATATTTACCCTTAGTTGCTTTTTTCTCTCCTAGTTTTCTTTTGTTTCCTATTTTGTGGGTTAAATATTCTTGTCTTTCTACATCTTTTTTATCTTCCTATATCTTTTTTATCTTTCTACATCTTCTCTCTTTTTTTACCTTTCTGTACTTCTGTTTTTAAAGTTTTTCACTTCAAATTTTTAATCTTCTTTATCTAAATATCTTGTATCTTATTATCTTCCCATTTTCATGGGTTTTTTTTTTTCCATCCATCATGAAGGCATCTTAACCACCTTCAACTTAACCTTTTAAAGCCTTTTGCAACTTATTTAGACATTTTACAACTTTTTACGTTACCACACAAAGATTATCTCATCTCCCTCTTTTTGGTTTAAAGTACATTTTAATAGTTTGATGAGTAAAGCAATCTTTTTTTCTGCCATGAAGGTATCTCGACCACCTTCAATTTAACCTTTTAAAGCCTTCAATTATCATCTATACTGTACTTTTAAATGTACTTTTTCACCACCTACAGCTTCACTCTTTTAAATGAGGCTTAGATTCTGTTTAAATCGCTTTAATGTTAGTTTACATGGCTGCCCTTCAACCAAAGGCCTTTTTTTTTTTTTACTCCATTAAGAAGCTTTGTCTCAATCTGCCATGTACCAATATCTTTTTCATCTTTCTTCCTTTCTCAAGCTTTTAAAGTAAGTCTAGTTTCCTCAAAATCTTTTTAAATGGCATTTTACAACTTTTTACTTTACCACACAGAGATTATCTCATCTAGAAACATTTCTTTTTCCTTTAACCTTTTATATTAAAATATATTTCCACATCTTGAATCTTTTTATATCTCTTTTTTAACCATTAACCCTTTTTATAAATTCACATTCTGAAACAACCCTTATAAAATTTCTGATTTAGACAAATTACTCCACTTTAATAAGATGAAATAATTTCATGTTTTTTAAGGTACTATAATATTGTAATTGAAACCCAACTGAAACTTCTTATACTCTTTGTATATAAATTACACCTGATAGAATCTTAAGACTTAGTAACCTTGTTTCAGCAAAGACACAGACCAAAGCAATATTAAACTTTTTTCTATTTACCAATTTATGAAAACACACATGTTTAAATATATTACCTTATGGAACTTAATAAGTAAAGAGTACTTGATTTCATATTTAGTAGTTGATATTTCAACACTTTAGCTTTGTAAATTAATCAGATGTCTGTAAAAACCAAGATCTTAGACAAGTATAGTAAACAGAACTAGGCATCTCTTTCTTGTTGAAAAAAAATCCTTCTACAGGATACCATGATGGTCCCATTGATAGACTTAATAACTCATCTTTAAAAAGCCATGGGCTACATTTTTGTATTGTATCAACATATGCCCTAACTGTTCTTGATCTTACTGGGGTGCCTCTTTCCTCTAACAATTTCTCTTCCTCGGAGGCAAACAACTTCAAACCTTGAGTCAACCTTTTTCCCCAGTTTGCCTGAGAAAGTTCTAGGAACAGGCAACTTGAAACAAAAACAAAATAAATCAAAACAAGAACACATTGTTTTTTGAAATAGTCACCCATTTTTTTTTTTTTTTTTTTTTGCTCTCCTTCAGGAGCGAGCAAATTCACTTACCCCCAAGCTTCAGACATCCCGAATACGGGCCACCAAATGCCGCAGTCTTGGCTGGGCACAGAATCACGAGCCACCACACAGCTTTGTAGATTCAAACAGCAATTCTTTATTCCCGAACTCACACCGGCCTCCACACACGTTCTGGGGCAATCCCAGTTCTGCTGCCACCCAATTCACCTACTCCACGAGGCTTTTTTCCCAAAATGCTCTCTCAATCTCACGAGAGCTCAACGGGAGCTCAGGCAGCAGGAACACCCTAATTCCAGCAGCAATAATCCTCAACATCGAACTTCCCTAAAATCCAAGGTCTTAAACTGGGAACGCCTTGTCTTAAACCGGGAACGCCCTAAACCCAAGGATTGGGATACTTCCTCAAACTGCAGGATACACCCTAATCCTGGATCCACCCTCGTCCTTGGGCAGGGTCACCTAACATGCAATGTCAACAGTGAAATTAACATGGGGTACGCTGGCAAGGAAATTTCCTACTTGGTAATGGCCCTCAGCACTTTTCCCCACATCCCTGCCAACACTTATTGTTGTTTGACTTCATAATGGCTGCCAATCTTACTGGAGTGAGATGGTATCTTAGGGTGGTTTTGATTTGCATTTCTCTGATTGCTAGAGATGGTGAGCATTTTTTCATGTACTTGTTGATTGATTGTATGTCCTCCTCTGAGAAGTGTCTGTTCAGGTCCTTGGCCCATTTGTTGATTGGGTTGTTTGTTATCTTATTGTTTAATTTTTTGAGTTCTTTGTACATTCTGGATATTAGGGCTCTATCTGAGGTGTGAGGGGTAAAAATTTGTTCCCAAGATGTAGGCTCTCTATTTACCTCTTTTGTTGTTTCTCTTGCTGAGAAAAAACTTTTTAGTTTAAGTAAGTCCCATTTGTTGATTCTTGTTATTAACTCTTGGGCTATGGGTGTCCTATTAAGGAATTTGGAGCCTGACCCCACTATATGTAGATCAGAGCCAACTTTGTCTTCTATCAGACGCACCGTCTCTGATTTGATATCTAGCTCCTTGATCCATTTTGAGTTAACTTTTGTGGATGGCGAGAGAAAGGGATTGAATTTCATTTTGTTGCATATGGATTTCCAATTTTCCCAGCATCATTTGTTGAAGATTCTATCCTTCCTCCATTGCATGTTTTTAGCTCCTTTATCAAATATAAGATAGTTGTAACTTTGTGGATTAGTCTCTGTGTCCTCTATTCTGTACCATTGGTCCACCTGCCTGTTTTGGTACCAGTACCATGCTGTTTTTGTTACTATTGCTTTGTAGTACAGTTTGAACTCTGGTATCGCTATACCTCCAGATTCACACTTCCTGCTTAGAATTGCTTTTGCTATCCTGGGTCTTTTGTTTTTCCATATGAATTTCATGATTGCTTTATCTATTTCAACAAGAAATTCCGTTGGGATTTTGATTGGCATCGCATTAAACCTGTAGAGAACTTTGGGTAATATCGCCATTTTGATGATGTTAGTTCTGCCTATCCATGAACAGGGTACATTTTTCCATCTTCTGAGATCTTCTTCTATCTCTCTCTTTAGGGTTCTGTAGTTTTCATTGTATAGATCTTTCACCTCTTTTGTTAGGTTGATTCCCAAGTATCTTATTTTCTTTGAGGATATTGTGAATGGAGTGGTTTTCCTTATTTCCATTTCAGAGGTTTTGTTGCTGATATACAGGAATGCCTTTGATTTATGCATGTTAATTTTTGCTGAGGGCCATTACCAAGTAGGAAATTTCCTTGCCAGCGTACCCCATGTTAATTTCGCTGTTGACATTGCATGTTAGGTGACCCTGCCCAAGGACAAGGGTGGATCCAGGATTAGGGTTTGTCCTGCAGTTTGAGGAAGTATCCCGCTCCTTGGGTTAAGGGCGTTCCCAGTTTAAGACCTTGGATTTTAGGGAAGTTCGATGTTGAGGATTATTGCTGCTGGAATTAGGGCGTTCCTGCTGCCTGAGCTCCCGTTGAGTTCTCGTGAGATTGAGAGAGCATTTTGGGAAGAAAGCCTCGTGGAGTAGGTGAATTGGGTGGCAGCAGAACTGGGATTGCCCCAGAACGTGTGTGGAGGCCGGTGTGAGTTCGGGAATAAAGAATTGCTGTTTGAATCTACAAAGCTGTGTGGTGGCTCGTGATTCTGTGCCCAGCCAAGACTGCGGCATTTGGTGGCCCGTACGGGGAACGAACCCGCGACCTTGGCGTTATCAGCACCAAGCTCTAACCAACTGAGCTAACCGGCCTCCACACACGTTCTGGGGCAATCCCAGTTCTTCTGCTGCCACCCAATTCACCTACTCCACGAGGCTTTCTTCCCAAAATGCTCTCTCAATCTCACGAGAACTCAACGGGAGCTCAGGCAGCAGGAACGCCCTAATTCCAGCAGCAATAATCCTCAACATCGAACTTCCCTAAAATCCAAGGTCTTAAACTGGGAACACCCTTAACCCAAGGAGCGGGATACTTCCTCAAACTGCAGGACAAACCCTAATCCTGGATCCACCCTTGTCCTTGGGCAGGGTCACCTAACATGCAATGTCAACAGCGAAATTAACATGGGGTACGCTGGCAAGGAAATTTCCTACTTGGTAATGGCCCTCAGCAGAAAAGGGTACACTTGTACACTGCTGGTGGGACTGCAAAATGGTGAGGCCAATTTGGAAAGCAGTATGGAGATTCCTGGGAAAGCTGGGAATGGATCCACCATTCGACCCAGCTATCGCCCTTCTCGGACTATTCCCTGAGGACCTTAAAAGAGCGCACTATAGGGATACGGCCACATCAATGATTATAGAGGCACAATTCACAATAGCTAGACTGTGGAACCAACCTAGATGCCCTTCAATAGATGAATGGATAAAAAAATGTGGCATCTATACACAATGGAGTATTATGCAGCACTAAGAAATGACAAAATCACGGAATTTGCAGGGAAATGGATGGCATTAGAGCAGATTATGCTAAGTGAAGCTAGCCAAGCCCTAAAAAACAAATGCCAAATGTCTTCTTTGATATAAAGAGAGCAACTAAGAACAGAACAGGAAGGAAGAGCATGAGGAAAAGACTAATAGTAAACAAAGACGAATGGGGGGAGAGAAAGGGAGAGCGAAGGGAAAGCATATGGAAATGGTAGGAGACCTTCAATGATACACAAAATTATAAGAGGTTATGAGGGGCAGGGGGGGGAAGGGGAGAGAATTGAACAACAGCAGAGGAAGTAGAGAGGGAAGATGGGATGTGAGGGGAGGGGAGGGGGGATAGTAGGGGATAGGAAAGGTAGCAGAATACAACAGTCACTAATATGCCATTATGTAATAATGTGAGTATGTAACAGTTGTGATTCTGCAATCTGTATTTGGGGTAAAAATGGGAGTTCAAAACCCAATTGAGTCTAATGTATGAAAGATGATATATCATGAGCTCTGTAATGTTTTGAACAGTCAATAAAAAAAAAGAAAGAGGTAGGAAAATAGCTTCAGTAGCCTTTCATTGTCTACACAAACATTCCTCTTTATTCTAAAGCTTCAAACACTAATATTTTCAATGAACCACATGAAGAATCTGGAAACAGGGAAATCTGTGATTGCTAATTATTTGGCTTTTAAAACATAATCAGCATTTCCCCATCCCCACCCAACTCACCCCACTGCAGATAGGATATGACTGAGTGAATTCGCTACTTCCCAATATGGATATCTAGTCTACAGGGCAAACCCTTCTGTTTTAGACTAAATGTCTATATGTGGGTGAGACCTTTGGCTCTAGGACAAGCTTGCTCTGAGTAATAACCAAAGTGAGAGTAGATTTATATGGCATGAGCCGCAGCATCTATTACATGCAGAGATTTCAGAAGTTGCTTTTCTTAAAGAAGAGCTGTGAAGGTGCAGAGTTTTGCAGATACCTCTTGGCACACCCATTCCTGAGCTCTCAGTTTTGACTCACTTCTTGTTATCTTTTATGTATTTCTTTTAGTTTATATTTGTATTGGTCATAACCTCATAATTCTTTTCAGTGTGCCGTGAGTATGCTCATCTGCTTTGTAGTCCCCCTAGATAAGAAAAAGTTTGGCAATGTCTCTAGCTTGTAACAATTTCTAATCACAGAGCTGATTTTATCTACTGTGTTTCTGTTTTGAATCTACATAAATTCATTCCCTAAAATCTCACAATCAAAACTATGGCCCAAGAGAAGTGAATAATTAGCTAGTAAGTGTACTAGGAATTAGAAAGTGTACTAGGAATTAGAAAACTGTTACGTTAAATATCACCTTTTATTTGAATCATCTAGATTGGCCAGGCCGGATGTCTGGATTTCTATATGCAACTGCCCAAATTTATGGCTTTAGCTGTGTGACATGAGGTGCACATTTTCATAAAGGGCCAGAGACTTTTAAAGAACAGGAAAATGATTCGCTTAAAAAAAAAAGAAAAAAAAAACTAAAGGTGCTTGTTTTATAAAAATAAATGCTGGGCCAAATGTTCATCCTTTATTATTCTCCCATAGGAGTTTTACAAGATGAGAATCTGGCATTTATTAGCAGGTCATGTGAGGGTCGGTGGCTGTGGGAACCCAGACTCTTTGTCTGCATTTTATCTTCACCATATGATTTTGGTATGAGTTTTTAAGTCTCATAAACTACACTATGTCATGAATATTTAATAATTACATTTTTAAAATAACATAAATTAAATCACCTGTCTGTTATACTGCCATGATATCAATAAAAGCACGTTTAATTCTCACTGGGAATTTCTAAGATACTTTTGATTTAGCTCTCATTATGAGTGTGTGTGTCTGTGTGTGTGTATGAAAGATTTCAACTATTGAATATGATTTTGTATTTTTTCTTCTTGGTTGAATATTTTTAGTGTACATGTGATTTTAGATTCCATGGGAAAAATTTCAAATAATTTTAAAATAAATAATATAAAGTATATTTATTAAAGAGCTAGATAATTAGATAAATATGTGCTAAAATATTCCTAATAAATTAGGAGATTCAGCCAAGTGTATAAGGATGAAGCAAAGTAGAATAAGTCTATTGTTTACATGATTCATCCAAGATACTCAGTAACTACTTGAACTTTGTACATTGCAATCCAAGAAGACATGACTCTTGACCTCTGATAACAGTAACAAAAAATGCACAACCAAGGGTATGAAGAAAACATTAAGTCAACCTAGAGGACACATAATATAATCTTATCAAAGCTTACGACTCTTAGGATAAGAGAGGGGCTTCTGACTCCTGGTTTTGCCACATAATGTGCAATTTTGAACAAGTCAGTTAACCTCTCTTAGGCCTGAGTTCTCCATCTTTTCAATGGTCCTTGGGATAATGTGTGTAACATATGTCTGTAAATCTGTTATTCGGCCCCTAGCTCACTGGGTCCTATTCACTCTGACCTCTGTTCTGTTCCTCGAAAACACCAAACACCTGCTCTCTGGGACCTTTAGAGAAGCGTTTTCTTCTTCCTGGATTTTTCTTCCCTCCAGATCTCTCTAGGGAACAGCTGCTTCCTTGCATTCATGTTTGGCTCAGTATTCCCACTGAGACCTAAATCACATGCCTGCACCCTTACTCCATGGGAAGCTGGAAAATCAGCCTTCACTTTTCATATGGGGACTGCTGAGGACTCCCTTGAAGACCTAAAAGATACTGAATCCCCACAAGCAAACAAAGCATTATCCAACTTCCACTGCAGGTATCAAGATGTTCTGCAAATTCTTTGGATAAGATTTACCAAACATAATGGGTAAATTTAGAAATTTCTAAGAAATAAGTAACTCTTCATCAGGATACAGCCAATGATAATAAAACTTGAACACAAATAGAATAATCAGATTTTGGTCTTAAAAATTGCTGGCTTCACAACGCATTGTGCTGGTCAGTCCCTCAAGAAGAGTTTGTGGTGGCCAGAAAGATATGCATCTCAAAAGAACATTCTGGAATGTTCAAAGCATTCAGGGCTTGCATTGCTTTTATGCACTTCAGCTGTTAATCTTTACCCCTTCCCTACACTGTGTCTTCAAAACTATGTAAAGTTAAACAGGACCCATTTACATTCCACCTTTGAGTTAACTGATTACTTTAGGAGTCTGTGTCATGTAATATTTCAAGATGTTCTGATAATGGCAAGTAAAACTCATTGGGCACATATTATATGTTAATACTTAGCTTTTGTATATTTTGTCTATTCTTTTCATAACCTTACTGGTTATTATTATCCCTACATTTTAGATGAGGAAATTGAAACAAAAAGAAACAAACCAATTGTCATGTGGAATTAAAATTTCTGTTCTGCAGTTAGTCATGTATCTAGTACATACTATGTTTTATCAATTACAAGCACATTTCTCCTTTGCTGATTTTTCCCATACTCACCATATCAAGGAAATGCCCTGAAAACTATAAAGAGGAATAAAAAGAGAAAATGGAAAACAGATATTTTGTAAGATCAAATCCAGTGAGAAATTTGTTTTAAATTTTTGCTTCCTCATTTTTCTTGACTTTTCACTGTGTGTTCTAAGTTTTTAAAGCTTAGTATATGCATCTACTTTGATTCCTCAAATCTGTTTAGGGAAACCTTATTTTAACAAACTAGTTGAATATTAAACTATGCAAGATATTAAATCACTTTATAAAATAAAACAGATAAGCAACATAATACAAGTTTCTCATTCCCCTAGGTATAAAATAGAACACGATAAAAAATCCATATGTTCTGATATCATGTGAGCACTGTTTTTGGAATCAGTATGGCTTTATTTTGAAATCCAATGTCAAAGCATGTGTCCTTCTCTGTAAACATGAAACAATACCAACTTTGTAGGGTTGCTTCAAGTATTCCATGAGACCACATATATAAAGGACTTAGCACAGTGATTGACATGTGACAGCTGCTCAGCCATGGATGTCTGATTTGTTGCTCTATGGCAGTGATGGCATGTCCAGAGCCCTTGAACTATCATTCAGTGGCACCTCAGCAAAAAAGCCCCAACAATGCATGTCTTTTGTGTTCCATTTAATTTCACTCACTGATACATCTGTGTTGATTCCTTATGTCCAGAATCCTTTGCCCCTTCTTTTGGGTACAGTATCTTAAAGCTGTGAGGAAGTATCCCTCCACCACTCTCAGCCCATGTCATTCAGATGGAGACAGCCCCTCCTTCAGCCTCAAGAGAAGGCTCATGGCCTGGAAAGGGCAAATGAATCAGTGATTGTAAGCCCAAGACCTTTGGTGAAATCATAGGAAACAGTATCTTCACACTGAACTGCCAAACGGGTGGTATAAAATTTGGAGCCATTACGGGCTACCATGAGAGAAAACTTTACTATGAATGCAGGTAATGGAGAGAAACTAATATATTTGCTGGCATCTTTTAAGTTTCTGGATACATCTGTGACTGAACATGTTATTAGAGTCCCAGGCCAAAACTTGACTGAGGATCCAAGAAATCAGGTCTGGCCACTTGCCCCAAAAACCAAACAGAAGAGGTAATGGTGAAAAACATGAAAGTAACTTCAGTCAGTGTGGTACCTGAAAAAGACAAGGGGACCCATGTCCTTAGCCCTGTCTCTGACAGCCCATTTAGACAAGGAGGAATGAGGGAAAGAGTTGAAGGTTTGCATAGCTGGAGGCTTTCCTCGGCTACTAAAGCAGGTGATTTTGATCAGGTATGGTCTGGTCCATCATCATCTCAAGATTGGTCAAGTGAGAACTTGTCAGTGATAAGGAAGTTGTTGTTGGCCTGGGGGGAGCTTCAACTCATCACAAGATATTTATCATTTGGAACTGTTGTTTCTGGAGTCCAAGTTGACCCAGAGCAAAGGAGATGGTGCAAAATGGATACAGGGATGCCAAATCTTTAATCCTGCTTTTAGCTATTTGCAAACCAAAGTGAAGAGACAAGTGCCTTGTTACAAAGAAAAGATACACTTCACCTTTTCGATCATGTGGGTGCATCTAGGTCATAAGCAACTTTCAAAACAACCCTCAGTAGTCCAACTTTCTGTTGCCTATGTCCCTTCCCCTTCAGTGAGGGCTAACGACTGACTTCTAGTTAATAGAGTAAGTCAAAATGGGTATAAAACTGTGACTTCTGTCATACTGATAGAGGGTATATTGGCTTCTAGGCTTGCATGCTTTGAAAAAGCAAGCTGCTATGTAGCTGAGGTCATATGGTAAGGAACTATGGCAGCTTACAGCAAATAGCAAGGAAGAAACTTAGTCCAACAAAGGCCGAAGGAACAGAATAGTGCCAACAACCACCAAGGTATCTTGGAATTGGATTCCTCACCATCATAGACTTCATATGAGACTGCCAACTCTTGGCTCATACCTTGATTGAAGCCTTGAGAAATACCATGATGCAGGGCACATAGCTAAGCACCTGACTCACAGTGTGTGTGTGTTTGTGTGTGTGTGTGTGTGTCTGTGTGTGTCTGTGTCTTTTTGAGAAGCTAAGTTTGGGACCTGTCATCAACAAAATAAATTCAGTCCATTTAAGTCATTTTGACCTGAACTTCTGTCTCTAGGGTGCATAAGATTCCTGACAATGAAACTAGGAATTATTTTTCCATGGAATAAGAAAGCAGCAAGATGAATAGTATTGTTTTTAAATGAACTTTTAGTAACAAACTTAATGGCCTTGAAACTGTGCTAACAAGTGGGACCACATGAATTCCTCATACACACACTTTTTTTCTTCTTCATTTTAACCACAAAGAATGCAATCTTTAAAGAACAACAGAAAAAAAATCTTTAATTTTTTTGTTAAGAATAGCTTAAATGCACTTACAGTGAAGTAATTTAAAAACTTTCAGGAAAATATATAGGTAAGAGCCAGCAAAAATGTGAAAATCTCCAAAAAGAGTTTTAATTTTTTTTCCCTTAAGAATATTGAAAGAGGGCTGGGGATGTGGCTCAAGCGGTAGCGCACTCGCCTGCCATGCGTGCGGCCCGGGTTCGATCCTCAGCACCACATACCAACAAAGATGTTGTGTCCGCCGAGAACTAAAAAATAAATATTAAAAATTCTCTCACTCTCCTCTCTCACTCTCTCTTTTTTTAAAAAAAAAAAGAATATTGAAAGAGTGATAAAGTAAGTAGGAGAAGCCTGTAAAAGTTTCAGAGTTAGAAAATGGAAATTCAGTACACTACTGCTTTAAGAATCAAAAAAAAAAACTACAAAATAGACTAAAAATAACTGTTTTGTATTTAAGTACATTTATATATAAGGAACACTTATCAAAAGACTAAGTGTAAATGACAAAGTGGAAACAGCACCTCAGCTGAAACATGTAAATGAAGCAAACGTTTATAAGTAATATGAGTTGTTCAAGTCCTAACAGCCAGAAAGAACTTGGGTAAAGGAACTGAGGTCCAGAACTATTATATTACTTTTAAAGGCTCAGACAATCTGTAAATATGGAGCAAGGGTTGGTTTTGTATCTTTGAACTCTAAATCCTTTTCTCCTAGAAATCATTACAGCAATACATTGCTGACATTTTTAATTGAGAGTGTACTAGGAAAACTGAGAATGGGACCACAGAGCTCCCAATAGATCCCCATCACCGTTCTCAATCCTGCCATAACAAACTTAAGGAACAACTCAAAGAAGAAGAAATCTTCCATCAGAACCAGCTCCATCACAACTAATTGGGCTTCAGCTGGAAGCACTGATAACAAACTTACCCTGCACTGTCTTGTACTGCCTGGGTGGCCTAACTGATTTGCTTGTCTTTGAGGATAGGATGCCTGAAGGCCAGAAGTTCCTCTGTAGCTGGGATGGCTAAAACTGCTTGGATATGAGATAACTGCTGGAGTGACCACCAGGCAACCTATAACTTCATTATAACCAAGTGTATGAACTTTCTCCCCTTCATAGTCTATCCCTTGTCCTCCTTACTTTTTTCACCTATCTATAAACTCCTGACCTCCAAAGGGTAGGGCATTGATGTTAGAGTTTATCTCTACTTCTCTTATTCTTGGTCAACAATACAAGTCTGCTTCACTGCTCAATCAGTACTCAGTCTTGTTATTGGTTTTACAATTCTCATAGGCAAAAGGGACCCACAGCCTTTGGGATCAAAACTCAGTGACAAAACTAACCTGTTATTTACAACTGGACCGTTGTGATGGGTTAGTGCCAATTCTGACTGGTGAGGGCTTATACGGTCATTAGCAAAACATTTTTAATATTATCCTTGATTCAATCCCTATTTGTTTTGGTCATCACAAAAGACTCTAAGCCTCAGATCACTGTTTTCAGGAAGTTCTCCTCTTCCCAAGTCTTTGTGTAGCACTTGATCTGGACTAATTCCATAGTCTTCCTAACTGTAAAAACCTTTCATTGTACTGTTTGGAACTCACAGTTTGCCATTAATAAAATCATCTTTTTTCCTAAGTACCCCAACCAAAGTTCCTACCCTTCCTCAATTCTACTATGACTGAAAATGAGTATATTGTTTTTTCTCTTTTATTCCCAAACTAGATAATTATTTTACCCTTCTCAAAAAATCAAATCATCTAGTAAAAAAACATACTACCAGATCATAGCTTCCTCCATGTCAACTCCAAGACAGTCATCTGTCCTCCTGCTGATCACCCCTGCCATAGTTTCAATGTATGTGCCATACGAAATTCATATGTTGAATTCATATGTTGTCACCAATGTGATTATATTAACAGCTGGCTCCTTTAAAACCTTAAGGGAGATGATTAAGTTTTGAGAGTAGAACTCTCATCAATGGGTTTATGACCTTTCAAAAAGGTTGGAAGAAATTTACCATCTCTTCTTTTGCTTTTTTCACCCCTTCCTCCATGTAAGGACACAATCCTTGTTCCCTTCAGAGGATGCAGCAATAAAACGTCATCTTGGAAGCAGAGTAGCCCTCACCAGACATGAATCTATTGGTGCCTTGATCTAGGACTTCCTGCTCTTCTGAATTGTGAGCAATGAATTTCTATTACTTATAAATCACCCAGTCTATGGTATTTTTTTATAACACAACAAAAGGACTAAGAAAATCCCCCGTCACTCACTGAAAACTTTAGTGTTGTTATTATTGCCTTGACTTCAAAATTTCTCTGTAATTGTTTGTAAGGATTTCAATGTTTTCAGAGGAGAATCATCCTAGCATTTCAGTTCCTTGAACTTCCACACCCAAATTTCTGACCTCCAGTCCATCTCTGCCACCCCATATCACTGTCATACCTGGAACACACAATAACTAATAACACATCCTCTTAAATCACAACTTATTGTCTTATCTGTTGTCTCCAGAAGTCCCCTTCCACTCCAATAATCCTTTGACTTCAGTGAGATCCATAGTTCCCTAGCCAACTCAATGGCCAACAGTCACTCTCTCATGTTCTTACCCCTGTTTAAACAGTTTAAAAGTCCATGGTCTGTCATGCTAATCATAAGCTCTCCCCTGCAGTACTATAAAATTCATTGCTCATTTCTTCCTCCATCTTACACAATAAGTCATCTAACAATAAATAATTCTAGAAGAATTAATTTTACCATATAGTTTAGCTTCTCCAAGCAACTGAACATAACTGGACAAAAAGAGCTATGTTGAGCAGTGCCATTCTAAATTTACAACTACAGATTTCAAATGTACTCCCAAGCATTTCATTCTTCCTATAAATTCATTTTCTTAACTCCAACATGTTTATTTCATGTGTTCTTTTTCCTCACACTTATCTAAATCCTCTCCATCATCACTCTTTTCTTCTTATTTCATATTTAAAAACAAAGGTAAAAGAAATCAGAAGATACATGTCATGTATTTTTTACAACCAAGGGTAAAAATATAAAAGTATCTGGAGCTAAACAAGACTTCCTTCTTCAGATGAATTGTTTACACTCCTACCAAAGTGCATGTCCTACATTTTGTCTGTTGATCCCATTCTCTCTTCAATCAAGAATTTCATCCTAATGACTATCCTTTCTCTCTCTCTCTCTCTCCTGAAGTATCATCATTTTCCTCTCTCAGGAATCATCCCCACTGGTATGCAAGTTCAAATAATTTCATCTTAAAACTAAATAAATAAATGCCTGGTTGTATAGCCTACACACCTACCTGTTCAACCCAGATCTGCAAAAGCCCCAGCATACTGTTTATCAATCCGAAGAAATCAGAGGATGGAAAGATGTTTGGACTTTTATTACTTGCACACTCCTCATCTGTAGCAGGCCAGGACACTACAGAGGGCCACACTGTGTCTATCAGCAGAGGTGATATCTACAGGTTAGACTGTATACCAGCTGAACATATGGGTTTCTTTGGACTTTTATAGGTACAGGATTTTACTTCACAACCATAGTCATTCTGTTGTGATCCCCACTTACAGACTGGAATGAGAGAAGTGGGCAGTTTTTCTCCCATTCCCCTCTGCAACAGATTCTTGGGAGCCCATCTTGGCTCACCTTCAGGAACAGCAGACCTTCCTAGGCACCTCAACAATACCATTTTTCAATCCCTTTGATTTGCAAAACTCCTTTAAAACTCTTTAAATAGTTATCCATCCATTTTATCACTTCCTGTCTTTATTCTCTCCAAAATAGCTTTGGTGGCCCAGACTCTTGTGAGGCAGCATTCATCAAGGGCACTGTGCTCTTCCACATTACCTAATGCAATGAAGTCTCTGTCCTTCTTTTACTGTTTTTCAACAGCTTGTGGCATGGCGGATTGTCTTCTTTGGTAAACAGTTTCTTTGATGGGCTTCTAAGACAACATTTTTCCTTAATTTCAGGGACATAGCTTATCAATCCCATTTACTGAATCCCTTTCCTCTCTTCAAGTCTCAAGTGCTTTCTTTTCCTTTTACACCCCTTTCACAGGAGAATCTCAGACTCCTTGTAGCTTCAAATGACATCTATAGCATGACACTCGCTGGAACTCTCCTCTGAACTGCAGACACACAGCTTCAATTGAACTCTACACTTTTTCTTACTTTTATAGTAAACATTTTAAACTTACAATGCAATCAGTTCTTAATTTCTCCCTGTCTGAGCCTTTTCTTTCCATCATGGTAAATGATACTACTACTGTGAAATATTCAGATTTAAAAAAAAAATTCCTACATGGGTCCTGTTATTAAATGATGTTTCATTTAAGCACAGAAAGAAAAGAGAACATAGAAGAGTGAGGAAAAGAGCAATTTAACAGCTAAGAATAATTTTTAAAATAATTCAGTTTTTATTAAATACCTCTGCTTCCATCTATGATACAGCAAAATGGATCAGATCACCCTCTTGCTCAAGAGGGTGTCCATATCCATAATACCTGGACAGAAATATAAAATTGCAGTTTGATGGCATTGTGATGAATACAGTCTGAACTTGGAAGACCATGATTCTAGAAAGATAGGAATGTTTTGATGTAAGCCCAAACTCACTGCAATCTTTTCTGTAGGCTGTTGCTGACTCCAAGTATAGAACCTAGACATCAAACAAGAAGTCGGGGGTGTACTCAATACCTAAGAAAGTAAAAATTGGTAAGGGCTATGAAGAAAGCAGTATGCACTAGATCAAAGTTCCAGAAGAAAATTAAAGCAGCTCCAGAAGAGCAAGCCTGACTTTGACATGCAGTTTCCTCTCAAATCACTTGTCAAATCCTAATCTATGGGTATTCAGAAAGAGAGCCATCAAACCAAGCAACATGAAGTTAATAAGAGGCTAAAATGCTAATCAGAAATAGTGGCAGTTTCAAAAACCTAGGTAGATTAAAAACTGAAATTCGGTCTCATAAAACAGGACAACTGCTTGTAGTCACTCCAGGCTCTCTGTTGATACTTTGAAGGGTTCAGCATCAGGAAGAGAAATTTAAAATTACATAATCCAATTCCAACCTATTCAATGTGATTTGTCTATACCATATAGGCTTGCCAAAAGAAGATCAAGTCCTCTCTAGAGGAAGAGTGCATCCAAGTCCTTTTAAAACTTTTCTGAAACATTGCTTGGTTTAAAAAGCAAAAACAAAACAAAACAAAAAAATTACTACAAATGGTCATGGAGCAGATATGAAAGGACTTAAAACCTAGGTAAAAATTAACAGAGCTATTCTAAGTGTTAGAGTTATTGGATATAAATTTTACCCAACTACAATATGAACTATTTCTATAATGAAATTGAATCTATACAAGATCATCAAATGGACATTCTAGAAAAGAAATACAAAAACTAAAATAATTTATGAATGGGTTTAATAGCCAAAAAGATAGAGTGCAAGCAAAATTCCTAGACTAGAGGATGAGTAAAAAGAAAACAGTTGCAATGAAGTACAGATGGAAAAAAATTGGAAAGTACAAAATAAAAAATCAAAACTTAAAAAATTTAAAAAGGTATAGTGTAAATAGCAAAAAAAAATCTAACTGCATGTAAATTAGTGATCAGAAAACAAAAAAGAATAAATCATATTAAATATTTAAAGACATATTACTGGTAATTATTCAAAATTAATGAAAGTATCAAGCTACAGATTCAAGAAACCCTACTCACCACAAGCAATATAAACGACCTCTAGACATATAGTAAAACTGATGAAAAAAAAATTAAGAAAAACTCCAGAAGAAGTTGGGGAAGGGCAGTATCACTTTAAAATAGGAAAACAAAAGACAACAGCGCACAATATTTATTCATTTGTTTATTTTCTATCTTCTTACCTTAATTTTATTGTTTTAAACTTATTTTTAACTGATTCATAAAAACATCAGAATTTTATTTACTTGTTTTTTATGTAGTGCTGAGGATCAAACCCAGTACCTCACACATGTTAGGCAAGCATTCTACCACTGAGCCACAACCCCAGCCCCCATCTTGGGTATACTGTTTAAATACATGCATACATTGTGCAAAGAGGAAGACTGTGTTTAAAGTGTGGAAGAAAATAACAATAACGGCCAATTTGGAATTCTACACCCAGAGAATACAACTTTCTTAAAATAAAAGATGAATTTAAATCATTTTCTGATTAATTGGTTCTGAGAAATTCACCCTGTGAAGCTTGACTAATTTAGGGAATGAAAGCAAACAGTACCAATTCAAAGCCGAGGTAATATAGGAAAGTAAGAGGGTGGTCAAAAGGGCAAATGTGCTAGGCACTCTAAATGACATCTTGACTGTTTAAAACAATAACATTATTATGTGGAGTTTTAAAAAAAAGTAATACTTGACAAAAATATTACAACAGGCAGATGGCATAAAGAATAAGCAATGAAATTAAAGTGCTCCAGTTCCTCTTCTCCATTGTCAAGAAATTGATAAAAAATATTCTAATTATTCAAGGATGCCTGTGATAAACTCAGTGTTACCCCTGAAATGAAATGGAATAAAAAGAAAACTTGATAGAATGAATAAAAGCAAGAAATTATAGAGAAAGGAACAAAAATAACAGGTGGGATAAACATTTAGATGGTAAATATAATCCCAAATCTTTATTGGAGTCTCTTTTAAAATATCAAATTGTATTTTTTTTTTTGCTCTTCTCTTATTTATTCATTTATTTGTTGATTTTAGATTACATGACAGAGGGTGTACTTTGACACATTATACATACATGGAGTACAACTCATTACAGTTTTGATCCCACTCTTGTGGTTGTACATGATATGGAGTTACACTTGTGTATTCATATAATATAAGCATAGGAAAGTTATGTGGATTCATTCTACTATCTTTCTTAATCACATCTCCCCTCTCTTCCCTTCATTCCCATTTGTATGATCCAATGAATTACTATTCTTTCCTTCCCACCTTCTTGTCCGTTAGCATCCACACATCAGAGAGAACATTCATCCATTTTGGGTGGGGGGATTGGCTTATTTCACTTAACATTTTATTCTCCAGTTTCCTCTATTTACTGGCAAAGTAAATGGTCTTTGCCAGTAAACAGAGGAAACTGAATAATATTCCATTGTGTATATATACAACATTATCTTTATCCATTAATCTGTTGAAAGGCACCCAGGTTAGTTCCATAGCTTAGCTATTATGAATTGAGCTGCTATAAACATTGATGTGGCTGTGTCATTGTAGTATGCTGATTTGCCATTCTAACTGGAGTGAGATGGAATGCATGTAGTTTTGATTTGCATTTCTTTGATTGTTACGTATATTGAATATTTTTCATATATTTGTTGGCAATTTGTATTTCTTCTTTTTTATTAGTTCCAGTCAGTTATACATGAGAGTAGAAAGTTCTTTGTTTCATTGTACACAAATGTTTATAGCAGCACAATTCACAACTGCTAAGCCAACCTAAATATCCTTCAATATATAAATGGATAAAGAAACTGTAATATATATACACAATGGGATATTACTCAGCATTAAAAGAGAATAAAATTATGGCATTTGTAGGTAGATGGAAGGAGCTAGAGAACATCATGCTAAATGAAATAAGCCAATCCCCAAAAAACAGGGGCCGAATGTTTTCTCTGATAAGTGGATGCTAATCCATAATGGGGGTGGGGGGCATAGGATGAGTAGTGGAACTTTGGATGGGGCAAAGGGAGCAGGGGAGGAGTAAGAGGGTAGGAAAGGGTAGGAAAGATGGTGGAATGAAACCGACATCATTACCCTAGGTACATGTATGATTGCATGAATAGTATAAGACTGTATTTCATATACAACCACAGAAGCGAAAAATTCTGCTCCATATGTGTATCAAATGATTTCTAATTCAGAAACCCTAGTAAACTCCCTCCTATCCTCTTTCCCATAGGACTTTCCATCTCCCAAAACTGTGCTTAGACTCTCTCTCAACTCCCAAACCATCTCTCTGACAGCTTCACCTTCAAAGTTTTGAATTATGAAAATGAGTCAAATAATATATTATAGAAACAAAACATCAAATTGAAAGTACAAAATGAAAATAAAACTATATTCATAACTTCACCCACTCTCCACTGGTGTCCTCCCTCCATGATATGGATAAATTCTGCATTATGGCCTTCGTTACAGAGGGAGAAGATACCTGCCCCTACCTTCACTCAGATTCTGCTCAATAAAGGAAAGCACTCAAACTAAAGCATGAAGAACTTAAGAAGTAAGAAGTAAGGCAGAGAAGAGACAGTTTCCTGTCTCTTCCTATATTGCATTTATAATGTAATATCATTTTATATCTGCACCAGTTCCATATCCTCTTTCTCATTCCTATTCCCCAAAGCCTACTTCTAAAGTCCCAAGACCATTAAATTAAATAATATACACAGCAACCTGTAGCAAGTTCATTGAACTGAATAACTTAAATAAAAGGACAGGGAGACTCCCTTTATCCATATTACAAAAAAAGTGGAAAATGTAACATAAAAGTTATCATATATCAGTCATTTTATATCCAGAAAACCTGAGTTTCAAATAAAACTATGAGTGAACTCTGGCCTTTGCCCATTGACCAGCTCCCTAATCTTGAAACTTGAAAGAAACTTGAAAGAAACTCCATATTTCTGACCCTCACTTTCCTTATAAGATGAAGACAATGAAACATTGGGGGTGAGGACTAAAAAAAAAATGATTCGCAAAATATTGTGCTTAGATTGTAAAATTTGTTCACTAAATTTTAGCTCTTCTTCGTCTGCCTACCTTGGTCAGTGTTTATTTTCATACATCAACTAAATGGATATGATTTTAAAATTCATTTGTGAGGTCCAGGCTAGCAAAACTCACACAATCCTCTCGCTCTCCTCCATCTGTCTGCCAACTGACATTCTTTGCTGCTAATCTAAGACCAAGCCATATGTTCTCCTTATGGGAGACTCTTTCCTGCCCAGGTGGGGAAGCAGACGCAATGATCTAATAACTCTTTTCTGTCTCACTAGGGCAAGTCTTGGGAAAACTTCCAAGCATTGAGAGGTTCTGATGAGACACCACAAGTTTGGGTGACTATGTTGTTCATCAAAAAAAAAAAAAATGTTTTTTCTTATTTCTTTTTTCCTCCCAAGATCCCCAAATCATGTTTCAATCCTGTCATTACCTGTTTCTTTGTCTCTGTTTAGTCTAGCAGACAGGTTGAGACTCTGAAAAAGATTTCAACATGGGATGTCTGAGTGGTGTCAAGACAGGACAGCATAGATGAAAAGTGTACATTAAGAGCTGAAGGACTGAGTTAAGAGGTTCTGATCTATAAATCTCAAACCTGCAGCATCCCAGCCAAAAGAAATATTGCCACTCTGGAAAAGGACATTAAAAGTAATCAAAGAGGGAGTGCCACTGGGTAGTTAGAGCTGATTGCCACCATAATCAACCAAAAGTAAAATGCATGAGCGTAAGTCTTAAAAAGAAAAAAAAAACAGTGGTAGAAAGTTCAAAGAATGTTTAGAAGAAAAAAATCAGTCAGACTACCATAAAAAGGCAGAAATATTAAATTGAGGAATAAATATTTACTTTTTAATGATGCTCTTATTCACTGGATCATAAATAAACCCAGAGCATCAAAGAGAAAATGGCAGATTATGAGAAAAAACTCTGAAACACTATTGTTGTTTTGACAATTATATGAAACAAAAATGAGACTTTTCCTTTCTGCTTTCTTAATACTACATTCTTTTCAATATTTTGAGAAGATTGAAAATTTTGTGCTTAAATAATTCTTTGAAGCTAATTTAATAAAGAGCTAAATTCAGAAAAAATATGAGAACATACTAACCGTCAAAACCATCAATTTCAGATACAATATAGGTTTGTGTAACTAAATTGATCCCTTGTTCTATCCAGTTACCTTCTTCTGCCTTCCAAATTTTCAACTTAATTTGCATTGTTTTAGCCCACATATATGACCGAGGTAAACTACTTAAAATCTCTTTGCCTCTATTTTCACATCCACAATGTAGCAATTAAAATCTCTGCCAGCTAATTGTCTCATAGGGAGTATAATAGTAAAGGCATTTTTACAAAGTGTTTTACCTCTTCGAAGGAATTACACTAAGAAGTTTATTGTCATGTAGAATAAGCAGGGATTTATAAACCCATCTAATTGGCCCCCTGCAAAGAGTGTGACAGGCCTTGACCTTAAACCATGTGATCTGGCTCTAAATACATACCACAGTTTGGATCTGTATCCTCTATATTAATTGGTCATTAGACCATCACTACTATATTAACCAGACAGAGGATTTCTTCAGAAAGGATGGACTGAAAATTAGGTCAGTTTCTCAGGTGAAGACACTACAGATCACCAGACGCATAACCCTGCTGCATGTACAAGCCTGTTGGAGGAAGCTTCCCATCATTATTCTCTTCTCTCCCCACCACACAGTGGATTGCATTCTCCTGCCACTTCAAAGAAATATACAATTAACAAGAGTACATAATTAGTGTTTATGCTGTACCCTGATGCCTCTCACAAGTAGAGACAGGACATGTACTCTCAGCTGTGTTGCGACTAGGGAGTATGCCACAGATCTTAATATTTTTCACATTCACACCTCCTAAGAGATAATTCAACAGAAGCATCTGTAGCATGTTGAGAGGCTTGTGCCTTTGAATTGATCTGAGTCTGTTCTTTTTAGGGAAGCATTCATACAACTGTCCATGAATGTGTTGATAAAAATTACTTCTACATTAGGTAGGGAGCTCAGTGCATTTACTATGTGCATGAACCTGCTTAGTTCTAGACAGCAGGTCTCTACAAGGATGAGAGAGAGAGAGAGAGAGAGAGAGAGAGAGAGAGAGAGAGAGAGAGAGAGAGAGAGGAGGGAGGGAGGGAGGGAGGGAGGGAAGAAGAGGGAGAGGGAGAGGGAGAGAGGGAGAGATCTGATATTATATTAAAGTACTTTATTTTTTCCTAAATTAGTTCTCTTTCTAGAAGATAATGCTGGATAGTTATCCATGTAATACTTTCATTATAACAGAATAGCAAAGAATTGCATTAGCTTCAAAAAAGATATGAACTGGAAAGGTCATTTTTGTGATAATGGAATTCATCAAGGAGACTAAAGAGACACTAGGAAAGATTCACAAAAGATGTCATTTTTTTTTTTCCTATCGTTTTTTTTTTTTTCTGATTACCTAAAGAACTTAGTCCTTATAAAAGTATACTTTTTTAATTCACCTGGAACCAGGCTTTTAGTTTATTAGGGGTCTCACTAAAAAGATATGAGGCATTTGGTCTAACTGAATTGCACTGGGTCATCAAGAGGATCTGAATATTTAACATTGAGCAAAGAGGATTCTCCATCATGTTTGATTTCTAACCATTTATATCCCAAAAATAGCCTTTCTTTTCCAGAAATTAAAGCACCACTTTGTGGGGGATGTCCCAATCTGTAGGGTTCTAAATTTACTTCAAATATTTTAGGTTTTGCATTTAAGATAAGTCTTAAACCTTTGAAGCCTGCATCTCATATCCAACTTATAGAATTTCAAATAATACCAAACTCAACACATGTATGTCTTGTAGAACTGTTGTGGGGTTCTTACAAGTTATTTGTCAAAAACAACATCACTTTGAATATCTTCAGGGTTTTCTTAGTCATTGGTGAAGTTCAATTATGTTTTAGTGAATACTAAACAATTTATAAAAATTTGCAAGATTCACCACTGTTCTCTACGTGTCTAACGTGCAAATATTCCTTTGGGTTTAACCTCTCTTGAATCTTAACGGCTACACGACCTTGAGGAAACAATCTTGAATCTCAATTTCTTTAATCCTAAAATGGGAAGGCTCATTCTTTTTTGCATGGAAATGGAAGGAGACCCTCATTGTTATACAAAATTACATATAAGAGGAGGTGAAGGGAAAGGGGGAAAAAAAACAAGGGAGAGAAATAAAGTACAGTAACTGGGGTAGAGAGAGAAGATGGGCGGGGAGGGGAGGGGAGGGGGGATAGTAGAGAAAGACAGCAGAATACAACAGACACTAGTATGGCAATATGTAAAAACGTGGATGTGTAACCGATGTGATTCTGCAATCTGTATACGGGGGAAAAATGGGAGTTCATAACCCACTTGAATCAAATGTATGAAATATGATATGTCAAGAGCTATGTAATGTTTTGAACAACTAATAAAAAAATATTTATTTTTTTGTAGTTGTACACAATAACTTTATTTATTTATTTATTTTTATTTTTAGATCGAACTCAGGGCCTTGCATGTGCAAGGCGAGAGATCTACCACTGAGCCATGATCCCATCCCAGAAGGCTCATTCTTGAAACATCACATAAGAAATTGGGATAAATTGCATAAGATCATGTGAGGGCTAAGTTGTCACTTCTAAAATGCCATTCTTCTTATATTTTTTTATTTTTCCTTTTCTTTCTTTTGAGATGAGAATCCTACTCAATCTCTAAACCCACTACATTTTTTAAGATTTATTTTTTAAACTTTTATCTATCTATCTATCTATCTATCTATCTATCTATTTTTATATGGTGCTAAGGATTGAACCCAGTGCCTCACACATGCTAGGCAAGTGCTCTACCACTGAGCCACAACCCCAGCCTCAAACCCACTACATTTTAATGAAACAAACTGTGAGACATATGTCCATCCATGCTCGTGCTTTCAGGTCAAAGGAAAACTTTCTCTGCACTTTGGGAGGACAAATTCTATATACATTTCCTGCTGTGGGCAAGACAGTACAGGCTGTGCACTACAGCTGAAATCCCTGTAATGTCAAAGCACGGCACCGGAAGTCAGCACACCAAGTCAGGGTAGATTCATGGGCAAATAGGGAGAAAAGATGCTGTCCACTTTGAGGACAGCATCAACTCACAAAGACAGAAGCAATTTTAATGTAACATTCTAAAAAAAGTTCTACATGTCTCGCAGGAGAACTCATTATGCTAACATTATATGCATTATATGCTACCTGTGCCTAATATTATTTGGTCCACACCAACAGACAAAATAGAGTCTGCTTCTGATATTCCAAAGTTTCATTAGTGCCGCAGCCCAGCTGGCTGGGCAAAATAACCGGGGGGCGGGGGGGGGGGGGGGGGGGGAGCAACTTGTGTACATTGATACAGCAGGAGTGGGAGCCATTTATTGTAGGACCTGAGGGGTATTTATACATTCCACACAGCTTATCTTAATTAGCATAAACTAGATACATCAGTCAACCAATAAGGAATCTCCACACTTAATGGCTCGCTGGCATTACTTCACAAACCACTCCCCCTGGCAAAATGCCAGGCACCATCCAGACTTGTTTACAGACTCTAACACATTAGAAAGCCATTTGTTTGCAATCTCAAAGTCCCTTATCCATAGTAACAATAAGGTAAGTAATGCTTAGGTTTCCACACAAATTTAACAAGTCTATGTTTACCTGAAATGCTTAACCATTCTGAAAATTAGAGGAAAGCAGGGCAAGCAATAACACAAAACTGGGTGGAAAAAAAAAACGAATTAATTATCCTGGATCTTGAAAAAAATGGAGCTTATTTAGAAAGGAGAAAGAGACTGACAGCTTTAGAATTCTGGAGGAAAAACTCAAGATATTTTCCAGGACCATCAAGGTTTTTATGCATCAATCTTGAATTTTTTTAAAAAATGAAGACTTAATATCTCCCCCCTCCCCCGACACACACTGGGATTGAACTCAGGGGCACTTAACCACAGAGCCACATCCCCAACCCTTTTAGTATGTTTATTTAGAGATAGGGCCTCACTGAGTTGTTTAGGGCCTACCTAAGTTGCTAAGGCTGGCTTTGAACTCATGATTCTCTATCTCAACCTCTTGAGCCACTGGGTTTACAGGCATCTGCCACCGGGAAAGCCTTAGTATTCGTTGGTAGTGATGTGCTCACTCTCGCTTAGCTATGATCACAGGCATTTGAGGGATCCGAATGGAGACACTCACAAGTAAGAGAGGAAGAGAAGGCAGAGGAAAGAGAGTTTAGAGACGGACCTACACAAGACTAAGAAAATGGAAAAGAAGACCTAAAGCAAAAGGCATAGATGAATGAAATGGGGGTAAAATGGCCCAAAACAGTGTTAACTGTGGTCTTCAATGGGCAAAAATGAACAACACAAACAAAATATACCAAGACATTTGTGAACTAGCAAAGATAGGTTCAACTCATGTCATCTGCCAATCTCAAAAAAAATCAGCTTCCTCTAAAGAAATTTTCTTTTGAAAGTCAGTACAGGCTACAGATGAGAGGTCAGTATTCGAAGGGCAAGGGAGAAGGACCCAAAAGCAAACTGAGTACAAACACAGAATAGCCTATAAGTCACGTGCTCAAAACTTGGGGAATGCCAGCACTTTAAGGAATAACATCTATACAGAAAATCTGAAAGGCAGACTAAGTGCCCATAAATATATGTACATCAAAATGGATGTTGAAAAGTTAGGATGCTCCCACACATTTTAAAAATCTTTTACACAAAAGAAATAGTAAGCATGCAGAAAGAGCTAAGTAGAAGAGAGTGCAAACATATTAGCCATTAGGCCAATAATAGCATCTGGCATTGCCAGTTGTCATGAAAGGTCTTGATATATTTCAGTGGTTAATAAAAGGATATTACCATGTGATAACTGATGGTTTTATACCACTGTCTGACTGGCCTACAAGTTGCTGAAACAGCAAATCATTTTATGAGCACTCTAAGAAGCAAATACTAGAAGAATATCTTTTAGCATTGAAATTTTAAGAGTAGATACAGACTACCTTGCATACCTCCTGTGCTTGACACAGTTTCCCATCAAGAGGGCTGCAGCTGAAACAGTGTGGGACCATTATGCTTTGGAGAATGTGACAGGGAAGCCGGGGCACTTTAACAAAGAGAAGGGAAACAAAGGAGATGGTATAACATCAGTCTACCCACAGCAGTCACAGGAAAAACTCCATGCTAAAATCAGGACAGTTCTCTGTTGTCTGCAAATAATTGCATTTGTGTATTTTTTTTACAAGATTGATATTTAACATATGGCATATTGGTCAATCTAAAAGAAGCAGGGAGTCATTGAGAATCAATCCCTAAAATTACTAAATATTAACAAAATTTTTAATTCAATGTGGCTAATGATTTACCAAGTTGTGCCATTGCTGTTTTTCAAGTGGATTTTTATTGGCTTTGTGAAAAGAATAAGAATCATACTTAACCATTAGGTACAGCATAGTGTGTATTTAATCTACATTCTGGCTAATAGGATTTCAGTAGACACCAAAACACATATAGCAGGGTGGAAGGATACTTTTAAAATAACTAATCCTGTAAACAAATATAATTCTTATTATTACAAACAATGAAATAATTAGTTATTGCTTTTTTTAGGAAACCTTATCTTATAAGAAAAACGTTGATAAAGTAATGGGTGTTATTAGTATTAGTATCATTAATGTTGATTAATATTAAACTTATAGTAAAAGAAATAATAATTAATTTGGTTGCTACCGAGTTCTATACCTTTACCTGTAATGTTGTTTGTTGTTCTTGTTCATAACCACTTTGTGTGAAAGGTGTTCTTATGGAAGGAACTAAAACTCAGAGGGTAATTGGCCTAATGTCACTTAACCAGGATGAAGTTTCAAGTCCAGATCTGCTTGAGCTTTTTCTCTCATGTTGTAGATAAGTATAGATAAGATTGCCTTTGGGTTTCTATTAAAATACCAATTCCATAAAAACTAGAGAAGAGTACACCTTACTTTTTGTTTATTCTAACTGTAAAGATAACCAATTGTAAGCTGACAGAGGGCAGTCTCCATATAAAATTAACTGACAGTCTAGTCTAACTGCTGTTTCCTCTGAGTTGAATTGAATTCCTGGTGTTGCCACACCTCACCTTAGAACAAGTTTAACAGTCTTGGCCTTCTCCATACCATATGGTCCAGTGGAGCTTAGAACAATTGGGGTACAAATCCTGGTCTTGCCACTTTCTGTGTATCTGGCAATGTGTCATTCAATATCTTGGAATTTCAGTGTTCTCATCAAAAAACAAGGAGGTTTAGCACAAACTTTGGAGCTGTCACAATTAGGAACACGTATGAAAAGTACCTTGATAATGATTAGGACAAATTAGAATAATGAATTGGGACTTTCTTGTACTGTTTTAAAAGTGCAGGTCTTGTGGTAGCTGAGAGTCCAGGGCTAGGGAAGGACCTCTGCTGAGTTAGGTGTCCTCTATTGAAGCCCATAAAGGAGGAAAAAGAAAAAGGGTCTTAAGCCCAAGGTAACTTCTATACTAGCAAATGAAGACAAGGTGGCCCACTTCTTCTAGCCTATCGGAGATAAAACATGATGGCATTTTGACGTGTGAGCTTGTGCTATATATTAACTCTCTACTAACTGGCTTCCTTAGCTGACTGTTGCTGTTTTCTTTCTGAACAGAGTTTTGGCTAATATCCCATTCACACCTGCAAATGTCTGTTCTATCAGCAAATATGTCACTGTGCAAGTTGTCCCTTCTTGGAACTTTTCTAAATAATACAATAGTTTTCTAAACAAATAGTTTTCTAAATAATACAAATTTAATTAATGCTCATGAAATACACCTGTCTTATGTATAAAACTATACCTTCTTAGAACACAGAGACTTATCTTTGCTTGAATCTTCTAAAATGAAAATGATATCTCTAACTCCAAACCAACTTTTTCAAATGAACCTTTCAAATAATATTTTACATTGTAACACAAGAAATATAAAAATAAGAAAAATCAGAATTCATTACTCATATTCACTTCAAAACTTCTCTGAAACTTAGTATTTCAGAAAAGGTAAGTTACCAGTTATATAAATACCGAAAATGATCTAACAAAGCCAGTGGATATTTCAAGTTTTATTCTTAGAATGGGTTTAGCCTCAGGGCTTACCTCCCAACCCAGGCAGGTTGGAAAACTACAAAAAAAAAGGTTTTATAAGTAACAATCAAGGCAATGAAAAGTTCTCTCTCAATATAGAAAACCTATGTTGTATTTAAAAAGAACTGGATGTCACCTGTCAAAACTCATGCGTGAGTTAGCCTACATGAGTAACAAGTATGGTGCAAAACATTGAGATAAATGGGATGCTGGTCTCCAAATCTCTAAATCTCCAAATCTCTAAGTACCCTAGATTACATTTTCCTCAATTTTAAGGGAAAAGAGTTGGGAAAGTGCTACCTGTCTGAACTTTCTCCATTACCTCAGACCATCCCCATTTAAAATTAGAAATTAAGATGCAGAAATTGTGAATCACTTAAGCTAAAATAAAGTTAGTAAACTCTGCCCTATTTTCTCAGCACTCTGTTCTGAAAAAGGAAATATATAAATAACTTTTGAAAATGTTTAAAAATGTATCAGGGGTTGGAGGTATAGTGCAATGGTAAAGTAAGGTCTTGGCATGCATGAGGTCCTAGGTTCAATCTCCAGAACCATCCTCCAAAAAGACATATCAGTGTGTAAAAGTTTGCTTCTATTAAGAAGAAAAATGATCTTAAGTCATAGAAGGAAGGTTTCAACATAGATTTTTTTTAAATGATGCTGAAATATGCTTTGAGGAAAGGATGTGGGAATTTCTAAAAAGAAATTATCGAAAGCTATTTCTTGGTTTGGTTTAAGTGCTAGCTGAAGACAAGTTGCACTATATGACTTCCTGAAATTTCTCTGAGTCCAGAGTCTTTGAAATTTAACCTGGAAGCTTTAAGACAGTTCTTTTCTTCATTAATTGATTCTTATGAAAAATATTTGCTGAGTGCCTACTACACACTAGGTCTTAAGCAGAGTGCTCAGGCACACAAGGATGAACATGATGCTGTAACACAAGGCTCCTGACCTGGAGACTCTCCCACAGAGAATGAGGTTCCCACTGAATAGGGTGGGGGTCACACTGCTGCAGCCCAGCTGGCTGGGCAAAATAACGGGGGGGGGGTGACGAACAACTTGTGTACATTGATACAGCAGGAGTAGGAGCCGTTTATTGTAGGACCGGAGGGGTATATATACATTCCACACAGCTTATCTTAATTAACATAAACTAGATACATCAGTCAACCAATAAGGAATCTCCACACTTAATGGCTCGCTGGCCTTACTTCACAACCCACTCCCCCTGGCAAAATGCCAGGCGCCATCTTGACTTGTTTACAGACTCTAACATCACACAGTGAAGAAAGGACTGTTGTCTCCACTGTTTGCATCAGTTTCTTCTATAGCTTCCTCACTGAAGCCTCTCTGCCCTTCCTATTTAGTGTCCTACGCAGTCCTGTCCCATCTTGCAGTTTGCTTTATGCCAACCTCCCAGTTTTCACCACCCTACCCCAGTAGACAAGTCTATGATAGGAATACACTGAGTCTTAGTAAATACATTCTTAACAAATGTTTAAGTCGTGACCATTCTTCTTTTGGGAATGAGGGTTATACTTTAAAGAAGGATATTTATTAATAACAAGTTAATAATTCTCTAAAGAAAAAAATACAATGAAGAGAAGCTATTTAGTCCACGTGTGGGGGATAATTGATGAAAGACATAATTCTTGGGACACTTTAAATTATACCACTATAAACCTTGTTCTATTTCCCTTTTTTCTCAGAATGCCAAACCTGAGTTCCAAATAGCTGAAGCTCCATAGATCCTCTGCATAAACATCTCATCAGTCCTCTATGTCATCTGGAATGAATATCAATTTTTAAACACTGTATAGATTTGTACTTTCATGTAAGCATTTTACTTCTTTGGAGGACCCTTAAAAAATGCTTCCTGCTTCCATAATTTGAATTTAAATCTCATAGGAAACAAAATATAATAATAATAATAATAATAATAATAATAAAGGCATTGCTGAAATTCTGTGCACTCATTGCCTATTCAACTACCACCCAATTCAAACTACATAGACATAGGCTATATCTATGCCATTTGAATGACAGGTTAAAAATGTAATCAGACATCTGCATGTTTCCAAGTATTCAAGTGTTTGGCGTTATGTAGACAAATATATGGATGACCGCCAAGTTGTTAAAATGCTGGAGATGGTTTGGGAAGAACTTCTCATTACCTAAAGTATTCCACAAAGGGCAAAATATCTTCACCCCAGTTTTCCTGTGGAGACTATGGAAAAAGTGATTTGGAGAAAAGATAAAGGGGATCTGTCTTCCTGTGTAGTATCAGATACTGGCCCAGAATAAATGCTTTTGGCTACTCTGATAGGTAAAATTATCTGCTTCTAAATTTCAACGTCTGGCATTTCTCCACTGTAGCTGACCTCATGATGCTCTGTTCCCTGAAAGGCATTTCTTTCCTCCCCGAGCTTTCTCTATTAGTCAGGCAAGTATGGATAAAACTGGTCCTGCAAATGTAGGTTTCTTAAGAGCAAAGGAAAGTATATAGCTGTATTTCATTCACATTAATTTTTTAAAATTTTTTACATTTGGATGAAATTAACCCTATTTGCAGCACAAAACTGACAAGCCCATATAGACTTTTAACACCCCATTAATCTTACTTTGTTAGACTGGGGCATACACCAGCCAAAAACTGGAAATTTGATTAGCTGGTCCCATGCATTAACTATCTCATGGGTATGGCATTTTAAAATATTTTCCAGATATACAAAAGTTGCATTACTATTTTTTAAAGGTCTATATGGAGTTTGCAAAAATAAAAAATAAAAACAATTTCCTCATGAAATAGTTGCACTTTAGCTACCAAAAAAAAAAAAAAAAAAAAAAAAAAGAATTTCTTTTAGGGATTTTTTTCACTGATAAATAATAATCTAGAAGAGAACTACGTAAACTGAACTTTGATTTTCGATAACCTTTTAACTTGGGGCATTTTTTTCACCTAATCCTCTGGATTTATCAGGATCTAGTAAAAAAAATCAGTGGCTATTTGATAATAATTCTCAATTTTATACAATACTATGGAGTTTTCAAAAAATCCTTCTGATGGACATGAATCCAATTGGAGTCATTTTGAAATGGATAGTCAATTTATTGGATTAGTTGATAAGGTGACGAAAATCTCTTCTAATCAGATGGATATCTTCAGTGACTCAAAAAAGGCTTTTTCATACATCTCGAACTCATTAAGGCCTTTGTAAATCTCACGGAATGACTTAATGGTACATTTTATGTCCCTTTCTTCTTTTGTGATTTTTAAACAGCTTAGCAAATTGTTCCTAGAGCAAACTGTGTATCAGCACAAATGCTTCAATTCAGAAGCTAATGCAGCCCTCTTGCTCATAAGAAGCTGCCCAACTAAGCTGAAATCAGGGAGGATACCAGAACTAACCTATTTTAGATTCTCTGAGACCAGAAAAATAAGTTGTAATGCACAAGGGCATTTTCTCCTGGAGGTTTCACCTGAGATTTCCATCTCTTCTCTCATCTCCACATTAAGCAAAAAGAATAGAAGCGTGGCCTGCGGCAAAGCAAGGCCTTTCCCTCCAAATTCCTGAATAGTGTCACATTTGGTGAAAGCAGATGATTTAACAGAGTGACTTACAGCAGATATATTCACCTGAGGAATATTCTAGCTTCTCAGCAATATCACTAGGCAGTTAAAGGCATATGACCTTTTTTGGCTATCCTGCTATTTAACTCATTGGTTAAACCCTTCTACAGAAACAAGTGTGAGCACTAATAAAAACCAACACCCATTTCATTCTGCTGGTATTCAAATTAATACCCATTCCTTGTTGCCTCCTGTGACAGCCTGGAATATACCCTTTCTATCATGGAGGAACCTCTGCAGTGGTCTCTCAAGGCTCAGCAACATCAATATTCTGAAGTTACTGCCTTCATTTCAAGTGGGAACAGAAGACAATGGCTTTTCTGGGTTTCAAGTCACTTCCTGTGACATATGGGATCCCCAGAAACACTATAAGCCTCTATCTGACCTACTCACACATCACCCAACTCAGACTCAATGACAGAATCACCAAATACCACACTAGTGCTGATGACTATTTTTAATCATGAAAGGTGTACAGCTATTCTCTTATAATACAAAAAATCCATCAATCATATGACATTTTGAACATATGTCATTCTAAAATTTGCAAAGTTTTAAGCTAGCTCCTTTTAAGCATAAAAAAGATCTTTTCTGATCATTTGCATTTCATAAAATAAACCTAATCATGCCAGAAAGCACAGGTTTTAAATTTGCAAATGCCTATAAATTTGGCTGAGTGAGGTTTTATAAGAAAATCACAAATTTTATATGACTCATATATATTATTTCTCTCCATCTGTACTCAGCCCAAACAATTATATTTTGTTAATAACCAAGTCATCATACAATTTGCATTTTAAAATATATTTTTAGGCTTAAATTTTAACTTGTTTCTTAGTTCAAACATCTCACATCTTACTTGAAAGAAGTTGTGTGAACTTTAGCTGAGGAGTTTCACATATTCTCCTCATCTCAAATGCAGTCTCTGCAGGGAATAATTTCCTGTGGGAAGTAACTGTAGGAGTATCTCCACTGTTCTATGGAAAAGTAAGAACAGCTGCAAATTTTTAAAGAATAACCTATATAGAAAAATGTCAAACTAGGGGCATTTCTACCTTTCCCCTGACTAAACACAGCCATCGTTCTTTAAGCACTCACTAAAGGAGAATTTGTTAACCCAGGCCAGATATCAAAACCAGGCCAGATATCACTAAACAGAAATTCAATAGTATTTTTCTCAGTACTATGGAAAATACTTTTAAATACCATTTATCATGTCTAGTTTAAAATGATTAATGAGGTGTACATTTCTGTTTCTTTCTCTCCCTCTCTTCTCTTTCTCTCTCTTCTTTCTCCCTTCCTTACTCTCTCCCTCTGTCCTCTCCCTCTTTTCCTCTCTTTAGATTAGTAATCAGATATTAAAGTTGCAATACTTTCTGGGTTTACTGTATATGGCAAAATTATGTGAAAGGGGATGCTTGTCCTACTCTGTTGAATGGGAAAAAAATGAATATGTATATGTATATATAGAATTTGAATATATGTGTATATACACACGAATAATGTGGCTATTTTACATGTGAATATTAACATAATAGTATTTAAAGATATAGTATTGTTTTTGTATACATACGTAATTTCTGAATTTCTCTCATTTGGTGGTTAATCATCCTAAAATGAAAAGGTAACTTTTAAAATACATGTATATAATATTTGAAACATGTTTAGAACAAAGGAGCAATGTTTGCTTAGGCAAGAGTTGCTCTGTTTGGCAAATTGTTAAATACCACCTAAATTATACCCCTGAGAATTTCTAAACTTCACTTAGAATTTTGAGAATTCTGTTAGGAGAACGTCTGTTAAGTCTGACACATGAGCTCACTTGCAAACATATAGATTTGTTGTAATCCATATTAGTATTTCAGATAACCGCTCCAGAGTGTTTTTTTAAAAATCATTTTAAAATCAAACAGCATAGCAGACTGTAGGTATCAAAATTAAACATAAGTGAAGATGAAGTCATCCCTTACACACTCTTTTACTCAGTTGAGTCCTTTTCTTTTGGGTCATGTTTTTGTTGTCATTGCCTTTTGAAAGATGAAAAAACACATTTTTCTAAAAATTGTGCTATGTATTTAACAGCATTGCCAGGGCCAGGGCAAGGATTTCATTTATGGGTAATATACTATATTGCTGAATATTTTCTCTGAAATGGAAGTATAGTAAGGATGAAAAATGTCATATAATAAGATTAAAGGGTAATACAGGTGGATATTTTAAATGTAAAAACTGAAAAGAAAAAGAAAAATCCTGGGAAATAAATTGAAAGACTATGATTATTTGCACAGTTTAGATTTTATTTCTTTGTCTGTTTCTTTACTTCTCAACATCATTCACCTCAATAGACAAAATGGAATCATTTGTTTCTTTTAAACTGAACCCCAATAAATATTAGATCCATGCAATAAAAATTGTTGACTGGCAATTTATAATGTAAATAGAAACAATTGAAGGAATATGGGGGAAATAAAGGTCGGAGAAATACCATAGAGAAAGTTTAAATGTGAATCCTACACCTGATCAAGAACAGCTCTTAGGAAGCTAAGCATTAGCAATAGAACCAATGTTATATTAAAGAGACGCCAATTTTTTTTTTTAAAGAGAGAGAGAGAATTTTAATATTTATTTTTTAGTGTTTTTGGCGGACACAACATCTTTGTTTGTATGTGGTGCTGAGGATCGAACCCAGCCGCACGCAGGCCAGGCAAGTGTGCTACCGCTTGAGCCACATCCCCAGCCCAGAGACGCCAAATTTTGACCCATTTCATATAAGGGCAACGTTGAGGAAAGTGGAGAATTAATTGGATCTTATGACTTCATGCAGTTTCACAGAGACAAGATCTCTGAGCTCATAAAACTGCACTGTGAACCCAGCTACTGATAGAATTCCATCAGTTTTCTCAGAACCTAAACTAAATACTACCAGAAATTTGGTCCAAAGATAGAGTACACTGTAACTATGGGTAAAATTTAGGAACCATGCATCAATGCTTTTCTGTCTTCTTCATAGTGCTTAGTGCTAGGGAAGCAGAAGATGCTTTTTTTAATTCCTCCGTTCAACACCCAAGAATGCTTTATACACAGGAGAAAAGAAAAAAGAAAGAAACCTGCAAGATAATGTGATATGATCACAATTTGAGACCAGTGTGAAAAGTTTGGCAAAAGGCACCTCACAAAAGAATGTTTTATGGCAAAAAGTAACTGAAAAGTCAGTATCAAGTTAGAAAGTATTATAAAAATAGTTTACGTACCTAGAGAAAACCTTTTCCACATGAGGAAAACAGATTTAAATGTTTAAGGTGTGTTGAAATTACAAAACAGCATGTCAATATTAAACTAAGTTGATTTAAAATGATACTTGTACTGATAATGTACCGAAAATGTAACTAAGTTTATTTAAAATGATGCTTGTACTGAAATTGATTTATCTACATTATTTTTTATTAAAGGAGAAAAAAGATGATGAGGTAAAGGATAAGAATGAGTAAAAGAAAAAAAAATAGTTCTGTTTAATTTTATGAGTAAAATAATTCAGAAGAGAACTCTTTGGGCTATTGTATCAAAGTAATTTTTTACTTTAAAATTCTCATAACTGATCATTTTTTATCTATTCACTAAGTGAAGAAGTATAGATCAATACTAATTCAAGGAATAATCTCTTTTTCATGTTAAAAGATGAAATAATAGTAGATGAGGCAAAGAAACAAGTACTTGAGTAACATCAGCATGTTATCTCTGTCCAATCTGCATAAGTAAGGTACACCTAAAACTATTTGCAATTTATAAAAAAAAAAAAAAAGATTTGAAAAACATTTTGACATAGAACTCACTAAGAAGAGCCATATTGATCCATGAAGAAACATTCTTGGCAAAAGCCAGCTCTCAGCTAATGCTCAAATGTGGGGATATTCACAGAGCTCCAGACCAGTGCTATTGAAGTTGTCTTGCTTATTGAAAAGAGCTGCATAAAGGAAACTAGAAACTGACAAATGGGGAAATTTTTTTTTTTATTTCATATTCTTAGTAAAACTTGAGAGTGTTAGGTTTATACCCACAAAACCTATACGACCATATGATTACCCACAGAGTTGGGAAGCAAAGCCATATAACTTTTTGAGGTATTTTAAAGAAAGTGTCACAAAGGTTAATCCAATTTTACAAGAAAGCATTCTCTTAGGTCCCCGGAAGAAACTTTTAAATGTAAAATCTACTCTCTTGTGTCTGTTAATCCTTTGCACCTATGATTAGTTCCTGTCTATGTTATCCAATAAAAAGATTTAATATAGGTCAAAGATACCTGGAGCTTATTCCCCTTTTAACAAAAATCAATATCTCAAAGAAACACAACTTGGCATTTATAGATATAGGCATTGGCTTGTATCTCAATAGATAATAATAGTAACAACAACAACAACAACAACAATATAATGTAGCTGGGTTCCCTAGTTGCATTAACTGGATTATAAAATCAAATAAAATAAAAGTTAGAAAATATAAGCGTTGAAAAAAAACAAGCTTTCTTGGAGATTTTGATCAGCATCTTAACAGAGTAACTAGGCTTCTTAATTAAATATTAAGAACTATCACTCAGTGCAGGGAAAACAGTGATGATTATGTAATAGCTTTCTATTGAGATTATTCTTGTCTAGCATATGGACTATTTCACATAACACTTCACAAGTTTCGATACTTCTGACATCTTAATCTAAAGTAGATACTGTTTAAAATCCTGTGATCACTAAAGTACTCTAAAATATGAGCTATTTAAATATGTATTTCCTGGCAATTAATGCCTACCGGTGACAGTGACCAAATGCTTCATTACAGGATGGTAAATGAAAAGCAGCCACAGCTGAAAAGGAACATAAGAGAATTAGCCAGGACTTTCCCCCCTGTAACATTTCATGTTGCCACAGAATAAACAGATTTAACAGTAGTTCTTTAACCTTCTTTAAAAGCATGATTATGGGCAATTTCCTACATAAAATATTAGATTTTAAATATAGTTATTAATCAAATTCAATATCCAATTCAGGATTCCATGAAAACTTGTCAAATGTACAGAGAAAAAGGTCAGATTAGTTTACATACTATGGGTAAATTATTATTCCATTTGACTATATGATTTTTAGACAGACATTGTATTTGAAGCCTAGCAGAAAATAGAAGATTGAATCAGAAATGGCAAATATTCACCCATTATGTAAGAAAAAAGGAAATACAAAATCACTGAGTTAATACTTTGTCTATTTGAATTAAACAAAATTTTAAGTGTGTTACAAAACACAACCTGTACAAACAGCAACATTATAACTACATAGACAATTAATTTAACCTTGGAAAAGAATAAGACTAGATGAAATGCACCAAATCATTAACCATGTGTTTGGGTAATGAGACTAGTAATGACTTTGTTTCTCTTCCTTTGTGTTACTTCTAAATATCTTAATAAATGGGACTCATTTTAAAGAACAAGTGTATTATTATAAGAAAATTTTTCTTACCCAAGAAATAATTTCAATTTTTACTGGTGCTTTTAAGAAATTTCACTGATGCTTTGCTTTAGTGGTTGTTTCTATAGAAAAATACATAAGTGTTTAGTCTAGTTTTGAAGGGAAGACAATTCCTCATGTACACTGCCTTAACATAGGAGTTCTGAGGTTCAAATCACAAATTAAATATCTTCCAGAAACATATTTAATATACACAAGATGAATTCTGTGCTTCATTTTACTTTTCCAAGAATGTTATCTTTTCACTGTAAAATGTTGGCTTCTTTTCAGTAAACAGTGCATTTGGCAAGAGCTGTAACATTTTCTCAACTGTGCAAGTGATGATTAATGATTCAGTGCTCAACAGCATCATGATCATTTTCACTAGATTCCTAGTTTAAATGTATGTGTGTGTGTGTGTGTGTATATGTATATACATACATATAAACATATATATATATATATAGACACACACACATATACATACATATAAACATATATATACACACACATATATACATACATATAAACATATATATATACACACACACATATACATACAATTTATATATCTATATATCAATTTTATGGATATGTATATCAATTATATATGCATATACATATAATTGATACTTTCCTTCTTCAAATGTATATTTGTAGAAGGATAAGATCCAACTAAGATCATGTGGCACAAATAGTCATGCACTTAAATAGAAGTATCTTGTTATCTTGAATCAACTCTGCTTTCCCCCTACTTGTGGAAAGTAGTTTATTAATGTTAATATATTATAATACATGGACCTTTATTTTATATAAATAATGCTCATATACCTACCCACATTAGTAAACATTTTTGGTGATACCAACACATTCTAAGCATGTAAGCACATGTGAGAGATATATAAGATAATGACTGTAGAGCTTATCATTTATGGAGAAATTCTGAAGTACCAAGGACTGAGTCAAATACTCACAGCTGCAGTCCACTGAGGCTTTTCTACATTTCTGTTAGAAGTTGCTGTGCCTACTTCATAGATGAAGAAACCAAAGAGACCAGAATTTGGAAGCTCAGAGCTTGTGAACAGTGGCAGGAGTGTAGGGGGAGGGGGTTAAAAGAATCCTGTCCAATTTAAGGCCCCAGGGATTCCTGCTATGCTGTGGTATCTAGGTCACATTGCTGAATGGGGCAGCTTGTGGTCTGGATGGGATGACAGGCCTGGGTAACAACAGTAACAACCTTATTATCTTAAGTGAGATAGTCATTTGTTCTACAGTGCAGGAAGTTTGAAGAAAAAAAAAAAAATTCCCTAACTTGAAGAAAACTGAATGCTCAGAAGGGAGAGGTTAAATAACTTGGGGTATATGCTACAGTTTTGTTTTGTTTTTTTCAAGAGATTTGGGGGGTGGGGGAGCAAATTTCTTCTGTCAGTTTTTGGCCACCAACTTTCAGATGAATTTCAATGTCAAGTACATAGTGGTTTTGTTTTTAAATGATCATTAATAATTACTTTTGGTAACCCTTCACTTATATCCACATAACTACTTCTCATTGCTACCCCTAGGTAACTTGTTTATTATTTTTACATTTTTCCTTTTCTAATATAATTATTTACAGTGATGTATAGCAATTTTAAAGCTATTTATTTCACAAAAAATAAATCAGATATTTCTTTGTGTTATTGCTTTTTTCCCTTAAAAAATCTCTTAACAAAACCTTTCCAAGTGAGTTGTTTTAAATATAGTTCATGCTTTTTTTATAGCTGAATAACGTACCATAAGTATACTGTTCAGTTTCCAAATTGATAGTCACTTCATAGGTTTCTATGTTTACAAATAGCATTAAGGAACATTATTGAGTATCTATGTCTTAGCTATATAAATATAAGTTCTGTTTTTCTTTTTCCTGTTCCCCCCCACTTGGGTACCGGGGATTGAACTCAGGGACACTTAACCACTGAGCCACATCCCCAGCCAATGTATTATATTACATATACAATTCTTAAAATATTACCAGATAGTTTTTTTAAAAGCCTGTAAGAAGTTCTGTTTAACATGGATACATTAAATAACAATGAAATATATACTGCTTTACCATAATAGGTAGTAAGATTTTCAAAAGTGTCTATCTTTCATTCCTTCTTTCACTTTGTCAGTTGGAATTGACTCTCAAAAATATTCCCCAGGGAAGATTTGACAATCATCTTTCAAATGAGATACTTGGTTGGCTGACTAGTTGACAGGTTGACTAGTTAGTTGGTTGGTTGGTTTTCTATCTACTTTACTCTCTTTATTCACAGAATCACTGTCACCATGAACCCCTATTATTTTTGATGGAAATATACTATATTCTTTATGTTATTGGGTCAGAAAAAAATATACAATGCTTGTACCATTAATCCACCTATCCATAATCATTGAACACCCTTGTATGATTTAAAGCACTACAGAGCAATTCTGTCTCAGAAATCAGATTACTTGATTTTCCTGTCTGCATTTCTATATCATCATTTTTGAAATTTTTCCTACATTTTTAAAAATAAGTTAACCTTAAAACAATTGAAAATGCAAACAAGCAAAAATATATCATTTAAATATACATAACAAACTTTATAAGATATTTTAAATAGAAGTTAAAGTTAGTAGATTCTCAAAAATTGCAATAAAGAAAATTTATAGACTCAACAAAACTCACATATTACTCTGTATCTGATCATATCATATAAAGCTATTTTGGGTTTTGTTTTTAATGGACACAGAGGAGAAAATGCTTTATTAATTGAGGAAAGAAATCTTTGAATAGGAATAGCATTGACTTTTAAATTATTGGCCTTATCTTGCTCTTTTATGTATGCTCAGAATAGTGACAGCATTTTCAACAATGTTCCAAAAGCCATTTAGCTTACAAAGTGGAATTATTGTGATACGGTACACTTAATGCATTTCTTCTTCATAACATCTTATTTCATAAAAATCAATTGGATTTTATGCCTTAACATAGAAGGGCCTTCTTCCACAATGAAGTCAGAGTTATTATGGGTAAGCTGGCCAGATATCATCAAATGCACTAGGACCTTTCTATAGTATTTATTGTTGTACAGAATGCAGTGTAAGGCACTCTACCATACTACAATAAGTAGCACTTTCTCTAGCACATCCATTGTAGAAACTCTCTATAGGAAGCTATTAATATTACAAAGGTAGGCATGAATGTCTTGAAGTTTTTCCAGAGAGTAGAAATACTAAAGTTATATATATAAAAAAAATACCACCCAATATAAGTTTACAGATAAAATGCATCTCACACAGGCCCTGGCTTGTGGTAAGCATTCAAAAGATGTTTGATGAATAAATGAATGAAAGCAGTTCTCTAACATGCACAATGATGACACAAGGGTAAGACACCAACAGGCACAGATTAATGAAATAAGTTCCATTAACATAGGTAAGGAAATTATATTGAATTTGCATATAAATAACCAGAGCTGGTGGAGACCAAGGCATATTTCAAACTGAAGGCATATAGTTCCATACTTTTGGGAATCCCAGTTGACAATGAGATCTCACATTAAAATTCTATCTCATTCTTCTGAAAAGCTTGTCTTCTTCCATTCTCAGGGACCCATATTACTTCTGGGTTCTTTCAACTGTTGTAGAGGCTCAGTCTATGTTCCTCCCTGCTCATCAAATCCAAGTGATTAATAAAAACCATGGTGCATTCCTGAACATTTTTTTAAATAAAAGAATTCAAGGAAATGTTTCATTTCCATTTCACATTATTAATGGGTCTGGGCTTCAAGCTTTCTTGAGGTCTATTCCTATGGCATGAGTTCCAAATAGGGAGCTTTAGTGAAGATTCAGTAAATTGATTTTCTTTTAAATACTCATAGAAATTTTAGTGTAATATTTTTAAAGGTATTTTTTTCCCAACCCAATGACCAAAAATAAATAACAAGATACATGTGACATAGAATCTTCAGGATGAATAAAGATGCTCATAACATGTTTTGTCTTCTTTTAAAATACTTATTATAACATATATTTATCTCAAATGTTTTCATTTTTATTAATTTCTTATAAAATTGGTACACATATTCATATATACAGCTTTACATTATTAACATCATATCACATACATTAGGGCTTTCTCAGTAATTTTTTTCTTATTTCCCTCCACTTGTTTTTTCCTTGTTTTTTTCCCCCATCAAAGGTAAGGAATATTACCAACTTGATATACACATTTTAATGGTATTCTTATATCAGAAAATCATATATGAATATATGTATATACCAAATTATGTGTTTAGTGAAAGTTTTTCATGCCATATGGTATATACACATTTCTTCACTTTGCTTTCTTCTCTGAAAAATACTTTGCAAAGTCACTTCAAATCAACCTGTTGTTTCTCTTTCCACAGGATTGCAGCATGATAGTCTAGGACCTTGACATACCAGTTTATTCCACCAAAATGTACAATATTTTCAGGATTTGGCTGTGAAAATAGACTCAAACAAACCTATTTCCTTCCAGAGCTATCCAAACATATAGGATTTTTTTTTCCTTTTAGTGTGATATATTAGCAGGACTAGGATTATCAAAATATAGATGGATGGATAGACAGATTAATAGATAGATATTGATGCAAACAGATAGATTTGAGTGCAAAATGGCTGAAACATTCCAGATTTCCACAATATTCCCTGTTCTCTTATCTCTCCATCAAAAGTGGCGACCTCTCTTTTATAAAAATTATTGTTAAATGAAGAATGTAAAGTACTATCCCCTTATCAAATTTTTCAGAAGACCAGTGAGTTTACAGCTTTTCATATCATTGTAGTTTATTGGTTTGGTCCCCTATAAATTCATTTTTATATTCATTCTTTATTGTTGTTGACAAATAATAATTTGAGGTAAAATTTCAAGAGATATATAAATGCAATAATATTAAGCATTTTCTTCTACATTCAAATATTTTTAACATATTCATTGTTCATCTATTACTTGTTTACTATAACTCTATGTAATTTTATATAACCAAAAACATCCATACTTAGCTCTATAATTCCTTATTTTCTTAACCTTTCCTTCCTTTTACCATATTTCACACAAAATTATTTTTCTGAAATTCTTGGTAAGGTTGTAATTTTATTTTTACATTAACATTTTTACCTTAGTGAGAATTTATATGCTATAAGATAGGAATCCTAATTTATTTTATTATAGCTAGATGAACAGCTGAGCAAGACTATTAAACTATATGAAATTTTCATATACATTGGGTCTTTTTCTGGATTCAGTATTCTGCAGCTCTAATGTATTTGCCTACACTAGTACCAAATTTGTTTGAGTTTAGGTATTTAATACTATGTCCTATTATCTTTTAGGTCAAATCTCCCTTTATATTATTATGTTCTTCCATAAGCTTCTTGATTATTTTAAGGCATTTAAGATAAACTCTTGTTTCTGAAGTGTTGAGGACTGAACTAGAACCTTATGCATGCTAAGCAGCCTTTCCTCCATGCAAAATTTAAAATGTATACAGTTTTTAAATCTATTAATATTCTAATTAATAATCCATTAAAATCATTTTAAAAGATTATTTAAAATGAATAATCTATTTGTGAAAATATTCTTTATGGTTAATGATTTTGATAAGATTTAATCATTTCCTTTATATAAGTCCTGTTCCTTTTTTATTAAATTACTTTCTTATTAAAATACTTTCTTTTTTATAGTGTTGTAAATAACATACTTCTATTATTTCAATTTCCAGAATCTTATCTTTAACATAAAAACACATTTCTTTTTTTTTTTTGTACCAAGAATTGAACTCAGGGTCACTCAACCACTGAGCCACATCCCCAGCCCTTTTTGTACTTCATTTAGAGACAGGGTCTCACTGAGTTGCTTAGCACCTTGCTTTTGTTGAGGCTGGCTTTGAACTTGTGGTCCTCTGCCTTAGCTTCTGGAACCACTGGGATTAGAGTCACACACCACCATGCCCAGCAAAAAAACACATAATTTTATATACATTATTTTTATTTTTATAGTTGTAGGTGAACAGCATGCCTTTATTTGTTTAGTTTTTTAAGTGGTGCTAAGGATCAAACCCAGTGCCTCATACATGCTGCCACTAAACTACAGCTCCATTTATCTTTTGATTATAATTTACCATATAATTTCACTAATTCTAGTGGATATTTTCTTTTAGAGTTCTTTGATGTTAACAACATTTACTTTTATTTATTCATTTCTTATTGTTTAATTTTATAGTCTTGAACTTTTATCTAGAATTTATAGGACCCAACTATTACTATGAATAGTAATAATAATGTCAGATATTTCTCTTTCATTTCTGATTTTAATTGTAATGTTTTTACCACTTAGAAAAATATTGATTTTATTTTTGATAAATGACATTTATTATATTTAAGTAGATTCCTCTTGTTACAATTTAACCTAGTGGTTCTCAAAAACTGGCTGGCAAATTTCAGCACATCATTTTCATATATTATTTCTGTGATCATGCTGATTCTTTGATTTCTTGAAATAAAGTATTATGCTTTTAATTCCTGATATTTAATCAACTTGGCATTTCTGGAATAAGCCGTGTCTCATCTATACCCATTATTCTCTTTCTCCATTGTTGGATTCTCTACACCAAGATTTAATTTGGCTTTATAATTTTATTTGATTTATACTGTATCTTTTCCCTCCCCGCTTCCTTCTTTGCTGGGGATTGAGCCTAGCACATTAAATACACTGGATGGGTGCTCCGCTACTGAGCTACATTCCTAGCCCACCTGAGAGAACTCACACCTTGCTCAACTCCCAACCTTGTCTGACTCAACCTTCCATGGATACTTCAATTTTAGAATTGGGGGAATGAGAGCACCCCACAAACAAATCATCTACCTCCAAATAAACATGGCAAGAAGGGGAGTTCTGAAATCTTACTCCTGGACACTCACCCTCATAGAAATAACAGTGAGAAATAACACAACTATATGGACCCCACACCCACAAGCCCTCAGTGTCAGTCACTCCCATCCCCTATTAGATCATAAGTTGCTGATTGAACTAGAGGCACTGGAGGTGAATGACACAGAGGGGGAGTTGTGATCACGGGTCCTGCCTCTCTCTGTGAAACAACTGGAAATGCATCAATGTCTAAACAGAGTAAAAGCTCCAGAACCATCATCATGACAAACTGTAGGAAAATTGCTTTTGAGTAACCATACCAGTATTAACAGACACTGAGGAAAAGCCTAACACCTGATGGGATTTCCACTCCCTCTGTAGGAGTAACCACAGGGTGTGCACCCTACATACATCTTAGAAGACCCACAGAGAAAGCAGGATCTAATACTATATGCATTATGTCAAAACCAATGAATTACAGCCAAATAAGCCATAGGAAACTACATCATGAAGTCCAATTTGAATTAAACTCAACACTACACAACAGACTGATGCCCCAGGACACATCATCAAAAGAAGATTGCTTACTAAAAAGGTTCTCATATAAAAGTGTGAGATTCCAATCCCACCAGATGTGCAAATCTCAACATAACAATATAAGAAATATGAAAAAACAAGGCAATATGATACCTCCCAAAGTTCATAACTCTCTAGCAATGGATGCCAAAGCCATTGAAGTGGATAAAATTTCAAAGAATTCAAGAAAACAATAAATGTAAATAAATATCTGAATGGATTATGGAAGACAGTATTATGATATGAATGAGCACTGCAAGAAAAAGAGATTTAGAAAAAAATTTAAATAGAAATCTTGAAAATGAAAATCAATAAGTCATATAAAAACTCAGTTGAAAGTCTCAACCACAGACTGGATCAAGCAGAAGAAAGAATATTGGAGCTTAAATACAACTTGCCTAAATAGTGCATTCAGACAACAATGAAAAAAAAATAAGAATGAAGAAAACATACAAGAAGTCTATGACACCATTAAAAGACCAAACATCCATATGAGGGTGTAGAAAATCTAGTCAGTGGAATAACCACAGAAAATGTCCCATACCTTGAAAAAGACACAGATATCCAGGCACAAAAAACATCTGGAATTTCAAATAGATATGACCAGAAAATAATCTCTTCACAACATATTGTAGTTCAATTGACAAAAATGCACAAATATAAATAAATAATATTAAAAGCTATGAGAAAGAAGCACTGAGTCACATCTAACGGTGCATACATCACAATAAAAGCAGATTTCTCAGCAAAATCTCTAAAGGTCAGAAGGGTATGAAATGATATATATCAAGGCCTGAAAGAAAATAACTCCAAACAAAGATTATCAATCAGAATTGAAGAAGAAATAAAGACCTTTCAAGATGAGCACAAATTTAAGGAACTCATAACCACTACACCAGCATTAAAGACCCTAAGGGATTCATTCCAGAAGAGAAATAAAGATTAGCACATTCATGAGAATGTGGGAAAGAATAAATCTCACCAGGAGAGTGGACGCACAAATGAGAAATAGGAAAGGATCAAACGTTATCTACATAGGTGACTAATTTAGGTTTCAGAAGTGACTAAATTCACTTATAATAAATCTTTTAATTATCACTTTGGTTTGAAAATGAGGACCTTTACTTCCAAAAAGACTTTTCACCGTATACATATGTTTTCACAAATATTCTCAATTTTTGTAGTACAATTCTTTTTTACTAGGTACCTTTTATCTTCTAGTGATTCTCTGGACAGCCTTTTCCAGCTATATGTGACTCAAATCTGATTATTTAGCATGTTAGTTCACATTAGTCCACACACAAAAAAAAAAAAAAAAAAATGGAAGGCAAACCAATCTCTACTACCATGGATGAGAGTGGAGCAGCAGGCAGTTTGCTATTCCCCAGTGAGGCATGGAGATGGAGTCCAGATCTCCAGTCTCCTCACATACTCCTTGCCTCAAGAATAGGATGATTACAGCTTAACCATTCAATGATCTTTCAATCCTTGGCTAAAAGACTAGTTCATCCCTGTATGCGTCTCCTCTATTGTCAACTGTAAACTCTGTGCCTTATAGAATCCCTGAAGGCCAAGTGCTTTCCAAAATCTACCATGTACCAGTTCTTACCTGAAGCTTCTGATTCTAGTCCCCAGGTTGTTGCATGAGCCCTGGGAGAAGCCATTTACTAATTCTCCCCACTGAGCCTCCTTTGTCTGTGTCATACCCAGAAAAGAGAGGTGGGGCTTATTCCGGCAGCTATAGTTCCAGATCCTTTTCACTGGCCAAAAGAGTAAATAAGTCAATTCTATACTCATTTCATCATATAACATTAGAACTAAATTAGTAAAATGTGTGGTAATAAATGTCTTTCCTCCATGTTTTTGCTGCACAGTAAAGTTATTTTAGGAAAAATTCAACTGCCTCTCCCTCTCCTGTTTTCCTCCACAATTATTCCTCACCCTATTTTCAGTATATCCATGGCATCCAGTGAACTCATCAACTGTTGTAGCATTTATCATATTACTATAATTATGATGCACCTATCCATCTTTGAGAAGAGGAACATGTCATTCATCCCTAAACCCAAACCAACTTTTGCAGCACTTAACAGTAAGTGTGCAAAAAACCATTAGTTACATTTGCTATGAAAGACTCATCATTCCTTTAAAATCTAATACTGGCATTTTTTTTTTCTTTTGGAACATTTAAAATTTAATTTTCAAAAATTTTATCTAAAGTTCTAGAAAAATCACACTTGAGAGATAAAGTAGTATTTTTCCAAAAGAAAGAAACTAATAAATGTCGATTCAAATCAGTAAATGACAATAGTATATTATCGACAATGTTACTTGAACTAATGTTTCTTTAACTTAAAGCAATAGTCTGGTTTAAACCACAAAACACGGCTTTTAAAATAGACTCAATCACCATCTTGAATCTGTAATTGAACCTGTTTTTTCCAGGGACAATGATATTATATTTTTAACTTCATCATTTAACATTTTTAATAAATAAATAGCTAATGCCAAGATCTGCACTATAGCCATAGGAGAGGAATTTTCTCTGGGATCTTGACAGTATGGTATTGAGAACTGATCTTCCCACTACCAAAAATGTAGATTTGAATAAATTACTTTATTTTCTGAAATTCAGTTACCTTACATGGAAAAATTTAGATAAATACTATGTATCTTACAGGATCAATATATGGATTAAATTTGGTAGTCAATAAAAGTATCTGAAACTGATTATTAATATGTTGCTATTATTTTTTACTCTACTTATTAACATTAAGCTTCTACCTGGGATATAATTAACCAATCTTCTACCTGGGATATAATCAACATGTTGAGTTATTAACTGTTTAGGAATAATTTATAGAGAGTGAAAAAACAAAGTGAACTACAAAACTAGAGAACATAAACAACAGTATATATTATGCTGAATTTTGATGATAAAGGAATACAAATTTTGCTTATTGTCAAGGCAACTGTCTGGACAAAATTAATTTAGATATATTGTTTATAGTTGATGAGATGGTTTGAATCACAGACATATCTGCAATTTTCATGATCTTTACATAAATTTAAAAATGTCTGCCACTTCTCTGACCATAGTTAGGAATGTGCAAGTCTTAATCAGGCATTAAAGAGTGCAACACACACACACACAAAAAAAAATCCTGGAGAGAATATTTTCAACTTGGTGAATATTTTCTTTTCAAACACACATGCACACACGCATACACAGACGTGCACACAAACACAAACACACCCCTTTTGTCTTTCTCAATTGCTTTCTCTCAAAAATAAGCTTGCTTACGTGCTTATATGCTCATAAAACTGAATAACTTTTTAAACATAAGTAATTGAAAATATGAAGAGAATATTTTACAATTTTCCAACTTATTTGTAAAGCAGATAATCAAGAAGAGTAATTTAAGTCCTGGAAAAACTATCCAATTCTATTTATTAAGTACCTACTTCATACAAGCATTGAAAAATTATTTGTGCACTACAAAACAAATCCTTAATGTGCCTTCTCGATATATCTCCAGGATGATATGATTTCATAACTGCTTAAGGAAGGAGTCTTTGAACACCTTTATAGAGTATTTTTGCAAGTTATATATATTTTAATTAGCTTATTATAGAATATAAATATAATTCTATATTATGTACATTTTAAAGGTAACATAATGGGCTGGGGCTGGCGCTCTGTAGTAGAGAGCTTGCCTGGTATGCAGGAGGCACTGAGTTGGATCTTCAGTACTACGTAAAAATAAAAAGAAATGTATTGTGTCCATCTACAACTATATATATATATATATATAAAAGAAATAAAGGTAATATAAATGTGAGCTTTTAAATGATAAAATAAAATAAAGGTGACTATTTTCCTGTACTTGTATGGCTTTCCTTATGCCTTCGTGGCTTTGAAGTCCAGAGGCTTAAATAAAGTAAAAAGGATTAAATGACACTACGATATCCTTTTTGGTCAAAGATTTCTATACTATTTTCCACAATTATTTTAAGGTATCATCTCCCAGTAATAGAATGCAGCAGCATCAAAATAATGCACAGAAAAAAATCACATTCTATCAGATTTTATAACTCAGATACAACATATAAGACAATGTTGTTCTATTTGGCAAATATGGTAATTTATTACCTAACTGCAAATATAAAGATATGAAAATCTTTGTGCATAGCTTTAAAATACTTCCAAAAGAAATAGATCAAATAAATATATACTATATGCAAACAAACCTATTACTCGTTCCTAAACCTGAGAGTGTGATCCATTTAACAGTGACTATTTCTACTTGACTTAAGATAAAGTGAATAATGCTTTTTTAAAGTGTAGATGATATTGAATTACATTGCATAAATCACAACACAAGAAATTTTCACAGTATCTAAACCACTATATTGGGCTTCAACATTGAGACCTTTATAACAGGAAGCAGGGTTCTGTAATTTGATTTTTCCTGCTTGTTTGTGTCATTGTAGCTGGCTGCAGGCTGAACCAGATAACAAGATGTTCAGTGGTTTGCAACATAAAGGTTTATCTTCACAAGCAAAGGAGCTTTAGCTTAAACCCTTCATTGTCTTTAAATGAGAGTTTACAAAACAGAGCAGAATCTTTGGATTGAAACTAAATAAGATTTTTTTGGATTTATATTGCCTCACATACATAGATTTGCCGTATTATAAGACAGAGGTGAAATATCTCTAACTTGGAATATTACTTCATAATTCTCCAATGTGTTTTTTTAACAACAGTCGTTGAATGCTTCTAGTTGGTAGATTAATATGGTCCAAAATAATTATTGGAATCGTATCTAAAGTGATGCCAGCCCATTAAGATCAGAAGTGGTTGTTAATCAGACAGCTGGAAGAGGGTTTCCCAAGTAAATCTTTTCAGTGAGTTGATAGAAAAAAAAAAAAAAACGCTGACCAATGAGAATGAAAATTGTTACTTACATATTAAGTTCTGAAAGATGGAAAACCAGAGGGGAATACAGCTCTGCACTGTCATAGAAAGTCTTCCCTCTCAATTGGAGGCTTGAAGAAAGCTGCAGTCTGCAAGTGGGTGCTCCAGGAAAATTATTTCTCTAACAGATTTGACACATCTTGCAATGGATTCACACTGCCTTGGCAAGCAAATGGATTAGCTTTGATGGTGTTGCCAATAAAGCCACAGTCTTTTGTTGCTGCGCAAACACATTTCTCTCTTTCTTTATATGGCCTCCAGCAAACTACACATGTTACTTTTGTTTGGGTAATTTACTGTCTTGGAAAAGGAAGTATGAAACTACTTTTCAGAGAAAACCATTGAAACTCCTTGGCTGGCAGCATCAGAATCACTAGCTTCAGAAATATCACCACAAAGCTTTCTCTGACCAAATGGAAATATTCAGAGAAAAAAAATAATAACCTTCTTACATCCAAGCAGCAAAATTCTTCCAAACCCTCCTTCATAAAGCTTGATTTTTACAGGCCATCTGTTTCCAAATAGACCATATTCTTTGCCTTAAACATTGCTCTTCATGTTATTTCCAACCATGTTCCCCATTATTTATCTACAAGATTAATAAAGATCACAGAAATGAGAACATTAACTCACTTTTCAATCTCTTTAAATTGTTACTGTTTCTTCTAGTATAAAAATTTATACTCTTTTGACATTTCTTAATATTCAGATATTGCTTTACTTAATACCATAATTTGTTTATTTGATAGCTTGTTTGCTTTGGCTATTCACATTTTTTAGAAATATTTTATAACACTTTTTTTTTAACCTAAAGAGAATCTGCTGCTCACATAATGGAGAAGATAGTAACTTGGCAATTCTTAAAGTGTAGAAAACAATCTTCATTGTTTCAATCAAAAAAGCAGTTATGATGCTCTTTTTTAATCTACACAGTGAATGTAATTAAATTATTTATTTAATATGTAGTGATTTTCACAGCCTTTCTTTAGAAAATAAAATACAACCTAATGGATTTTTAAAAGAAAGTTCAATTCTCTGTGTCTAGTTTTTCTTAAAATTAAAAACAAACTTCAAAATTTTTAGTTTGCGGGGGCAGGGGGGAGTGTGTGTGTACCGGGAATTGAATTCAGGGCTACTCTACAACTGAGCCCCAGCCCCAGCCCTATTTTTGCATTTTATTTAGAGACAGGGTCTCACTGAGTTACTTTAGTGCCTTGCTTTTTTGCTGAGGCTGGCTTTGAACCCACAATCCTCCTGAGCCACGGGGATTACAGACATGTGCCACCACGCCCAGCTTCAAAATTATTTTCTTTTCAGATGTTCAACATCACCAATCATTAGAAAAATACAAATCAAAGTCCCAATGAGATATCGCTTCCTAGTCATTAGGAGAAAGGAAGGAAGGAAGAAGGCGAGTAAGTGAGTGAGTGAGGAAGGAAGAGAAAGGAAAGGAAAAATAACCAGAGTTTGCAGAATGGAGAAATTGGAATCCTGTTACATTGTTGGTGGAAATAAAAGATGGTACAGCCTCTGTGGAGAAAAGCCTCTGCATGGAAAGTTCCTCAAGAAAATTAAACATGGAATTGCCATATGATCTAGCAATTCTATTTCTGGTATAAACAGGCAAATTAAAAGCAGGGACTTGAACAGACATTTGTATGCTAATGTTCATAGCAGCATTATTCAGAATAACCAAAAAGTGAAAACATCCCAATGTCCATAAACAAGTAAGTGAATAAACAATGTGGTATATACATACAAATAATATCAATTCACCCTTACAAAGAAATGAAATTCAGACACACCCTGTAACACGTAAAATGTAAAGACATTATTTCAAGTGAAATAAGTCAAACACAAAGGGACAATTACTACATGGTTCCACTTACATGAGGTAAATCAAGTAGCTAATCTCATAGACAGAATGGTAGCTGTGGGGGTTCGATGGTGAGAGAGGAAATGGAAGATGCTTAATGGATATACAGTTTTAGTTTGGGAACTTTGGAAAGTTCTGAAAGGGATACCAGTAATGTTCGCATACTCAATGCCACTAAACTATACACTTAAATATGATTAGAATTACAAATTTTATGTTACATATATCTTACCACAATATAAATTTTTTTTAAAAGAATAAGTGTTTCTGACTGAGTTAAATATAATATTCACTTCATTTTGAAACTGTTTGGTCCATGTAAACCAGGAAGATAATTAACTTCATGATCTAAGATGTTAACAAAATTCCAATGTTCTATCCTGAGCCTAAAAGCATCAAGGGATATTTGGGACCTAATAAACCCCAAAGTTATCCAATATCTGTGCCAGAGGAACAATTTTTAAAAGCCTTTAATGAGACAGGCACTATGAAGACAATTCAGGAAACCTGATAGCAAGGTCCTCTTTAGGATCTAGGAGAATTATCACCACTAAGGATAAATTAATATGCTTATCTTTATGTCTGGAGAAAGATCAGAGAATATTATTGCTGATGCCCTAAGGGTCACTCACAGGACAAGAACTAAGACTTCTGGTGTTCAGGGAAGTAAGCCCCTCAAGAGCTATGCTATTTTATAAACTTCTCTTGTTTGTGTACTTGGCTTAAATTTTTCAAAAGCATTTGTATGACTGGTATTAACCACATAACTCAGATACCAAAACACTATGTCTAGTTTATTTACTTCTCTTAACCACTTTGAATTTTTCTCTTTCTTATCCATTTATGCCTTTTGTTTATTTTTGTTTTTGCTTTGCTTTGGTTTGTTTTGCTTTAGTTGGGGAAGAAGTTAAAACACCATAATGTTAAGTTTGTTTAAAAAATGATTTCATAATAATAAATTCTGCCACTTCAAACCATATTTAAAACATGTTTAAATATTCAGAAGTGTCTAAGCTATTTTAAAATGACCACATGTCCCAGAGTGTTTTTGCTTGTGTTGATGGTGGTTTTAAACTGTTGTTGTTATTTTTATAGGGAAGAAATTAATTTGTACTACCACTAAGTGTTCTTCACATTCACTACATAAAAAAAGAAAGGGAAAGTTTTATTTATCCTCATATCATTACTTTAATATGTAGACACTATAAAACATAAAATTTATATTATTTACATTCTTTCCAGAAAAAGAGTACATTAAAAAGTAGTGTACTAAATGAAAGGACAGTAAATACTGTGAGAACATCATCACCTTACTTTTCAAGCAGTGTAAATGTGCCTTGAGTAGCATTAAGGTGTCTATGTATGTGCGCACGCATACACACATTTTTTTATTATCCTCACTTCAATCACCATACATTTATATTAAGAAAACCAGTCTAGATTTCTGATAGTACTATAAAGTTTCAATGAAGCTAGAAAGTCACTTTTTTCAGAATTTGTTTGTATATATTCATGTAATGCTTGAACAGAGAAAATCTGGTTTCATAGATTCAAATAAACCAAATTACCAGATCATTTTACATTTGTCTGAATGATGTATCTTCAACTAGTACTCTTATTTTTTTCCTCTCTGTGATAACTATGTCTATTTAGTTTCCTAATAACTTGGAACAAGAAAGCTATGTTGTCTGGGAATTTCCAAAAGCTGTCTATTCTACCTATCAGCACCACCTCACCAGTGCCATTCCAGACAGATGCCTCTATTCCACCTGTAACTGGGAGAACAATCCAGTTTTTCTGGCCTGCAAAAGACATTTTAGATGTCTTTTATGTCAAGCACCCTCTTCAGAAGGCTGTACTCTGTTCCTGGGGAAACCATCCCACGGAAAGGATTGCTTCAAATGCTTTACCTTATTGGTAACTGGAGGCCAGCCCCACTGCCTACTACTTCAACTTGCTTCTCTTCTGAATAAAGATTTTTCTAAACATTTGTTTGAAGAAAAAATAGATTTGTTCTGAAGGTACAGGGCGTGCATGGTCCACAGTTCAGCTGATTTTCACTGTCAATGTGGAATTTACTCATTGAACTTCTCTGCTGCTCTCCACTCCACTGGATATCCAGGTTTTTTATGGATTCATTTTTATTTTACTATGACTTCTATAATTTCAGCAGGTCTTAAGGAAAGAGGAGAGAAGGTATTAAGTCATTTTAAATAAGAGCCTGTGTCAGTCACAATCCAGCAAAAAGAGATGATTACATTCAAGCAGAGTGATTGAGAAAAGTTATTTACAAACCTGTGAGCACACACAATAAGAGATGATTAAATACACTGGTGCTAACAGGAGTAGGAATTATCACCTCCTTGGCCAAAAGGGGCAAGGGAGCAAGGAGCTGTAGTTGAGAGAGCAGGAGCTATGGATTTCATCAGAGGAACATAGCTAACCATCAACATCACAACAGGAAGGAGGTGGAGAAATAAATGTGTGGCCTCATTCTCCTTCAATTTTCTAATCTCCAGTCATTAACTTCTCTTAGACAAATCTGACCCAAAGAGCTATTTGTGTCATATGGAGGGAGAAGCCTTCTGGGGTACAGGATAATAGAAAAGGCAAGAAATCTTCTCAATAGACAAAGTCAAATTATCCAACTTTTGGAGATTCTACACTCCTAATCCTTTTTGATAATATATTTATGAATTAGTATGTTTGTGAGTATGCCTGTGTATGTGTGCACATACAAATAGGGAAAAAGTTGATATAGAAGCAACAGAGTAAGCATGCATCATAACAATGAATGCTCACATAACCTTTGATATATGACAGGACTTTATATGTATCAAGTTATCTATTCCCACAACAACTTATGAGGTGGGTACTATTGTAATCACTATTTTTCAAATGAGGAAACTAAAGCACAAACTTGTTCAAACAGATAGCAAGTAGAAGAAAAGGGATCTGCTACTTCTACGGCCTATATAGAGAGCCAGAAAATTATCTCTATATGTTGGCCCAAATGTGTACATTTCCTTGCTTTTTTCATTGAAAAAAAATTAAATTATTAATTTCAAAATCCATGCCTCACCTGCTGTGCCTCACCTACTTACATCATTTGCTTAAACTCAGACGGAATGGGAATATAAGACTAGAGATCTAACAGAAAGTGCAGACTGAATAAACGTCATATTGTTTCTCCCTAGCCAAGTCTTTCACTAGAAATAACTTGACAGAGATTTTAGATTTTCCTTTATCAGTAAATACTTCAAGTGTAGCTATTCTGTATTGCAAACTTAGCATAAGACATGTACCTGAAGTTAGCTTAGCTTACTTTCTAGGTTTCTGACGTTTTCAGTCAATTCAAGGGCAACTCAAGACAACTTGAGAATTTATTCTTCTCAGGCACTTTATTCTACATCTGCAACTTCCTTATTCCTAAGGAGCCCACTGGGTAACAGGCATATTTTTTGCATAGAAGAAATAATCAATGAACTACTCTCATGACATAAAAAGAATTGCAATCTTTCTCTTGTGTTTCTACAAATAACAATGGAATTTCTCCTCAAACATATTAAAATCATTGGTTTGAATTCAGCCAAAGGAAAAGAATTAGGAAATGTAGCAACAAAATTGCCTCTTCCATCAATTCTGCTATAATTTTAACAGGACTTAAGTTGCAACCTTAACGAAGGATCTGCAAAGCAAAGTATCATTTTCATTTTATATAAGGAGTATGAATGGCTTTATATTCCTATAAGTTAAGCAAAAGGAATAAAATGTTTTTCTATTGTATAGTCCAGTTTGGTCCCATTCCTTCCCTTAATTTTGTGAGTTATGTTTTGTTTTGCCTTTAATATGTACTCTTGGGAGCATAATAGTGGGTGGTACTCAGTTTTATTCTGTATACAGTATTATTGAACATTATTAAATGCTGTACTATTTTCACATGGAGTAGTAAAAAAAACCTTTAAAATTAAACCAAATTTAGGGCAGAATTGAAGATAATGATTCAATTTTTCATGAGAAATTCCTGCTGAAATAAATTGTGTCTGGATTGTAATCCATCTCAGACATGATGCAAAGTAACCACAGTGGAACTACATTGGTTATGTGCTAAATCAATTGAGATAATTGCCGGGGAAGGTAACACAATGATATTAGAATTATAGATCTTTATGATTAATACTACAGAGCACTCTGCCTAATACAGTTTCTTTTTCTATTGTGACTATTGAAAAAAATTAGATATATTTCTAAACTTCTCAAAAATAGAACTTCTACCAACATACAATCAAAATTTTAAATATCCACCTGTTCTAGTTGAGACTATGAATTCTCTCCCATCATAGCCTATCATTACAGGTACTTACTGAAAGCAATTGATAGCACAATCATAAGAAAACTATCTCCCATAGAGTTCCTACAAATGCACATAGGAAATCAATTTCCAAAGTCACAGGAGAGAAAAACAGAAGTCCTGACTGGGAAACTATCCTGCTGTGGTTTTGCCTCATGCTTTGAAAGAGTTGTGTAAATATTAAAGGGATAAATTCATTTTATACATAACCTAATCATCAGCCCTATGTGACATACTCACCTCAATGTAACAAGGAAATCAATTTGGATCCTTTTGGGGGGAAATTAAAAACAGAATTAGGCAATAAAGAGTAAGCTTACATATTTGGTAGAAATGTTTTTAACAAGATTAAGTTGAAAGTTGCAATGATAGTGTTTGACTGGGGGAGGGGAACAGAATAAATGTAGCAAGACTTAAATGGTTTTCTTTTTGAATGCTGAGGGATATGGTTTTTAACCTATGATTCCTTTGTTTGTGCACCCGCCCATATAACATTGGGCCTCGAGGGTAATTGCAAAGGCACAGATATTGATTTGCTTCCTCTGAAAGAAAAGATGATGTTCTTTCTTGCATTTATCCAAAAAGAGAAGGGAAATTATTGTAAATGTATTCTATTCTGCTCTAACATTTTTTAATTAAGCTACTTTTCCTTTTATGGTTACAGTACTTAGATTAATCAAGCCCGAAACAGCTGCAGCAAAGAATCTATGGGTTCTTTATTCTAACACAGAAAAATAAGCCTCCAAAAATAGGAGACTATGTAACATGTTCTTTTACCAAAAACCTTTGATAATTACTTGCAATAGTTAAACATTTCTTTCAACCTTTTACTCTATTAATCTGGATGTCATATTTCTACCTTTAATAATAATTTCAGTTACTCATTTGCAAGTGTACTTCCTCAGATTCAGAAAATTCTTCATCCCTATTTTACTTATTACCATCTGCTTCTTCCACTGAAGATAGACCATGTTTAATGACAATATTATGTAAAATACCATCCAGCAAGAATTTCTTGACTGCATTATGAGGGCAGCAATATAGTGTTTCACCAGATTTGCCTAGACATCAAAACCTAAATTTTAGAATGATACACAGAATTAAAATTTTGGTAAAAAGCAAGCAAACAAACAAAATTGATGCTCTGTATTATTTTTTTTTAGAGGCAGATTTATTCAAAACGGAACCAAAAGAGGCAGCTAACCTGAAAAAACAATCTGAAGTCTGTAATTATGTTTCAAGAAAAAAATAAAATTATAAACAGACAGCATTTTATAGAATTACTCAAAAGCCAAATTCTACCAATTTATAAAAAGCCTTGCATTTCTAAAGCAGATTGTCTTAAGATGAATGAATCATGACACAATCCTGGGTACTTAGCTATGACATCTGTTAGGTGGTAAATTGCATTGCACGCCACATGCATAATGAAGGAGAGAACAGTTTTTAGTTCCTAGAGTGTTCCTCATGTGAAGATGTGCAAATGGAGGCAGCAAAACTCAGGCCAGATGGAAGAGCTGTGATGCTGGAGACTGCCTGTATCTTACCAGTGGTGCTAGGTGTCTCTTAAAAAATGTATAACCCAATGAGGTCTCCAGGGAAATGTACCTATAATCTGCTCACTATTCCAAATGATGCATTTTGTGAGACTTCTGTCATAAACTTGAAGAATCAATGTCAAAACTTAAACCACACAAATTACCTGGTTAATTCATTATATTTTATTTTTCAAAGTAAAACACAAAAAGAACGATTCAGACGTTAATGCACCAATGACATATATGCTCCTGCATATAAGAATAAATTAAGGTACCAAACAATTTTGAAGTTTAAAGACTAGCTTTGCGTTTTCTTATTGAGCAAATATTGTATTTTGTAATTACTTTAATTAGATAACTATTGGGAGATTTGATATGTCGAGACAGGAAATAAACTAACAATTTCTATGCCTTAACAAGCTCAATATCAACTTTAAACTTACCTTTTTAAAGGTGTATGCCATATCTTATAAATATATATGTGTACAGGTATTGCATTTGTATCTAATATACATATATATATATATATATATATATATATATATATATATAATGGACATTTACATTGACTTTATTGATTAATCTCTATACTTGACTCACAATTCAGTCTGTTAAAAACTCCTGAGGCTTTGATCTTAAGGAAAACAGATGAAGAAAAGGTATGTTGGAAAGTCCTCATCTTTACAATGCACAGCTACTCCTATTGTAAGTTCCCCTCAAGGGAAACTTGGCTGTCAGTCATACTGTCATTCACAATCCCAAGTATTAATTCAGCTAACTCAGTGGTCATAAGATAGAACAAATTTAAACACTTCAATGTATTCCAGTAGTCTGAAAAATCTAAAAGACCTGGAGATCACTTAGTGAGAATTTTGAGTATCAATTTTCTTTTCAACTACCCTACAGTGGGCAACTTATTTAATGCCTCAATTTTCTTGCTCTGTTCTCTTCACTGGGGCATGGTACTTGGCAGTTTGCCAGCCCTGGTGATAGATTCTCTGCAAATTCAAAGCACTGAGCATGGTTTACACTCTCAGAAACTTTAAAATGGATGCATTTACACAGGTTCAAGTGGAGGAGGGGGTTGTCACTGCCTATTCTCAAAATTGGCACTTACACAATACAGACACAATAACAGGATTTGTATTTCTCAAATACGATGGAGGGGAGTGCTTTGAAGACTTGAAAACCCTGAAAATCCTCTAAGAGGCAAAATTAATGACATTCTATCATATAGAATTTAAGGAAAAGCCTCAAAATCTGGAGGTTAAAATTTCTTTTTTTCTCTAAAGTCTAAAAAGGAGAAACAGTGAATTTTTATAAGACAAAGAAATATTTTTCATTTCATGCAATTATGGTTTTAAAACATTTTGCCAAAAATGTACATTCTAAATAAAGAGTATATTACATATGCAGAAGTATATATTTATAAAATAACTGCTATGTGATACACTAACCCAATATAGAAACTATAAATATTTTTGTATTTTCTTTTTGAAAAATGATCAGTATTTCTTCCCAAAGATCAAATCATAATTTTCATTAGCATTTGTATATTTTTCACTTGTTATAAAATAGTCATATTCTTATTATTACATGTTACTTTTAAATAATAAAAAATTATGCATAATAACCTATCACATGGTTATATTCATATTGAACACTCTTATTATTGAATATTTAGGTAGAATTAAAATTTGTATCTATAAATATTGCTGCTGTTATAGTTTTAATGATTGATTTAAAATTTTTCATTATATATATATATAAAATTTTCTTAGGAGTGAGAAAATACTTTATATAAAACTAAAAATAATAAAATCTGGGACTGTGGTTTTGGCTTAGTGGTAGAGCACTGGCCTAGCACTTGCAAGGCACTGGGTTCAATTCTCAGCACCACATTAAAAAATAATAATAATAAGTAAATAAAATAAAGGCACTGTGTCCTACTACAACTTAAAAATATTTTTTAAATAATAATAATAATAAAATTATTATTACTATATAAATTTCTAAAACTACCACAAACAATGCACACAAAAAAATACATTTCACTCCACTCTTATACACCACACTGTTTTCTTAGAAGATTTTATGTGTTATATTTTTTAGGTGATAGATTGGATGTGGTGTATCATTTTAATTGTTTTTATATTGTTTCTAGTGAAATTAAGCAATATTATTTCAAATGTGTTTATTATTTTACTATTTCATGCAGTTTTTCATTCTTTGTCCCATTTTCTTAAGTCATAATGTTATTTTGTTTAGTTTAATAAAATTTTTAATAATGTTTGATTTGATATTTGTTATATATAGTTTTAACCTTGCTTTTACATTTTTTCATATTCTTTTCTAAGGTCTTTGATTAGATCATGCAAAAAGTATTAATTTTTACTTTATCATCTCTCCCTACCCTTAGTTGCTTTTGAAAAATCCTCTTAATACTGAAGTCACATACTCAAGTCTAGATTGGGTGTTTTATTTGCTGTGACTGCTATGATAATGATGGTGAAGGTAGACGTTCAATGTTTTGATAATTTAGTTCTTAATATTTAACACTGATTCATTTGATGTTATAATAGGTAATAAAGTATGGATATATAAATTGACTTATGTCTGAATAGCTAATCAATTGTCATAAGCCCATCATACAATTAAAGTCTAAATACTTACATGAATGTTTGGCTTATATTTATTGAAATTAGAAGTTTTAAATGAAGAGATTACCACAACAAATAGAAAGTTTGTCCTAGTTTGGGCCAGAAGCCCAAACTCCAGAAATGTCTGAGGGCTTTGTGGCTATAGAAGGTGGCCTGTCCTCCATTCTGGCACCAATCTATACACTCTCTTCTCTCTGACTTGTGTCAGTCACTGTTTTGACTGTACACAAATGAAGCAGATGACACAATAGTCATTTAACTTTTGAGTCCTTAAAAAAAAACTCATATACTATTATTGAGAGGGAACCCTGTTGATGAAGCATTTTGGGCAATGTCTTTCAAACTTAAAAATACATGCAAACTTAAATATACATACACACAAATTTATCTGTTGGACTACATCCCATAGATACACATCTACATGTGTGCATTGAGGTAGGAACTGGATGTGTCCTGGAACACTATTGGTAATAGCAAGTAATCCTAATAATTTAAAGTCTGTCAGTGGGGGACTGTTTATTCTAACTGTTGAGTTTCAAAACAATACAACATCATGCAGCCACTAGAAAAGAATGAGGTGGAGCTAGATGTGATGACATGGAGAAGTCTCCAGGGGGTATTATTAAACTGAAAACACAAACAGCCAAAGATCAAGGATATCATAATCCCTTCTGCATACATTGTAATACATATGCATGTGTGTGTCTATTTCTGTAAAGAAATAGATATGAAAATGGATAATTATATTAATATATATGTATATAGATATGGGTAGATAGAGGTGTACATTTAGATACAGAGTTGAAGATAAGAGCATATGTATATGTTCTTGTCAGATCCTTTGGTCACAGCAGCATAAAAGTTGACTAACAGAAATGTTAAAGGAGAAAAAGTTTATCTGGGGCTCAGTTTCAGAACTCTCAGTTCATAGACAGCCAGCTTCTTTGCTCTGGGCACAAAGTAAGTCAGAACATCATGGCAAATTGTGTGGCAGAGGGAAACATCCCAGGACACGACACCAGGGTGCAGAGAGAGGCCTCTCCCTACCAACAAAATATATACTTCAAAGTCATACCTCCAACACATTATTGCCTATAGTCATCATCTAGTTAATTCCTGTCAGTGAATTAATATTCTGATTAGGTTAAGGCTCTCATAACTCAATCATTTCACCTCTAAACTTGCTTGCATTGTCTCACACATGAGCTTTTAGAGGACACTTCATATCTAAATGGTAACAGTATGGATATAGATACTGTTATCTATACTGTTACTATAGATACAGATGTATGTGTACATATGGATAAAAAGATAAATGCAGAGATATTGAGATAAAGATATCTTCCTTTTCCAGAATTCTGTAGATCACTAAGAACTAGTACTCATATTCTTGAAATTTATGAATCTCTTCTCTCCTGATAATCTCACCCCTTACTAATCTCATTTAAACCTTAAATTTAAATACAACTACATGTTAACATAGCAAAGTTTGTCTCAGACTGGTCCTCTATTCTGAATCCTGTCCAATCGTTTATTCAAGAAGTACTAGATCAAGTACTTCTTTACTTACTTGATTCCCAAGTAAATAAAACAACCATTCAGGCCCTTATTAACCTTTATATACCTACTTAAGCATCACAAAGTTAAAACATCCCACAATTAACTTCCAAGTTTTCTCTTCAGCCTCTTCCCCACATTGATACATTTCATTAAGAGGAAATGCCATTATTCCATTTGCTTAGTAAAATAATCTCTTCTTCATCCTTGACTCCTCTTTTTCTCTTACCTCAAATCCCACACTATATAAGACCAATATTACAATTAATAAGGCATGAATGTGATGTTTGCTTTCAATATATATGTTGACACTGTTTACATCATTTTCAATTTGAAAATTAAGATGATTAGTAATAACAGAGTTCAGAAAGATCTCTGAACAATGCATGGTTTTGAAGGCCCACAATTTTCATCTACATCAAATCTTTTAATAGTTAAAACAGTATAAGTACTAGCTCTAATTCAACAATTATGTGTCATATGTATCTCAAGGTATATTTCTGGAAAATAGTGGTAACAGTTAATCCTCATGTGACATTCAAATGTTTTGTTGCTTATAGTATTAAAAATTACTTCCTACTCTTGTGTATTTGAAAGAAAAAAAAATATTAAAGAGATGAAGGTCTATCTCCTACTGAGTTTCATTCCTATATTGTCTCATTATCACTACTTGAAATCAGACACCTCTGGGAGAAGTATTAGCTTTTCCGGGTCATAAATGACAGACGAAACTTATGAAACTGAGCATCAATAAATAAAGAAAAAAACTGATAGAAATTCATTGGAATACACAGGTGGTCAATCAATTTGTCTTTAGTCCCCAAAGAAAACCCATCAGAGTCTGTCTGTGCTCTCTCCCCCCTTCTTCTTCTTCTCTCTTCTCTTCTTCTCTGTCCCTTTTTCCATTGCCCACAGACACACACCTACATATACATATTTCCTTCATGTAGAAAACAGATGAGCATGAAGAATATCTTAAGAAATTTCATCACTTTCACAAAAAGTACTAATGAACAAAAATAAATATCATCTATACCAATCAAAACATGGGTCTACTACTTTGGACCACTTAAACCACGAAGGGAAACACGGTCCTTAGCAAGTAATTGTGCATGCAAGGGAAACAGGAAATCAGAAGCAGGGAGGATGGAAGACACATTTCCAGAATTCACTGAAATGAAGCTTCCAAAAACACCAAGTAGCCAGCTGAGTAATCCAGCAGCTGCACACCTATCAGCCATTTTCATGTAAATTATAAATCTAGTAAGCAAGTCAAAAATAGTGACAAACACTTAAGCTACGGTTATAGTCACTAATCAAAGGCTTGCCTTCACCTGTGCTCAGTGGGAACTGTACTTTCTTCCTTTATTGGCCTTTACTTTCAAGCTAACAGAACACAATTAACCAAGAAGCAGCACAATTAACCAAGAAAAGCCATCAAACAATAAGTTATTCAGGAAAATGGCATGCCAATGTATTTCATTCTTGGATCCCTTTATAGCAGATGATTTTATAGTCTTTCTTTTTTTTAGCTCTTTTTTTTAATTATTATTGTTCAAAACATTACAATGCTCTTGACATATCATATTTCATACATTTGATTCAAGTGGGCTATGAACTCCTATTTTTACCACGTATACAGATTGCAGAATCACATTCTACTGAGAAGAATAAGCAACACTATTTTTCCTATCTTCACACTCTTGTCTTTGAAGTTTCCTTGAATTTCTTTGCTGATTTCAGGCCCTTTGACAATCAACTAAGTGTGCACAAAACTCAAATATTGTCAGTGTGTCTTCTGTGCATGTAGGAAAAGGTCTGAACTATTCTTCCTAGAAGTCAGCATCCTTCCCCAGTCAGCTTCTTGGATCTCTTCACTCGTCTCCATCACCATGAATGGTTGCATGATGACGAAATGCCCAGAAAAATGTGGGGACAAGCACCAGGCTGTTTTCAAGTGAATGTTGGAACAAAGTATGTCATCCTTTCAGAATACACCAAAAAAAAAAATCAGAAAGATGTTTCCTGGATGCACAGCCTAGGTATTTTAACCTTGTCATTTCAGTTACTAATTTTAGCTAAAACATGACTTAAGCCCTAGACAGCCCCATCTCCAGGCTTTCAGGAGCCAGTCATGTTTCCATTCACTAATATGACATTTGTTACTGCTCAGAATATGTGAAAATCAAATTTGGTCTTTATACACTCTCTATTTGTTTTAACATATCTTTCACCCAAGAACTCAAGCTTACGTCTTAATTTCCATCATTTTAAAACAGAAAATAACAGCTTTTTCATCAGTAGCATCTATTTTATATATATATTCTTTTCATAGTTCCCCTGAGATGTCTCAAATTTCTTTTATTAAGACCCTCCCAGGACTTTCTGTAATATGCAATAAGGGTATATTTACATCACACTCCCACTGCACAAATCAGTACAACATAAGTATATTATTCCAAAAACTTTCTCAGAGTCTGGCTCCTTGGCTAAAAACCATGTGTATCACAGTTTTTACAAAAACACATACCACTTCCTCAATAGAATAGGGTGGCTCCATCTGTGTGGTTCTATTCAACTATTGTACAGCATGGGAACACATATTTATGAATCATTTGTCCAACAGACCTCACTGGATCCTTAACACCTGCTGTGTAAAACATTATCTTCAGGCATATGACGAAAATATTTCAAAACTCGTTGGAAACCAAAACAAAGCAGCTCTTTTTAAGTTTGACATAGCAAAATAATAAATTTAATTAAAAGATATTCCCAAGTCAGACTTGATAAAAACAAATAGTGCTTTCAGAAGATAATTGTGGAGAGACCCTAAAACTGAAAATGGCAACAACTAGTGCTCACAATGGTGTGGTACTTCCCAGTAACCATCCTGCTCCAGTCCCCTCTTTCTTCTGCAGCTGCCTTCCCATTAATTTACAAACCCATGCTTATATTCTTAAGAGAAATTTGCCTTTTTGTGTCTGCCTTTTGCCTTTGTGCTCTCTTCAGTTTAGTGTTTATTCTGAACGCAATGCAAAATGTACATAATATTTTAAAATGTACATAAGATTGATGGGTAGTATTAATAAAAAAATAAATAAACTCATAGAGAGTCTCATGTCTCACTCTGTTTTTGCTGAGTAGATAGCTGGTCCAAATAGCATCCATCTGCACAACTGCCTTGTGACCTGAGTTGTTGTGGTTCATTCGCATCTCCTGCTTTTCTCACTATAGCATTACCAACTCAACACTGAAATAGCTAATCATTTCACAGACAGCTATCTGACTGATTTGTAGATAGAGTACTAAACAACTGGGTTGCCTGCTATTTCCCCCTGCATTTTCCCCTGCATTGATCAAATAATCCTGAATCACTGTGCAGCAGCCTTCTTTCTCACCTATTGACTCCATGCTCATTTTCTTCTCTACAGACTCTATTTCATTTCCTCTTTATCTGACTCAGCCTCGTTTTCACTTTATCATAGGTAGCAAGTCAATTTCTAGTTACGGGGTTATCAGTAAAGATTATCAGGGTGGACATCTGTCTCCCACATCAAAAAAAAAAAAAAAAAAAAGAAGAAGAAGAAGAAGCACTAGATGACTAGATGTACAGGCAGGGATATCACACACACACACACACACACACACACACACACACACACACACAGAGAGACACACACATACACATATACACGTGCATACATGCCCTGGAACCCAAACAAATCTGTCAGTTGTCACTCTGGGCCCTTGCTAGCTATTTCTCTTTGATTGCCAGTTACCTCCAGGTCAAAGGGTACAAGAGTAGAAACAGGGAAAAGTAATAAATAAGTTTTGACAACAGAGATTTTATCACCAACAGTGGTGTGATCACTAAATACACAGAATAATAAAAGCTTAATTCCTCTACAGAGAGGACACTTAAAAGCAGTTTAAGCCTCTTTGACAGAATATGGTATTTATTAATTAATTTATTTATTTGAAAGAAAAAGAAAAAAAAGAATTAGCTCACCCTATTATTTGGGATTTAAAATAGTTTGAAAGTGCTAAAATTCTATAAACAAGTTTCATGTTTGAAATGGAGAATGACATGATACTCCTATCTTGAAATCATGTGTTTTTGTGTAACCCACAACTACATCCTCATAATGTTAACAGTTTAGTGTTGATTAAGATTGATTATGTTGCTATTTCCTTATTTGGAATTAACATAAATATATCTTTATGAATTATTTAAAAGATGCAGTACAGAGTGAACTTTGACAGGGAAACGGTACTTTTGGAAAGTAAAATCCCATGTTAATGGAGATTCTTTAAGGTGTAATAGTCATCTGGGCATAATTTTGCTCTCGGGAAATAATTGTCAATGTCTTGAGACATGTTTGGTCATCACAACTTTCGAGGAGGAACCAGACATTAGTGGGTAGAGGTCATGGATGCTACCAGGGGCTCTACACTGAAAACCATAGCCCCTACTTCTTTCAACAAAGAATCATCTAGTCTCCAATGTCAATTTTGTCTTGATTGAGAAACTCTATTGGGAAAGCACCCAAGGTCCAAGGTCATCATTCAAAATGAAAAAAGGTAAAATAAGAAAACATAAGCCCCCAAATTTATATTTTCAATCAAATGGGTTCTGAGCTCCCAGTTTTTACCTAGAAAATAAAAAACTTTAACCTCCAAATTTAGAGCTAGAAGGGACATGAGGACTTGTCTAATCCAAATTTTACTTGATAAAGAGCAAAATTTCTTGGCACAGTTGAAGTTTGCTGTGGGCTTCTCCACAGTTTTCAAACTCTTGGCCAGTAGTGGTTAGGACAGGAAGGACAACAGATGAACTTGTTTTGTAATGGCTGACACAACTCTGAAATCCCCCAGGGCCTATTGTGGACTGCTCTCTGAAAGGTCAGTGTAATGAGATCAGCATGGTTCAATCTGGGCAGCAAAGGGTAAGAAGAAATATTATTGAGGTTAATAGCATAATTAAGGAAAACAGGGTTGAGGATGTTTATTCATCAAATGTTCTTGTACAAGAACTCAGATAACCCCTTGATACTTGAAAGTAATAAATTTAGGGGAAAGTAGCCTGCACATCTTTCATACATTTAACAAATTTATGAAATTTGTTACTCTCAAGAGGAGACTTAGATTTTAAAAATCAATAGCCTCCAAAGATTTTATACAAATTTATGGAACAGAAATATCATAGCAAGACCCTAAAGGAATCCAAGCTATTTAGAAGTTATAGTGGAAAGATATGAGCTGACTCTGGTTGTTTTAGCCAAAAAAAAAAAAAAAAAGAGTCTACTAAAAGGATGCCAGGTAGTTCACAGAAATGTTGAAAAGGATGAAAAATCAGGCTGAAGACTATGTTCTGGAAATCATCCCAAACCATGCTTTAAAACCACATGGATAAGGACACTATCCAGACACCGATCAGCCATGCTGTCACTGTCACACCATAAACACTGCTGCGGTGGCCACTACATCAGTCGTGAGGAGCGAGGATGTGCTGTGGCTTAAGGCAACAAAAGCTATTTCTCACTGACACTAATAGCCCATCACAGGTTCCAGGCAGCTCTGCTCTGCATTCTCCCCACCCTGGGACCCAGACAGATGGAAGACAATATCTAGAATTTTACTGTTCACTGTGGCTAGGGAGGCTCTCATACCAGCTATTGAATACTTTGAGACATAAATGACACCATCACTTGCATTATTAACAATACATTGGTCAAGACTAGTCATCTGTCTCTCCTAATAACGAAGCCAAAAATTATATTCCGAAGGCAAAGCATTAATGACCATAGAAACAATTCCTATTTTTGATGCCATTCTGCCCTGGAAGTCCATTCAACCCTCACCACTTCTGTCAACACCAAAGACAGAGATCAAGCTCTCTGTCCCTTTTTTCTTGTGACACTAACTCCCACCCTGGCCTAGGTAAATCTGAATGTAACATGTTAGTCTGCTTGATGGAGCTCAGGCCAAATGTCTGTGCTATAGTATTTTCTACTCCCACAAGTTACAATTTGCTCCTTCAAGACTTCTACAGTAGAGAAAAACCCCAAACCTAAAAATTCCATAAAAATCTGAATGTTGGATGTCCAAAATTGTGACAAATTTTCAACCATGAATGTGAATTTTGAGACATATATGTCCTCACAACATATATCCCTTAGAGTTACTACCTAAGTATTATCTTGATAGGTCAGATCAATAAGGCCTAACCTAATATCCTGGATTCCCAATCAAAAGTGCCTAGCACAGGAATGATATGGAGAAAATAAATTACATTAGAAGGAAGCATTGGCTTTAAAAGCACCAAGAAGAAAACAGGGAAAGAGTGCCTTAAGTGACTATGTCAAATTGATATTGGGTCTCCCAAGAGCAGAGCACAGGAAAGAGAGCTCAGAGCAAGGATGAGAAAACTGTAAAAGACCAGTTTATATTTGTGGAGATGATCTCTGCGATAGCCAGAGGCAATCTGCAACTGGCACCTTGGTGTTGGTCAGGAATATTGAAAGCTGCCCCGAGGCTGAGCTAAATTGTACTCTTGACACACCCAGAAGCAGCAGTTCCCACCATTAATCTAGATGATTTCCTCCTCTCTGACTCCACGTTCTTTTATTCCTTTTCTTTTCTTGATTCTCTCCACTTTTTCAAGGGAAAAGAGAAGGCAAAAAAATGAGGAAGTGAAATTTTAAATCTATTAGGTTAACTCAAAAAAAATTAATTAATTGTGGTCAAATACTTCGTATTAGCTAACTGTGAATGAATTTTGTGGGGTTTTGAAGGTTTTGCTGAAAGAGAAACTTTTAATTACAGAACTTCTTAAGAGTACTAAGAAAGTTCGATTTTATTATGTGAAACTTTCCTAAGTACATATAAAGTACCTGACCTGACTATAGTTATACCTCTTATTCAAATATGAAGTTAACAGTATTTTTAAATCATGAGCTTCTTTCCACTGATACGACTTTTGTTTTATGTTCTCCAATATGCCAGCTAGAAAAATTTTACACACGTGGAATTTTTCTCAATTCATTTGACAAAAGGAAATCTTGAGGGTATCTGTTATTTTAAAATAAAGTATGTGCATTTATAAAAGAGGTAACTTAATTTACAAATAAAAAGATTTTCTTGTTTCCTACCATGAAATTTCATCCATTTCATTCTAAGCATCCATATATCTGTATGTGCATATGTGCTGGTTTGTATGTATACATTGATGTATTACATGTTTATATAGGTTAAAAATATAAACACACACATAAAATGCACACATAAATATTTGCATTTTTTCCCCTTATATGAACTCAAAATGATTTCAGTAGATGCTCTGTGCACCACCCAATCTCCCTTTCAGGACCAGGGCAATCATTCCCTCAAATGCTAGGAGGGTTGACCAGGGACACTCAGCTAAGGAACCATCAGAGTATTTCTTTCATTCAGAGACCTGGCTCATCAAAGTGTCTCCTCTCCCCTCCTACTGGATCTCTCCACTAGTAACTATTCCACACAGAGGTTTGAAAACCCAGTCATCTTCCATTTAAGACATTCCATGAAAACCAACTCAATCCAAGAGCTGACTGCAAAAGTTTGCTGAGACCTTTAGTCTGGCTATATCACATCTGTATCACATTGAACACTTCTATCAGCCCAACTCTACTTTTGCTTCCCATCCAGTGTTGATTTTAAGTGTGCCCCACTTTCTGCATGTTTTCAAAATACATTCCCTGGTGAACTTGAACTAAGACAAAATACATATCTTTGCATATCATCCCAAACTTTTCCTTGGGCAAGTTATTTAACTCTTTTTGGGGGGTGGGGTAGATACCAAGGATCAAACTCGGGCACACCTGACCACTAAGCCACATCCTGAGGCTTATTTATTTAATTAAGTGACAGGGTTTCACTAAGTTGCTTAGTGCTTTACTTTTGCTAAGGATAGCTTCAAACTCAAGATCCTCCTGCTTCAGCCTCCCAAGCCACACTGGGAACAAGCATATGCACCACTACCAGTCTTAACTTTTTTTTTTTAAAAGAGAGAGAGAGAGAGAGAGAGAGAGAGAGAATTTTTTAATATTTATTTTTTAGTTTTCGGCAGACACAACATCTTTGTTTGTATGTGGTGCTGAGGATCAAACCCGGGCCGCACGCATGCCAGGCAAGCGCACTATGGCTTGAGCCACATCCCCAGCCCCCAGTCTTAACTTTTGAAGCTTTAGTTTATTCATCTATAAAATGAAGAAAAATAAAAGTGCCTACCTCACTGAATTATTCTTACATAAAAAATGCTAATATGTTCAAAGGTTTTACAATTACATCTAGCTTATAAAAACAGGACTTCATAATATTAACCATCATCAGCATTGCAACAACTCCAAAGTACCTTTCAAAAGAATGAGTCACATTGGACGTGGTCAAAATATTTGGATTTTACATAAAATTGTAATTTTAACATACTCAGCTACAAACTTTATGTAAATAATATTTTTTTTGCTTTTGAAATCATTTCCTAGAAGACAATTACTGAAGGAAAATTAACAAGTCAAAGGTTATACATATTTAATAATAATATCTACTTTACAATTACAAAATCATGACCATTGTAGAAATTTTTTAAGAATAAAAAAGGTTAGGGCTCAGGTTGTAGCTCAGTGGTAGCACTTGCCTAGCACATGTGACACAATGGGTTTGATCCTCAGCACCATAGAAAAATAAATAAATATAATAAAGGTATAACTAAAGGTATAGCTAAAAATATTTTTTAAAAATAAACAAGATAGCAAAGAATAAAGTAAAACTCTATAATTTTCCTGAGACGTACATTATTCTATACCTACATTCAGAATTCTGTATCTGCAGATTTCACATCTGTGGATTCAATCCAATGCTGATTGAAAATATTCAAAAGAAAAATATGTCTGTACTGAGCATGAAGAAATTTTCTTGTCATTATTCCCTGAACAATATAGCATTGCAACTGTTTACATAGTGTTTACATAGTGTCTGCATTGTAATTGGTATTATAAGTAATCTAGAGATGAATTACAGTACACAGGATGATGTGTTTAGTTTATATAAATATATTATGCCATTTTATATGAGGGACTTGAAAATCAGTTACTTTCTTCAGGGGTTTCTGGAATAATTCCCCCATGCATACCAAGAATGATTGTATAATATAAAAGATTTAGTTGCAGAATGTCTCTACATAGCAACAGAATGTGATCATCAAGATATTTTGTTAATGATAAAAGCAAATTAAAGAACATCATTTAGTGAATAGTCTGGTGTCTATCTTTTTAAAAAAAGATTGGACAGATAGCTCTAGAAGATGGCCGCTGCGTAAGGGGGTAGCTGAAGTGCTGAGCCTGGTGCTCAGAACAGCGGCTTTAATAGAGACTTCGCCCAGCTTGTTAGAGCTCCTTTCACCATTAATCTGTAGTGGACCACCCAGCCAAGCAGCAGAAAAAACAAAAAGATTGAAAAAGAGACGCTTGGCTCCCGGACGCTTTCCTGCTCAAAACCGCGGGCGCTTTGCGCCCATCTGCTTCCTCTTTCACTTCGCTCCTGGCAGAGAAGCTGAATGGGCAATCAGCAGTGGATTGTAAGTACCTGAGGCAAAGAAAGCTCAGTACACCCCGCCCTTTTTTTTTTTTTTTTTTTTTGAATATTGTCTATACAGGGAGAGTTAGTGGATTAGAATTGTTGGCGGGGCTGTAGTTTCGGGGCCGAAAATCCACTCCGCAGGAGCCGCCATTTGCTTTCGGCATGCTGTCTTGATGGCCCTGTCTACACGGTCCAGCTACCGCAGCTAGAGACTGGAACTGAGCTGCGTGCCGAACCCTGTCCTCCGAAGGCTGGTCCACGGCCTCAAGTGCCTCGGTTGCCTGTTCCCTGCTGCACCTTGGGGCATAGCCTGCTCTGGGGTCATTCGGCATCCCTCTGCGAGGGGACAGGCGCGGCAGCAGCCGCTTGGGCCCCCCGCGGCGCCAGCCGCTTGGGCCCTCCGCGGCGGCGCTGCTAAGGTCGCAGACAAGCGCGGCGCCAAAGAGCGTGGACCAGAGGTGGAGGCGAAGGCAGCAGGATTTCAGTTCTAGAAAACTGGACTGGAAACAGAAGCAGCAGTTTGAATAACCCCAAGATCTTGCTTATGCCAGGAAACTGTAAGGGTAACATGAATATCATTGAGGAGGTCTAACATGACGGCAGACGCGGAGGGATCATGTCTATGACCTCTTCAACTGCGAGGGCATAGGGAGATGTAAATTATCTAAAGCCTATTTGCTCAGGATTACTAGGCAATGCTGAGCTGATGTGGAGCTAGGGCGTACTCTTTGGGCCCCTCAGAAAACACACACTGAGCACGAATTTGCTGCATTTAAGCCCCGGATCGCCTGCTTCTCGTGACTCAGCACTAACGATCCTGCTGAAATAACTAGTCGGCCCACCTGATCTCACAGAGGTAAAAGCCAACTGAGCACCATAGCCAGACCCAGGGAATCAGGAGTGACGTGGGACTAGCGGCACAGAACCCCGGCTATCGCTCCCACCAGCGCTGACAACAGAGGTCCCTTGCACCAGCTACCAGGGGAGTTGCTACCTAAGGGCAAACAAATTTGCTGGGGGTCCTCAGCCCCATGCCCTACAAACTTAGGGTCCGAGGGAGGCAAACAGAAAGGGTGTGCCCAGGCATCCGTGAAAACAGGGCTCCCAGGAGCAGCAGACCCGGCGTGTAGCCAGTAATGTGGTAAGCGTCACAGGTGAGTGGGGCCTGGATTGAGGAACCACAAGAGAAGGACCTAGACACTCAGGACTGGAGACTCGCACAGTCTGGGAAGAAGAGCTGAGGCACAGTGATTGGTTCCCACCTATCACGAGGAGAAGCCTGGCCCAGTGGGCATAGCTCCACCTACTGGAAGAGAAGTTAATCGAGCTCTATGACTGCATTTATTATTATTACTATTTTTTTTAATGATTATTATTAGTATTTTTTTTTATTCTCACTTTTTGTAGTTGATGTTGTTGTTGTTCTTTAACTTTCTTATTAATGGTTTCAATTTTTTCAATTCTTTTTATTCTATTATTATTATTTTTTTTTAAACTACAATTTCCATTTTTCTATTATCATTATAATTTTTTTGTTTGTTTTAAAATTTTTATTTTTTTGTTTTTTCTTTCTTTCTTTTCACTTTCTTTTCTTTTGTCTTTTCATTTCTTTTCAATTTTCTTATTCCCCCTCTCTTGAATTCCACCTGCCTACACTCACTCTATTTAGTCACTTCTTCCCTTCCCTTCTAATACCTCTCCTCCCAAGCATCAAATAAATTTATAAGAGTAAACAGTAACTCAGCAGTCAAACATAACAAGAAGTATCATGAGCATAAAAAAGCAAGGAAGAAAAGGAGTACAAACAATGAAAGACAGACTAAATATTCAGGAGGACCTGGAGTCATCAGAAAAATGGCCATATAAAGAACTCAAGGAACACCTTAGACAGATGGAAAGGAACCTTAAAGAGCACATTGAAAAGGAATTACATAAACAGATAAAACAAGAAGTTAAGCATCTTTATCAGGAGATAGAGATTATAAAAAATAATCAAACAATAATTCTAGAAATGAAGGAAACGATAAACCAAATTAAAAACTCAATCGAGAGTATCACTAACAGAGTGGAGCAAGTAGAAGCCAGAACGTCAGATAATGAAGACAAAATATGTCATCTTGAAAAGAGTCTAGCCGACTCAGATAGACTGGTAAAAAATCATGAGAAAAACATCCAAGAGATTTGGGATAATTTTAAAAAATCAAACTTACGAGTCATCGGGATAGAGGAAGGCACAGAGATTCATGCCAAGGGAATGAGTAACGTGCTGAAGGAAATAATTACAGAAAACATCCCAGAAATAAAAAAGGAAACAGATATACAAATTGTAGATGCATACAGGACACCGAGCACACAAAATCACAGTAGACCAACGCCAAGACACATTGTTATGAAGCTATCCAATATACAGAACAAAGAGATAATATTAAAAGCTACAAGAGAAAAGAGGCAGATTACATTTAGGGGTAAACCAATAAGGTTGACAACGGATTTTTCATCACAGACGCTGAAAGCGAGAAGATCCTGGAACAACGTATTTCAAACACTGAAAGACAATGGATGCCAACCAAGATTCTGTATCCAGCAAAATTAAGCTTCAGATACGACAACGAAATAAAAATCTTTCATAACAAACAAAAGCTAAAAGAATCTGTAGCCAGAAAACCAGCATTGCAAGGCGTCTTGAGCAAAACTCTACACGAGGAAGAAATGGAAAACGATAACCAAAACCATCAGCGGGAAGTGCCTCGGTAAAGACAGAGGACGGGGCGAAAGCTAATCATGGAGAAACAATCTAAATTAGGGGAAAAAAAAGAGATAAATAATCAAACATGGCAGGAAGTACAAACCATATATCAATAGTAACTCTAAACGTTAATGGCTTAAACTCTCCAATAAAGCGACATAGGCTGGTAACATGGATTAAAAAAACAAATCCAACAATATGCTGCCTCCAGGAGACACATCTGATTGGAAAAGACATACACAGGCTCAAGGTAAAAGGTTGGGAAAAAATATACCACGCACACGCTCCTCATAAGCAAGCAGGGGTGGCCATTCTCATATCGAATAAAATCGACTTCAAGACTAAGTTAATCAAAAGGGATAAGGAAGGACATTATATACTGTTAAAAGGAACCATTGACCAACAAGACATAACAATTATCAATATTTATGCACCAAATAATGGCGCTGCGACGTTCATAAAACAAACTCTCCTCAAGTTCAAGAATCGAATAGACCACAACACAATAATCATGGGTGACTTCAACACACCTCTCTCACCATTGGACAGATCCTCCAAACAAAAGTTGAATAAAGAAACTATTGACCTCAATATCACAATCAATAACCTAGACTTAACTGACATATATAGAATATATCAACCATAATCAAGTGGATATACTTTTTTCTCAGCAGCACATGGAACCATCTCAAAAATAGATCGTATATTATGCCATAGGGCAACCCTCAGTAAATATAAAGGGGTTGAGATAATACCATGCACTTTATCAGATCATAATGGAATGAAACTGGAAATCAATGATAAAAGAAGGAAGGAAAAATCCTACATCACATGGACAATGAACAATATGTTACTGAATGATCAATGGGTTACAGAAGACATAAAGGAGGAAATAAAAAAATTCTTAGAGATAAATGAAAATACAGACACAACATATCGGAATCTATGGGACACAATGAAAGCAGTTTTGAGAGGGAAATTCATCGCCTGGAGGTCATTCCTCAAAAAAAAGAAAAAACCAACAAATAAATGAGCTCACACTTCATCTCAAAGCCCTAGAAAAGGAAGAGCAAAACAATAGCAAATGTAGCAGAAGGCAAGAATTAATTAAAATCAGAGCAGAAATCAATGAAATTGAAACAAAAGAAACTACTGAAAAAATTAACAAAACAAAAAGTTGGTTCTTTGAAAAAATAAATAAGATCGACAGACCCCCTAGCCATACTAACGAAGAGAAGAAGAGAGAGAACTCAAATTACTAACATACAGGATGAAAAAGGCAATATTACAACAGATGCTTCAGAAATACAGAAAACAATTAGAAATTATTTTGAAAACCTATATTCCAATAAAATAGAAGATAGTGAAGACATCGATAAATTCCTTAAGTCATATGATTTGCCCAGACTGAGTCAGGAGGAAACTCACAACTTAAACAGACCAATATCAATAGATGAAATAGAAGAAGCAATCAAAAGACTTCCAACCAAGAAAAGCCCAGGACCGGATGGGTATACAGCGGAGTTCTACAAAACCTTTAAAGAAGAATTAATACCAATACTTTTCAAATTATTTCAGGAAATAGAAAAAGAGGGAGCTCTTCCAATTTCATTCTATGAGGCCAACATCACCCTGATTCCGAAACCAGACAAAGACACCTCAAAGAAAGAAAACTACAGACCAATATCTCTAATGAACCTAGATGCAAAAATCCTCAATAAAATTCTGGCGAATCGGATACAAAGGCACATCAAAAAAATTGTGCACCATGATCAAGTAGGATTCATCCCTGGGATGCAAGGATGGTTCAATATACGGAAATCAATAAATGTTTTTCACCACATCAATAGACTTAAAGATAAGAACCATATGATCATCTCGATAGATGCAGAGAAAGCATTCGACAAAGTACAGCATCCCTTTATGTTCAAAACATTAGAAAAACTAGGGATAACAGGAACTTACCTCGACATTGTAAAAGCTATCTATGCTAAGCCTCAGGCTAGCATCATTCTGAATGGACAAAAATTGAAGGCATTCCCTCTAAAATCTGGAACAAGACAGGGATGCCCCCTATCACCACTTCTATTCAATATAGTTCTCGAAACACTGGCCAGAGCAATTAGACAGACGAAAGAAATTAAAGGCATAAAAATAGGAAAAGAAGAACTTAAATTATCACTATTTGCAGATGACATGATTCTATACCTAGAAGACCAAAAAGGGTCTACAAAAAAACTACTAGAACTAATAAACGAATTCAGCAAAGTGGCAGGATATAAAATCAACACACATAAATCAAAGGCATTTCTGTATATCAGCGACAAAACTTCTGAAATGGAAATGAGGAAAAACACTCCATTCACAATATCCTCAAAAAAAAATAAAATACTTGGGAATCAACCTAACAAAAGAGGTGAAAGACCTATACAATGAAAACTACAGAACCCTAAAGAAAGAAATAGAAGAGGATCTTAGAAGATGGAAAAATATACCTTGTTCATGGATAGGCAGAACTAACATCATCAAAATGGCGATATTACCAAAAGTTCTCTATAGGTTCAATGCAATGCCAATCAAAATCCCAATGGCATTTCTTGTAGAAATAGATAAAGCAATCATGAAATTCATATGGAAAAATAAAAGACCCAGAATAGCAAAAACAATTCTAAGCAGGAATTGTGAATCAGGTGGTATAGCGATACCGGATTTCAAACTATATTACAGAGCAATAGTAATAAAAACAGCATGGTACTGGTACCAGAACAGGCGGGTGGACCAATGGTACAGAATAGAGGATACAGAGACTAATCCACAAAGCTACAACTATCTTATATTTGATAAAGGAGCTAAAAACATGCAATGGAGAAAGGATAGCATCTTCAACAAATGGTGTTGAGAAAACTGGAAATCCATATGCAACAAAATGAAACTGAATCCCCTCCTCTCGCCATGCACAAAAGTCAACTCAAAGTGGATAAAGGAGCTAGATATCAAATCAGAGACTCTCCGTCTGATAGAAGAAAAAGTTGGCTCTGATCTACAGATTGTGGGGACGGGCTCAAAATTCCTTAACAGGACACCCATAGCACAAGAGTTAATAACAAGAATCAACAAATGGGACTTTCTTAAACTGAAAAGTTTTTTGTCAGCAAGAGAAACAATAAGAGAGGTAAATAGGGAGCCCACATCATGGGAACAAATTTTTACTCCTCACACTTCAGATAGAGCCCTAATATCCAGAGTATACAAAGAACTCAAAAAATTAGACAATAAGAAAACAAACAACCCAATCAACAAATGGGCCAAGGACATGAACAAACACTTCACAGAGGAGGACATACAATCAATCAACAAGTACATGAAAAAATGCTCACCATCTCTAGCAGTCAAGGAAATGCAAATCAAAACCACCCTAAGATACCACCTCACCCCAGTAAGATTGGCAGCCATGACGAAGTCAAACAACAACGAGTGCTGGCGAGGATGTGGGGAAAAGGGTACTCTTGTACACTGCTGGTGGACTGCAAACGGGTGCGGCCAATTTTGAAAGCAGTATGGAGATTCCTGGGAAAGCTGGGAATGGAACCACCATTTGACCCAGCTATTGTCCTTCTCGGACTATTTCCTGAAAACCTTAATAGAGCACACTACAGGGATACTGCCACATCGATGTTCATAGCAGCACAATTCACAATTGCTAGACTGTGGAATCAACCCAGATGCCCTTCGATAGATGAATGGATAAAAAAAATGTGGCATTTATACACCATGGAGTATTACGCAACACTAAAAAATGACAAAATCACGGAATTTGCAGGGAAATGGATGGCACTAGAGCAGATTATGCTTAGTGAAGCTAGCCAATCCCTAAAAAACAAATACCAAATGTCTTCTTTGATATAATGAGAGCAACTAAGAACAGAACAGGGAGGAAGAGCAGGAAGAAAAGTTTAACATTAAACAGAGACATGAGGCGGGAGGGAAAGGGAGAAAAAAAGGGAAATCACATGGAAATGGAGGGAGACCCTCATTGTTATACAAAATTATATATAAGAGGTTATGAGGGGAATGGGATAACAAACATGGAGGGAAATGAATTACAGTAGATGGGGTAGAGAGAGAAGATGGGAGGGGAGGGGAGGGGGGATAGTAGAGGATAGGAAAGGTAGCAGAATACAACAGTCACTAATATGGCAGTATGTAAAAATGTGATGTGTAACCGATGTGATTCTGCAATCTGTATTTGGGGTAAAAGTGGGAGTTCATAACCCACTTGATTCTAATGTATGAAATATGATTTGTCAAGAGCTTTGCAATGTTGTGAACATCCAATAAATAAAAAAAAATAATAATAAAACATAAAAATAAATAAATAAATAAATAAAAGATTGTATTATTCTCACTTAAGCTTGTGTACACAGCTTATCTCTGAAAAATTTAGAAGAAATAACCATATTTTTCTTCAAAGAAAGAATGTGAAAGCTTGGAAAAGATACTTTTACTCTATTAAATTCTTTTTGTCAATGTCATAATGTGCTCATATTAACATTTTTTAAAAGACAAGAAGCAATTTTAAAATATTTCACTAATTAGGTTCAATGAAAAAAACATAATTAATAAAATAGAAAGCAAGGGGCTAGGGTTGTGACTCAACAGTAGAGTGTTCACCTAGCACGTGTGAGGCCCTGAGTTTGATCCTTAGCACCACATATAAATAAATACAATAAAGGTATTCTGTCCAACTACAACTAAAAAATAAATATAAGAAAATATAAAGCAAAATTTCTTGACATTATAATGCAGCTAGAAACAGGAATACTGACATCCCTGAATCCTTGTCAGCATTCAATATTCACAAGTTTCAATCTTTGCTAATTTGCAGCCAAAACAATATCTCATTTTCATTTATCTTTCTTGGATAGTGAATTTGAACTATTTTAGAAATATATGTGGGGCAGGCTGTAGCTCAGTAGTAGAACATTTGCCTTACAGGTGTGAGGCATTGGGTTCAATCCTCAGCACCATATAAAAATAAATACATAAAAAATATTGTGTCCCTGTATTATGCTGTTTTTAAGTCCTTTGGGTACAGACCAAAGAGTGGGATAGCTGGGTCAAATGGTGGTTCCATTCCAAGTTTTCCAAGGATTCTCTATACTGCTTTCCATATTGGCTGCACCAATTTATAGTTCCACCAGCAATGTATGAGTGTGCCTTTTTCCCCACATCCTTGCCAACACTTATAGTTGTCTGTATTCTTAATGGCTTCCATTCTGACTGGAGTGAGATGAAATATTAGAGTGGTTTTGATTTGCATTTCTCTAATTGCTATAGATGTTGAACATTTTTTCATATGTTTGTTGACACAGCCACATCAATGTTTATAGCACCACAATTCACAATAGCTAAACTATGGAACCAACTTAGATGCCCTTCAGTAGATGAATGGATAAAAAAAATGCGGTATATATGCACAATGGAATATTATACATCATTAAAAGAGAATAAAGTCATGGCATTTTCAGATAAATGGATGGAGTTATAGAATAAAATGCTAAGTGAAGTGAGCCAATCCTAAAAAACCAAATGTAGAATGGTTTCTCTGATTTAAGGATGTTGATAGTGTGGTGGGTGGGGGCATGGGGGGATTAGATGAACCCTAGATAGGGCAAAGGGGAGGGAAGGAATGGTTGGGGTGTGGGATAGGGAATACAGTGGAATGAGATGGACATCATTACTCTAAGTAACATGTATGAAGACACAAATGGTGTGACTCTACTTTGTGTACATCCAGAGATATGAAAAATTATGCTCTATATGTATAATATAAATTATAATGCTGTCTACTGTATACACAACAAATTAAAATTAAAAAAGAAAAAGAAAAAAGAAATGGGAAAAGAAGATATTTTGTCCATTCATAGCTAAATTTTTTTAAAAAAAAGAAATATATGTGAACCAATTATATTTAATAATTTGGGGGGAAGAACTTCTGAAAGTGGTACATAAAGTATTAAAAAAATGTATAAAACTAGACAATGCTTTCAAAAACAATCTTTTTAGGATTCTGAAATGTAAGAAAACAATAGAGATGCTCATTCATGAAGAATTACTGGAACTTGAGGTAACAATAGCAGGAATATGAGACCTTCCTGCTCAGAATTGCTCTCATCCTCCAATTAGATGGGCTCAAAAGCATAACTGATATGACAGAAGAAATATTCAGTGAACTGGAGATAAATCAATAGAAACTATCTAATCTAAAAAACAGAAGAAAAAATATTGTAAAACTGTGAACAATACTTTAGCCCATTGTGAGATAACATTATGCATACCAACATATTACCATAGAGGTCCCAGGAGAGGAGAAAAAAGGCAGAGGAAAAATAGTTAAAGATATAATGGCCCAAATATTCCATGTTTGATAAAGAACAACAATGAATAAAATCAATATTCTAAAAAAACTCAAAGTATAATAAACATAAGGAGACTCATACCTACATATATGATAGTTTGAATACTAAAAAACAAAAACTACATTAATTGTGCTCACAATAATTACACTAAATATGAATGGATTAATACTCCAATCAAAAGGCTAAAATTGTTAGGTCAAATAAAAAAGCAAGATTCAACTTTATGCTACATAAAAGAGATAGATTTCAGTTTCAAAGGCACAAACCAGGTAAAAATAAAAGAATAAAAAAATACATTATGCAAATAAAAACCACAAAAGAGTTATATCTATTAATGTCAAGCAAAGTGGACTTTAAGAAAAAATATTATTTGAAATAAAAGGAGATAGTTCATGACCAAGGGATGAATAAACTGAGGGAAAAGCAATTAATAATGTATATGCAATTATAAATAAGTACACAAAAGTATATGAGGCAAAAACTTATAAAATTGAAAGAATTGGAGAGCCCAACAATTTACATTTGGCAATTTCAGCACTATATCATCAATAATTGATAAAACTACTAAATATAAATTCAGTAAATATAGAAAATTTTAACAACTAGAATAATCTGAACAGCCTGGCTGATACCTTATATCAGTCTGTCCAACAGCAACAGAAGACAGCTTTCCAAACACACATGAAACATTTTCCAGGCTAGACATTAAACATTTCTCAATAAATTTAGCTTAACTATGAATTATTTGTCCATGTTTTAGCTCATTGATCTAATGAGATTATAGTGTTTATCACAATGAATTTTTTGCTTAATAATTGTACTATGTTTCTGACTTTTTATATTTTCTACTTGTATTTTTTCCTACTTGGTTTTGTTTTTCATTTTGGCATTAATTTTTATATCTCTCAGAACTGCTGACATTTTTCTTCACTAGTTTTTCTATTACATGATTGCTTGGAAATTCTGCCCACCTTAGAGGATTTATAAAATTAACTTCTATTATTTTTTCTATTATTTCTATTTATTTTTTCTTGAAAGACATTTTTATTACTTAAACAGATGAATCACCCACAGCACATAAATATTTGATGAGAACATCTATTTTTTTCCTCACAGTAACTGGTTTTTACAAAATTTTTCCTAAATTTTATCAGTTTAGTCCCCAAAATCAGTTATCCATATGTACAAGATCTCCTTACTGGAATTATATCCTTAAAATTTTTCAAATTCTAAGATTCATTTTCATAATTATCAGTTAACTTATAAGTTTAATGTAATTTTACTTATGAACAATTTGTAGTATTTCTGAGAAAATTTAACAAAATCACAAATTTTTATTGGAGGAATATATTTTGGAACAAAACTTTTAAGATTTTCAAGGGAGATACACTCACCCAAACAATATATCTCTGATGCATAAAAGACAGAAAAAAAATGTTATAATTCAGGTGAACGTAAACCTACGAATATGAACACCAGACAACATGGAGCATATGAGGTATTTATGACAACTGTAACCAGCACAGAGTAAAAACAATAGAGAAGGAGTTGAAAATGTAATGTAGTTAAGATTTTAGCAGAAAACAGTAGGGTTTTTGTTGTTGTTGTTGTTGTTGTTGTTGTTGTTTTGTTTTGTTTTGTTTCATTTTGAGAGAGTTGGAAAGTTAATCAACAGGAATAAAAGCCTATTAAATGATGGAAATCATTGGTCTATCATTGGGCAAACTTGGAGATTAAAAAAAAGAAAAAGAATTACAGGATATCTTCAGAGAATGATTCAAGTAGCTATTCTTTGTTGTTGTTGTTTTCAGTTATACATGACAATAGAATCTATCTTGATATATTTATACAAGCATGGAATATAGATTATTCTAATTAGGATCTCAGTCTTGTAGATGTACATGATGGTGAGATTCGCTGTGGTATATTCATACATGTACATGGGAAAATTATGTTAGATTCATTCCATTGTCTTTCCTACGCCAATGCCCCTAAGTATGTATTCTTAAATTGCATAAACATGTTCAAATTAAACAACAAAGAAGGCACAAATTACTTACAGATTTGAATCCTGATTATACACTTTTGCAAGAAAAATCTAAAATGCAACCAACACTGTATACTTATTTTTTTTTTAATCTAAGTTGAGTAAGCAAGAGAAATAAAGAGAGGAAATGGCATATATTGCATGCAGATCACTCACTAGACAAGTATTTAATTCAATGTTATCAATTCATGGGCTACACTTACTAGGTTTAGAATTTAAAAAAATACAAGTTTATGTTCAGGATTTAAAAAATCTTTATTATAGTACTTGAAAATTACATTCTTTCAAGAATGCCACTTCAGACATTGTGGGACATTACAAAAGAAACCATTTGAGGAAAACCTTTTGGATCACCTAGGTGATGTCTTAGACTTTCAGATTCACGTCTTAATTAAAACATAAAATGAAAACTAAAATTACTTCAATGCATAAGACCAGTGTTATAAATAGGAAATTTCCCAGGAGGAAGTGAGATGTAGATTCTGGTTGGCCCAAAAATCCTGACAAAACTTTATCACAGCTCTCATACAATGAATCAAATGTTTATGTCAACCCCAATGCATGTGTTCAAATCCTAATTCCCAGTACAATAGTATTAGGAGGTAGGGCCTTTTGGAAGTAATTAAGTCATAAAAGTAAAACCTGCATAAATGGGATTAGTGCTCTCATAAAAGGGCCCCAGAGATATTTCTTGCCCTCTTTCCAACCTTTGAAAATATAACAAAAAAATTCAGCTATAGAAATCATTACTTGACAGATTTTGAAGGTCTAAATCTTCCTGCACTTGAAAGCACCCACATATACATTTTATAATGTCATATATATATATATATATGTATTAATTATATACATACAGATACACACACACACACACACACACACACACACACATATATATATATATATATATATATATATATATATATAACATGCATACACACGTATGTATAATAAAACCTGGATTGCATGATTACTAGAAAAGGACCAAAATAATCTTTAAGGAACAAATTAATTACATGCTATGTTCATTTGGGACAGAACCAAACAGCTGATTTCCAGCATTTTTTGATGAGGAATATCATTGTTCTGACTTTTTCAACCAGTATAGGCAGTCTACTTCTCTTTTACCATCCATGGTCACAGATGCTACAAACCAGGAGATACTATAAAAATAACAAAAGAGAAGGGTTGTGGCTGTATAGATGTAGAACTTAAAAGAACTCATACTCCCTGTAGTTCAGGACAGAGTGCAGATGATGGTGGTAACTGTAACAAACTCTGCCACCTTTGAGTAGACACTGGACATGTACTCTCTTATATTAACTTGGAGGATGGTCTTCTACCACATAGAAATCATGATAAACACATCATCAAACTAAACACCTATTTAAAAAACAGTATTTCCACATAGATTAATATGGATTTTAAAATTAAATAGATTCACCATTTTCTTTATTTTTTAAATATTTTTTTAGTTGTTCATGGACCTTTATTTTATTTGCTTATTTATATGTGGTGCTGAGAATCAAACCCAGTGCCTCACACATGCTAGGCAAGCACTCTACCACTGAGCCACTACCCCAGCCCTGGATTCACCATTTTCTTAAAGAAAATAAAAGAAAAAAGAAAAAAAAAGAAAAAAAAGAAAATGAAAAGTAATCAACTGTCTGCAACCTGGAAGAGATCTTCTCATTACCATAACTAGACCACATTGGGCCCCCAATCTCAGATTTTCAGTATTAGGAACTGTGAGAAACAAGTTTCTGTTGTTTATAAGCCACCTAATCTGTGATATTTTGTTATAACCACCTGAACTAAGGCTTGTCATGTTAATTAGCGTCACTGTAATCAGGATCTACATAAGATACCTTTTGTATTAATATTTGTCAAAATTCTACTTAGCTTTTTCCTATTAGACTCAATAACTATATATTCAATATAGCTCTGCAATTATCCTTTGGATAAAATGTTTTGGTAAAATGATGAAGTGAAAATCTGCTTAGGGCTATGTCAACTTCACTAACAAGAAAGATGACTCACAGCTATTGGTGGTAGTCTCTTACCCTATTACTCATCCTCTATTCCTATCATGGTTCCTGCTCAAACAATTTTAAAGATAAAATCTGCTTCTTGTGCTCTATGTAATCAAGGACATTACCTAAATCTCTCATGTTATTGAAGAACATATTCTCGCTTTTTGCACAAATTTAGGAAGATATTTTAAAATAAGGAATAATGAGAACTTATAAAAGAAATGAAGTTTATTCAAACATAGACACCAACATTAGGAAATTATAATTATACATACCAAATTTGAATATTTCTAAAATTTGTAGATTCTGTATTACTGGACACTTGAGAAATGCCTTTTTCAAAGTTAGTTAATAAATCATTCAACTGAAAGTATCTTCATATCTTCCTTTATTCAGGGCACACCAAAACCTATTTAATCACAGGATTTACTTTGAATTCTTCTGAAGTTAAATCACAATAAAGAACAATGTAAAGTGGAAGAATTGTTAATATACTCTATAATGGACAAATTATTATTAAATAGGAGAATATATATAGTTCAAAGCTTGAAATGGTCAATTTCTGTTAATCTCTCAATCACCTTCAGTTATTCTGAAATTCTCACTTGGGTGATTCTGCCCATGGATTAAGTTGAGGACAAAGAATCCAAGTAAATCTATAAATACATAAAGAGTATTAAATATTCTTCTAACCCTTATTTTTGATAAGTTTAGCTATGAAGCTGATATTAGATTTCCCTGTTGCATTTAAATCACAGACATTAATATGCTAGTAAAATATCTTAATATATAAGAATAAGTCTAGACCTAAAAGACTATTTACTATAACTCTTGATTCAGGACCTTTTGTGTCTTCTGAAACTATGAAACTCCAGCAAACTAACTTGTAGCTTGCACAGAGGGTAAAACCTTAGACCCTTCACACATCTTACCATTTGAACATTCAGAATTCAGGAAGTAGAAAAATTACCCTTCTAAATATGCTCACTATTCTTGTTAAGAATTGCTTTGGCTATTCCGGGTCCTCTTATTTTTCCAGATAAATTTCAAGATTGCTTTTTCAATTGCTTTTTCTTTTCATTGGTATTTTGATCAGGATTGCATTGAATCTGTATAGTGCTTTTAGCAGATGGTCATTTTGACAATATTAATTCTGCCTATCCAAGAACAACGTAGATTTTTCCATCATCTAAAGTCTTTTTTAATTTCTTTCTTTAGTGTTCTGTAGTTAGAGAAATGCACACCAAAACTACTCTAAGATTTCATCTCACTCCAGTCAGAATGGCAACTATCAAGAATACAAACAACAATAAGTGTTGGTGAGGATGAGGGGCAAAAGGCACACTCATATATTGCTGGAAGGACTGCAAATAGGTGCAACCAATCTGGAAAGCAGTATGGAGATTCTTTGGAAAACTTGGATGGGAACCACCATGGGGAACATGAAAGGATTGGAGAAATTTTAGATAGGGCAAAGGGGAAAGAGGGGAAGGGAGGGGGCAAATGGGTAGGAATGATGGTGGAATGAGTTAGATTTCATTACCCTAAGTACATGTATGAAGACACGAATGGTGGGAAAATACTTTATGTACAACCATTGACATGAAAAATTGTATTCTATACGTGTAATATGAAATAAGTTGCATTCTGCCATCATGTATAAAAATTAGAACAAATAAATAATTTAATAAAAAATAAATATGCTCACCAGTGTAAGTGCATTATAAGAAGTTTTCCTGGGCTGGGGCTGTGGCTTAGTGGTAGAGCACTTGCCTGGCATGTATGAGGCACTGGGTACAATATATAAATAAATAAAATTAAGATCTATCAACAACTAAGGAAAATATTGTTAAAAATAAGAAGTTTTCCTAAAGTTCTAACTTAATTTTGCTCTAATGTTATAGTTGCTAGAACTGAGATTGCCACCAAGACTAAGAATTATCAAGGAGTTGCAAGCCCTAACACGGAATTAAATGAGTTGGGCTAAAATTGCAATTTATGAGCTATGTGATCATGAGAATGTTAATCTAGGTTACCTAATATGCAAAATAGGGTGAGTAATCACTTTTTAATATAACTGTGAGGACTAATTAATATCATGCAGGTAAACCTATATGCATAGTACCTATATCACAGTCACCTTAAATAGTTTTATTCAAAAAATATGTATTAAATATCTTACTTCCAGGCAGTTTTCTAAGGATACAAGAATAAATAAAACAAACAAAATTAATCTCTGTTTTCTTGAATCCTGAAGTCTAATTGGGAGTATAAGGAGAGACAGACAGAAAATAAACACAGTATGTTTAAAAAATTATTGTTAAACAGTAATGTGTTAATGAGAAAAAAATAAAATGAAAAGGTGATGTGAATATGATTGCAATTTCAAATATCATGACAGACTAGATATCATTAAAATTGTGAAGTTTATGTCATGATTTAAGAAAAAGGAGCATAATTGACCTGTTTATATGAGGGAGAACGTGTTCTAGGTAAAAGGACTAGTCTGGTATGTCCAAGAAACAACCAGAAGATCAATGATGGCTGGAGCCAGTGGAAAAGGGAAAGAAGTGAGAAATAAAGCACAAAGAGGGAAAAGGGACTAAGAAAGCCAAATCATGTTGGCTTTGTAAGTCCTACAAATAGCAGTGGTTTTTGCTTTCAGTGATCTGGAAAGCTGTGGAAGGGTTTTGGTAGAGGAGAGACATGAAGGGAGGCACAATTTACCTTACATCTCAGGCTCTTAAAGACAGGCAGGGATAGAAGTCAGGAGACCAGTTTAGGCAATGATTTCAATATTCTAGACAAGAGCTGAAGGAATTTAGAACATGCTGGTAGCATTGCAGAGGCCAGATTTCAGACAAACAGAGAAGATTTGCAGTCAGGTTGGACCTAGTGTATTTCAGAAGAGCTGTGAATGATGTCAGTATTTCAGAAGATGTAGAGAGAGAACTGTGGGGAGAACGGTAGGAGGTATGAATCTGAGCAAGAAAGATACAATAGGAGTTTGTTCAGCTGTGTAAATTTTGAAGATGTAAAGTTAGATATACACATGTGGAATAGTCTAAGTATGGGAGGGTGGATTTGAGAAATATTGAGGTCACTTAATTTTATCTCAGTTAAACTGATAATTTTACAATGGTAACCAATGTCATCCTCTTGCTGACATTCAGATTTACCCCTCAAGATTACCAAGAGCTAACATATGAAGATAATACCTTAAAAGTAGTTTGAAAAACTTTGGGGTTATTTTAAACTAGCTTGACAGAACTCTTGGACTTTGACAAAGCCACCAGATTGATCCTCAGCTTCAAAGGTTTAATAGACTGCATAGTAATAATCAGCCCCACGTTTTGTAACTAGATAGAATATTTCCTATGAAGACTACTCAATTTTTTTTCTTAATATTTTGTTAGGGTCAGCTTAAGCAGGAAAATTTCTTGACTTTTCTCTAAACTCTGGGACACTTGTAGGTCCTATAATATGTCATTTAATAATTTCTGTTTCAGAAGAATAATAACTATCAGTTCCAAAAAATAATTTGCAGAAATACCCATTGCAATATATATTATTCACATTTTGTCACATTGCTTAGATGTTTGCATTTTTATTCAAATTTTAACATCTGTCAAAGTTTTCTAAATCTCAAGAATGAATGAATTCTATATGAAAAATTTCTAGAAAAGTCAAGATTTAGTATGAACTAGGGAAGATAAAAGTAATTACTCATACAGAGCTGGAAGGAAATTGAATGTTGTATTACAAGTGCATGAATAGTGTGAACCGTTTACTAAAACTTTAAAAAAAATATGTAAAACTTTAAGACAAACTATGCATAAAACAAGAACTCATTGATCATTATATTCTCAATGTAACAATAAATCTGGAGTTATTCCAAATGGGAAAGTTTCCTAAATCTTTTAAACAGTATGATAGATATACTAACTAATTTCTAAACTCAAATTCTACTCACTTGATAACCATGTCAGTACATCGAGCCAGACACAGTGGCACATACCTTATCAAGAGACTGAGGCAGGAGGATGGCAAGTTTGAGGCCAGCCTGAGCAATTTAGTAAGACCTCCAGCAACAAGGTTTGGAGCTGCATATGTAGCTCAGAGGTAGAATGCCCCTGGATTTAATACCCACTACCCACCACGCTCCACACACACACACAAAGTAAGTATACATGAATCATGAGTCATTTTTTCTGGAGATAATATGTAAGAGAAGGAACTCAGGAGAAAAACAATGTAAAAGAGAGAAAAGCAATGTAAAAATTAGTAGAAGATCATGAAAAAGCTTTTCTTAACTCTGGTAATAATGAGTCATTCCAGTTCCGGGGGGCCATAGTGGACTTGAAAAAGGTAGTCAACCCATCTGAGTTAATGTGACAAAGGCATCAGCCAATTGCATGGAATATCAAATAGAAACAGAGACACCCCTTAGTGTGCATGTTAACTGCAACAGGGAAATACACAATCACAAATGATCTGGTTAAACAATAAAAGAAGGATCCCTTGTCTTTAGCAAACAAATATTAGTAGCACAGGAAATGTGACAGCTCTATTGTTTGATGTGGTGAAAGTAATTACTCATACAGAGCTGGAAGGAAATTGAATGTTTCACTAATGCTAGACCCTCAAACATCTAATATCAGGTAAGGCCCAGAGAATTCCTATTAGATATTCAACCATGGAGATTTTTAGAAATCTCTCTCTTAGAGTTGGGGAGGAATTGATTCTCCAGAAAATTTCACATTATTCAAAAAATTATTTTGAAGTTAGATTCTGAGTAAAATATTTAATGTAAAGACACATTTTTTTTTCAGGGGGAGAGGTACCAGGAAATGAACCCAAGGTGCTTAACCACTGAGCCACATCCCCAGCCCCCCTCCCTTTTTTAAATTTTGAGACAGGGTCTTACTAAATTGCTTACAGCCTCACCAAGTTACTAAGTTCCTACCTGCAACCCTTCTGCCTCAGCCTCCCAAGCCACTAGAATTACAGGGGTGTGCCTCCATGCCTGGCAAGACAAGATTTCTGATGTATGACTCTAGGAAAAAAGAAAAGAGAATTTGCTATCTCCAATATATATATCAAAAATAATGAAGAAGAAATAATGAGGAAATATTTTGAAGGTGTGGAGTGAGTTAAAAAAAAAAACAAAGAAAATAAAAATGTCAGGAATTGGCAGCTTCAATACAGCACTCTTGGGTGGATAGTATGACCACAAAAAGGATGGGACCCAGCTTCTCTGGTGTTCATTTAAGATCACATGAAGACCATGGGCTTTATTATTATCAAAAACAGCCACTGTATTCTGAACCAGGCCAAATTTTTGTCATGTAAAACATTATAAAATTATATCTATGTTTAATACATCTTTCTCTATTTGTTAATCACACACCTACTCCTTTGAAATATTCTTAATGTTGAAAATCTCCATTTAGGTAATATTAAACCTAGATGTTAGACAAAAAAGAAAGAAAATCAAATTCAAAATTCTCATATTATATTGATTTAGCCAATAATAATTTTCCAGCAAGAGAAACAATAAGAGAGGTAAATAGGGAGCCTACATCATGGGAAGAAAAGATTAACATTAAACAGGGACGAGAGGTGGGAGGGAAAGGGAGAGAGAAGGGAAATTGCATGGAAATGGAAGGAGACCCTCATTGTTATACAAAATTACATATAAGAGGAAGTGAGGGGAAAGGGAAAAAAACAAGGGGGAGAAATGAATTACAGTAGATGGGGTAGAGAGAGAAGATGGGAGGGGAGGGGGGATAGTAGAGGATAGGAAAGGCAACAGAACACAACAGACATTAGTATGGCAATATGTAAAAACGTGGATGTGTAACCGATGTGATTCTGCAATCTGTATACGGGGTAAAAATGGGAGTTCATAACCCACTTGAATCAAATGTATGAAATATGATATGTCAAGAACTATGTAATGTTTTGAACAACTAATAATAACATTTAAAAAAAACCATAAAGCACACACACACACACACACACAAAAAAAAAAATCTTGTAGAACTCGGTTATCTATCCATCTGGTCCTGGGATTTCCTTGTTTGGTAGACTTTTGATGGTGTCTGCTATTTCATCACTTGAAATTGACATGTTTAAATTGTGTATATCATCCTGATTCAATTTGGGCAAATTTGTTGATGCCTTCGATATTTTCTATTTTATTGGAGTACAAGTTTTCAAAATAATTTCTAATTATTTTCTGTATTTCTGGAGTGTCTGTTGTGATATTTTCTTTTTCATCATGTATGTTAGTGATTTGAGTTTTCTCTCTCTTTCACTTCATTAGGATAGCTAAGGGTCTGTCAATTTTATTTATTTTTTCAAAGAACCAACTTTTTGTTCTGTCAATTTTTCAATTGTTTCTTTTGTTTCAATTTCATTAATTTCAGATCTGATTTTAATTATTTCCTATCTTCTGCTGTTTTCGTGTTGATTTGTTCTTCTTTTTCTAGGGCTTTGAGATGTAGTGTTAAGTCATTTATTTGTTAACTTTTTCTTCTTTTAAGGAATGAACTCTTGCTATCCACCTGCCTCAGCCTCCCCAATTGCTGGGATTACAGTTGTGCACCACCACGCTGGGCAAACTTGGCTCTCTTAATATGAAAGAAGCTATTATCCAAGACAAGTAATATTTCATGAAATGAAAGGTGGTTTTGTATAGTAACAAAAAGGTTAATTCAACAAAATACATAGCAAATTTAAATGTGCACCTAATAAAAAAAAAGCATCAAAATGTATGATAGTAAAACTAATGGAAGAAACAGAAAAATGGAGGGTTTAGCACCCTCTCAAAGTTATCAACAGAGTAAGTTTACCACCAGGTAATCCCAGAAGCTTGGGAGGCAAAACAGATTCAAAGCTAGCCCCAGCAATTTAGCGAGCCCCTGATAGTGAGACACTATCTCAAAATAAAATATAAAAAAAGGACTAGAGAAGTAGCTTAGTGGTAAGATAGCTTTTAGTTCAATCCCTGGTAGGAAGAAAAAAAAAAAAGAAAGAGAGAATTTACCAAAAAAGTAGTAGAAATAAAGGAGATGTGAAAAATGTTACCAAATTTTAATCTAATTCACATTTAGACTGCAAAAAGTATTCTTATCAAGCATAAATGAAACATTCACCAATATAAACATATTATAGACCATGAAATAAATCTTAATAAATTTAAATAATTGAAATCTTCCATATTATGATCTCTGACCACAAAGAATTTAATTAGAAATTAATATATATAAGATGTCTAGAAAGTTCTCAATATTTAGAAATTAAAAATGTATGGTTAGAAAAAAGTCAGAAGAGAATTTTGAAATTAATATATTCAAATCAAAATATCTCAGAATTTGTGGGATGTAGCTAAAATAGTTCTTAGATAGAAATTTATAGCTTTAAATATAAAATGAATTATTTAACTTTTCATTTTAAGAAGATTGAAAAAAATACAGCAAATTCACCTAATGCAAGCAGAAAAAAAAGGAAGCAATAAAAGGCAGAATTTTCTCTATGCCAAAAAAGTGGGAGAGGGGATCCCAAAATTGACAAATCCAAATGCCAGTTCTTTAAAAGATTAATAAAATTGATAACCTCCTACACATATTGATGAAAGGAATAAAAGGACTAAAATTAACAATATCAAAATTGAAATAATGTCTATTACAACAGAATATTCAGACAATAAGGAATATTATAAACAATTTTATGCCAGTAATTTAGAGAACTTAAATGGTTTTCAAAAACTTACAAAAGGAGAAATAATAAAGTCTAACAAGTCCTCTATTAAAGAAATGTACTGTGTTATAATAATAATAATAATATAGTCTCTTTCCAATAGGAAATCCTGGTTGAGATAGTTTAACTGTCATTTCTACCAAGTACCTTAAAAAGGCAATATATCACCTCTTTACACAAAATATTTCCAAAAATAGAGGAAGAAGGCTCACTTCCCAACTTGTTTTATATACTAAATACATTTGATGTCAGGGAAGTATAATCCTGATATCAAAGATTCACGAGGCTACAAAATTAAAGATCCTACTTTTAGTCCTGAGATGAAAGAACTTGGACATTCTCACCCTCCCCCATTCTTAGAGAATAAGAAAGAGTTGAACAAACTAAAAATCAATCAATTTTCCTATCAGAGAACTGAGGTCACAGGAACAACTGCCACCACAAAATCTGGAATCAGTAAATCTAGAGTCATCCCTGAGTTTGGCTTACCTGAAAAAGAAGCCACTAGAGCCACAGTTTGGAAGGAACACTTCAAGGATAGGTTTTTTTTTTTTTTTTTTTTTTTTTTTTGGTAACTATTTGAATCTAAATGTTCTGCTGGTATTATCTTTTCAGAAAAAAAAAATATGAAACAATGTATGTGCCCTTCAAATCTGTTGGTGTCTTTGCTTTTCAGTTTTTAATATTCTGTGGTTGAGCCGGGCATGGTGTTGTATGTCTGTATCCCAACTGCTTGAAAGACTGAGGCTGGGGATGGCAAGTTTGAGGCCAGCCTGGGCAACTTAGTGAGACCCTGTCTCAAATAAAAAGAGATAAGGATGTAATTCAGTGATAGTGCATACCTGGGTTCAATCACCAGCACCACCAAAAAATAAATAAATAAATAAATAAATAAATAAATAAAATAAAAAAGAAAAAGAAAAGAAAACCTGTGATCAGTTTATCTATTTTTACATTAACTTTGTCACTAGTATCCCTGAGTACCCAAGGGCTCTCAGTTGTCCTATGACATAGGGGGCCCCGAGAATTTGGTGTCCCAGGAAGTTTTGAGAGGTTTAGAGGCCAGGAGGTATACTTTGTTCACGTGAATGTTTAGTTTTAACAAACTACTATGAACAAATAGCCACAGATTTGGGGAAGGGCTTCACACTTTCACTCCAGGAACTCCATCAGAAAGAGGTCCTCAGCCCAGGCAGGACACAGGAATAATCAACAGTTGGGAAAGATGCCAAGAGTGTTCTCTCCCTAATTTTTTTTAAAAGAGAGAGACAGAGAGAGAGAGAGAATTTTAATGTATATATTTTAGTTTTTGGCGGACACAACATCTTTCTTTGTATGTGGTGCTGAGGATCGAACCCGGGCCTCACACGCCAGGCGAGCGCGCTACCGCTTGAGCCACATCCCCAGCCCATCTCCCTAAATTAAAATGCCTATTTTCTATTCAAAAAAGACTTACCAGAGCCTCATTCCACTTTACCGGTATCATTTCTTTGACTCTAGCACAGAGATGGAAACTCTAAGAAAAATAAAAATGAAATGCTATAAATCAAAAGCACTGCCACAGAAATGAAAAATGTATTTGAAGGGCTCATTAACAGACTAGACACAGCCAAGAGAAAAACCCAGAGAGCTCGAATATGGGTAAAATAAAACTTCCCCAATATAAATGCAAAGCTAAAAAAAAGAATTAGAAAAGATAAAACACAAAACAACATCCAAGAACTTTGGGAGAATTTCAAATGGTATAACCTATGTGTACTTGAAATACCAAAAGGAGAAGTGAGAATGGAACAGAACAAATATTTTAATAGCAACTTTTCAAAATTCATGCAGAATATCAAATTTCAGATCTAGGAAGTTCAGAGATAGTGAAGAAGATGAACGTAAATACACACACACACACACACACACACAATGAGGGATATCATATTCAAAATATGAGGAACTAAAGATAGTCTTGAGAGAAGCTAGGGGCAGAGAACTGAAGTAATAGGAAAAACTGCCACCACAAAATCTGCGGTCTTCTTTCCTTGATAGACAACAAGATAAGAATTTGCAGACTTCTTGTCAGAAATTATGCAACAAGAAGGGAGTAGAGAGAGATTTAAAGTACTGAAAGAAAACAACAAAAAATTATCCTTCAAAATGTACACTTGAAAAGTTAAAGAAAAATGGATGCTTGTTAGATGAACAGAAATTGAGGGAATTTATCACCAGCAAACTGTCTTGCAATTAAGAAACATTAAAAAGTTCTCCAAAAAGAACCAAACATATAGGTCAGAACATGGATCTACAAAAGAAAGATGCTCTCATCAGAAAAGAAAAACATGAATGTAAAAATAATAATAATAATCCTTTTTTGCTATTCTCAGTTGATCCAAAGGACAACCTTTTATTTCAAGTAATTCAAGTAATTGCCCCATTGGTAAGTGAAATGAATGACAGCAATGTCATAAGGAACAAGATGGAGGAGTTAGATATACTCTATTAAAGATAACTGAACTACTGTGAGATGTCATAGTGGTATTTGGTGGTGGACTTAGATTAGTTACTGTATACATGCATTGCAAATTCTAAGACAATTAAATTTCTTAAAAGAAGCATAATTGATATGCAAAGCAGAGATGAAACAAAATCAAATAAAATGCTCAGTTATTTCAAAAAGGACAGAAAAGGAGAGAAAAATAAAATTAGAGGACATCTTTGATAAAAACAAATTTTGTAAGCAGAATTTTTAAATATATAAAAAGATAATGAATCATGACTAAGTGAAGTTTATCCAAGGACCAAAAAAATGCTGTTTCAATATGACAATTAATCAGTGTAATTTATTACATTTACAGAATAAGAGAGAAGTCATATAATTATCTCCATAGGTGCAAGAAAAATATTTGAGCTGAGAGCAGTGGTGCTTTCCCACCATCCCAACTACTTAAGAGGCTCAGATGGAAAGATCTCACATTCAAGTCCACCCTGGCAACTTAGCAAGACCTTGTTTCAAAATATGAAATAAAAAGGACTGAGGATGTAGTTCTGTGATAGTGTGTCTGTGAGTGCAATCCCCAGTACCAGAAAAATAAAAAGTGTTTGAAAATTTCATCATGTATTCATAATTAAAATGTCCAATACACATTTGATAAATACATATAATTTGTATGTATATATTAGATAAATATATATACATAGTTAGTATCATACTAAATGGTGATAGATAAAATGTTTTCTTCTATAATTGCATATGCAAGAATTGTGCTTTTTTTCAGGCTTATTCAAAACTCTATGGAAGTTCTAGCCAGGATAATAAGGCAAGAAACATAAGTGATAGACATAAGTTTTTTAAAACAAAAAATTAAAACCATGTGATAGAAAATCTTTTAAAGATCTAAAAAATCTTCATTAGATTTAGCAAATGAATTTATGTTTTCAAGAAAACTGTATCTATTTCTATATACTAACAACAGATTACTGAAACTTAAAGTAAATACTAAATCTACACCACCCACAAAAATTCAAATTGAATCATAAGCATGAATAAGAAATAAAAAATTATAAAATTTCTGGAAGAAAGAAAGTAGAAAACTTTTATGACTTTGAGTTAGACAGAGTGTTTATAGACAGGACAAGAAAACACAAACCATAAAATAAAATATTGATAAACTGTACTCCATTTGCATAAAAACCTTCTATTGTTCAAAAGACCCTTTTAAAACATTGAAAAGTCCAAGCGCAGACTAAAAGAAAACATTGTAATACTGAGAAAAAGGACTAATTATTCCAAATATAGAAAGAGCTCTTAGAACTCAAAAAAATATCTATATGTTTAAGGGGAAAAAGGCTTAGACCTATCATTAAATGAGATATAATTACAAATATCAATCACATAAGATGCTAAATTCATTAATCACCAGAGAAATTAAAGTTAAAATCACAATTTAATACTACTTCACAGCAACAAGAATGGCTAGCATTCAAACACCTAATAAAGCAATTATGGGTGAAGATGGAGAGTAAGAGGGACTCTGATGCATTGCTGCTGGTTGTGATATAGGACAACAAATGTGGAGGGCATTTGATATTTTCTTTTCAAATTAATATGTATACAATTCAGCAATTCCACTCCTAGACAATTACTTCAAAAAAATGGAAACATGTTCACACACACATGGAAACAGCTTCAATAATCATAAGGAGCTGAGTGATAAATCGTGGTGTATTATCACATGGAATGCTATTTAGCAATACAATGAATCAAACTATGGATCACACATAGGCGAATTGTATCAAGCAAAATAGGGTAGACATAGAAGATTGTACAATTTCTGATTCCATTTAGATGAGGTTAAAAGAACGGCAAAGCTTATCAGTGGGGATGGAAATCAGCTTTCCTCATCTGGGGTGAAAGGCAGTGTTGAAAGGAAGTGCAAACCAGCAGGGGAGAATTTCCTAGAGTTATGGAATTGTTCAATGTGTTGATTGAAGTGATTAGATACATGTAAGTACATAATTGTAAATATTTATTGTAATTTATTTTGAAGGCCATATATTTTTGAATGAAATTACATCTTAAGAATATTGACTTTTAACTAGTGTCAATTTTGGACATTTATAAAAATATTTTTTATTCAAGAATTCAAGAAAGGGGAGGTAGGAATCAAATTTCCATTAAAATAATTCTAAAATACACATACATGCAAATAAACTAACAAAAACTACAAAAAAAAAAAAAAACAGTAGCCTAAAAAAAGAGAATTCACCCATCAATGAGACAACTAGAAAACTTTTTAGTTATAGACAACAACTCATTAAATAAGTAACAAAATGAAGAAAACTCAGACTTCAAGTCCTCTCTTATTCTTAAATCCAGGTGAATTCGACATAAAAACTAGCCAAGCAACATCCTCATGAACTTGGATGGATTTGTAATGCAAGAGTATTTTCTGTTGTTGTTGGCTCTCTTTTCTAAGTCTGCTATCAAACTGAAATTATATAAAAATTACTATCATATCTTAAAAACTCAATATACTAAAACCATTAAAAAAGATACAATAACTACTATGACTGGAAGAAGTGACTATTTTCTGAATATTTATTAATTATAAATTAAATTATAAATTACTATTTTAATAGTCACTATGAATTAAATTATAAATTACTATTAAATGCAATGAAATATCCTGGGAATGCAAGGAAATTATGAATTCTACTGTTATATTTTCATGGATTTATTTCATCAATTTGAATAAATTACATAACTTCTAGGTTTCTTGATCTGATTCACGTAAAGAATTATGCTAATCTCATGTACTTAATAGAAAGGATCTAACACTTTGTTAATCACATATTATGCCTGCATATAAAAACTTCCATCTCAACATTTTTAAAAATGGTAGTAAACTTTATTACCTATGATACTAAATGATTAAGTTTCATAGACTATAAACTTAGAGTGACTCAAATATAGTCCAAAAGTTCATAAAAAGCTGAACTCCCATTTTTGAACTGGTTAAATCCAAAGATACATTTGACATATTTTATGCCATATGGCACTTCCTGATATTTCAAAATACCTCACCTTTATGTTTCAGAAGATTTCAACATGAAAGCTTTCCAGAAGCTAGGCTTTAAAAAAAAAATAATTCTCAGCATATCGATTTGGAATCAACAAAAATGGCTTACAATAACTGTTACTTGAAGGCCAACCCAACTCATAGGATTTCCTAATGCTGTTGAAGCAAAATTAAATTCTAAACAATGACATTGTCATGATAGTGTACGCTAATGTTTATCTATGGTTTCTATTCATAACCAGAATTTAGAAATAATTATAACAACACTAAAATTCTCTACATTGTAAGGCAGAATAAAAATATTGTCAACTATATGTATTTACTAGTCTGATTAAGATAACTTTCTTTTCCACAGCTAGTTAACAAAGTTCAAGTGACTAACTTGGCTCAGTTTATGCAAATGCATGTCTAGGTGCAGTTTGTACATATTAAGCAGTGAGAGATTGTTTTTACATCGAGTTTAGAAAAAAAACTTAAATTTTATTATATGTAAAATAAAGGCACATAATCTTATTTGACATATCTTGAGAAACATGGAGGCTACAGGAATCCCACTGGGCCAATGGATGATTAGTTAATAAAGAGAAAGCAGCCTGACACCAAGGTGAGCAATAATTAAACCTGTAGTGAAATTCTCTGATAGAATTCGATAAAGTGGCACATTGTTAGCAGAACGATGTTTCTTCAAATGGCATTGATGGGTAAACCTCAAAGTGAGCAAAGATTCTGTTCAGGGAATAGTGCAGGTGTCACTCTATGAAGCTGCTGCTCCCTAGATTATGTTCTATGCAGACAATGTGTAGAATACTCAACGTATTGGACGCACAGTCCACACAGAAGTGTTTGTAACTACATCTTCATTCATCTATTCATTCACTTCAAAAGTCTTTTTTGTTTTATTTTGTTTCATTTGTGGATACAGTGTTGAAAGACAGAAATTCAAGAGTGAATAAAAAAATCACTATCAGAAAGGGGCCTATAGGGTTATAGGCAAATCAGATGTATAAAGAGGTAAATATGTACCAAGTATAAAGGCCTGGAGCAAGGGAAACCCTAACGAAGCCTGAGAGTCAGGAAAGTAGAACCGAGATGACAGGAGGGGTCTTGAAGAATGTGCAGATGTTCACAGGTAAGGAAGGACAATTTGGGCAGAAAGAACCAAAAAAATGAAAAAGAAAGGCAGCTGTGAAAATGAATAATAATTTACAAAGCCATAGGATTGCCAGCTTGGCCTTTGAGTCTTAGAACACAGGGGAAATGACAACTCATTTGAGAGTTAAGGAATCTTGGACTGTTGCAGTAGACTTTTCTCTGTGGACAAGAGTAAGAGCCTGAAATGGTATGATGGCATGTTTTTTGCGGTTCCTAGGAGAAAGTAAAGTACTTTGTTTTCAGACTCATACATACTGGCAAGGTGCATGGACATCAATAGAGAAAGGGAAAAAAAAAGTACCAAAATATTTCACAATTACAAAATGTAAATGTTTTTATTTAAACAATGAAGATGAAGAAGTTGAGTGAGAAAAGAATCTGAGAGATTAGGTAAACCTTCCCAATATAGCAGAAATAAAATAAGGGCCAGAATCAAGCAAAGGCAGTGGAGACAGGGCAAAAACAGGAGAGCTTTGCAATAGAACCGGCATGTCTTTGTTATGAGATAGAGAAGATGTCAAGGATAACAGGTTGAGAATATTCGAAGGCATTTTAAGCATCATTGAGACTACAATGGAGAGCAGGATTACATGAATGGGATGCACAGAGGAGAATTCTGGACAGAGACTTGGAAGTCTCTGGCATCCTTAAAAGGAAAAAGGAGACCTCTGCCCACTGTTTTGTTTTGTTTTTTCACTAATCATCTATTTCCAGAACATGCCTATGAAACACCTTCAGGAATTATCTTGGTCATTCATCTTCCTTCAAATATAACCCCTGCCCCCAGGATCAAGAATCTATGTCTATCAATAACTAAACACTAAATTTTCTAGAATGGAAATCAGGGAAGATTAAATAAGCTCATTTCTCATGATAGCGCATTACACTCTGCAATAAAATGTCAAAAGTACCATGAAATTGTTAAATTACTTTATCTTCATTACAGAACAAAGAAGGACATGCCCCTGTACTACCATGTTTATGTAAGTATGGACTCAATGGGTTGCAAGACTATCCTCTGAATTGGAAATAAACCTCTGAGGAGATCTACCTTCTGAACCCCAGGTAACACCAGAGACAGTTTCTGCCTCTCCAAGAAGCTGTTCTCAAAAATCTAAAAGAGTTTGGAAAAATAGATGGGATTGATTGGAGACTTCCATTCTCCTCTAGAGAAAGTTCTGCTGTACACCCTTGCGCCCCCTTTCCATGCCTCCGAGGATGCAGCAAAGATCCAGAAACTATTTAGAAAGATTTCTTGTTTCAACTGAACTCAAGGGATCAGCCTTAGTTGAAATAGAAAAGTTAAAGTATGTACTTAACCCTATGATTTTTTTTCCCTCACTGATACAACGATGATAATATAAGATCATCTGGAATAAAGACAAAAGTTACATCAAGCTTGAAAATCATATTCCTAAGCTGTATTTATGACAACAGGTTCAAGCAAGTTCTTAATTCTCATTAGCTGTTCTTGATTAATGAGGATTCTTTGGCTCGTCAGCAAATGCCATGCTTCCACCAAGTAGCTCACCCCCTTTCTCTGCTCAGGCCCCAGGCTTTCACACAGAGGGTTCCTAATGGCCTGCAGCCCAATCTTAAACTCACCACATCGCTGCAGTATGTCATATTCCATCAGGAGCTACTGTGCAAATAACATATTTCCATTTTTAAAGTCTGAAAAATGTCACAAAAAGCTTTTGGCATTTACATGACTCAGACTTACACCCTCTAATTCTCTCTGCAGCTAATTTCTTATGTTCGATACATATCCACCACAGGAAACCAGGAATAACGATTACAGGAAAAGCTGAACTTCGGCAGCCCAGCCATTAGCATTCACAAGTCTAAAGAGTAGGGATTTAAATGGCACTATCGGCAGTTATTTCTTATATAACGAAAATCAGGACTGTCAACATGTGAGACATTAAAAAATATTCAGTAATTTTAGTTATAGCCTGTAGGGTTTTTTAAATGCATTTCTGAGAACTAGCAAAAATCTACAAAGATGTTCACCAAGAGGGCCTAATAGATCAGAAGAGTGAAATTATATTCAATGTGGGTAAAACAGCTTGCTGTATGTTCTCCAACTACTGATCTTATCTCTCATAATCATGCCCCATGCTTCGTTTAATGTTGGACCACACTCACTATGAAAGGAAATTCACGCTTGCATTTTATGAGGCTCAGCATGCAAAATCCACATGGTATGCTTCCATCTCTTCTGTCTCACTTTACATAGATTGGGCTTTTATCTTTCCGCTGAATAACATTTGTTGTTTTTATTTTCCACTGCTTCATATATAAGGGCTTACCAAAAGGAAGTGGAGAGACCAGGGGCAGGCCTATCTTAGCCCCAGGAAGAGATTCAAATGCACTCTGTAACAACATTCATTCAAATATAGTTGAAATAACATTTTCTTCTTAAAAGAATAGCACTGATCATAGCTGTCTACACACTTAGATTTTTAATTCATTGGTGATTCTCAACAACTGATTGGCTCATTCATTACTATCAAAATGTGCAAATGACTAAACAACTAGTCAGCACCACTTAATTTTTGTCTCAAACTATTCAGCTAACTAGATTCACCTACCTAACATTTAGATTGTCTTCGACTGATACTATCCATGAAAAAATAAAAAGCTGACCATAAGCACATAGGTGTCTATAATAGACAAGTGTCATCACTTCTTTTGTCAACATTTAGAGTTCTGGGGATAATTTTACATCTGATATTTAACTTAATCATTAACTTATTTTCAAAAAAATCCAAATTTCCTAATTAAACCAATATAAGTAAGACAGTCTTCATGAACACTCAAGTGGAAGGCTCAGAACAGAAAGACTCAATCAGATTTTTCCTATGTGATGAATGGGATAGAAAAATTTGATGCAAGCAAGTGTTTTTAAATAATTGTGTGGGTATATGTAATAAATACCAACTGGATAGAGTACTACCAGATAGCTCTTTTTTTCAAATTCATCCTGATTTGCTTCTGAAAAATATTACTTTATAAGCACTACATCTTCTATAAGGCATTGCCTCATAGTATTTGCTTAATTGTGAATCTGACACTCTTCTAGATGTGTCTCAATTAGAAGAAGCACTTAGAGAAATGCCACAAGGTCATCATAAAAATCAATAAATATGGTCAGATATGGTGGTGCATGCCTGTAATCCAGGGACTCAAGACGCTGAGTCAGGAGGATCACAAGTTCAAAGCCAGCCTCAGCAATGGCAAGATGCTAAGCAACTCACTGAGACCCTGTCTCTAAATAAAACACAAAATAGAGCTGGGGATGTGGCTTAGTGGTTGAGTGCTCCTGGGTCCAATACCCAGTACCCCCTCAAAAAAAGCAATGAATACATCTTTGTCATATGTGTTCATGATAATATGCATTTGATAATTTTATTAATTTCATTTGAATATATTTTATTTATATATTGTACATTTTTTAAAATTTTAACTGAATTTCTCAATCAAAGAGTATTTAAGAGAGTATTTTAACTCACTTGGGAGGTATTTAAGGAGCACAATCACTGAGAATGTCTTTTTACTCCCAAGCGCTTCAAAAATAACTCACCTGTTGGTTGACATCCGTTTCCCATTTAATAAATAGACACTGAATATCTTCTATATTCTCAGCCCTTCTAGGGGTAGAGAGGTTTATAAAGATACTTAATTCTTGTATTAGCTTTCTATTATTCATTCATTGATCCCATTCTTTCATTCAACAAATGCTCCTTGTTTATTAAGAGGCAGATAGAATGTGATGCGATAAAATAAAGGGATGACTCTACCCATCTGGACTTCACATTGTAACCTGGGACACTAACCCATTCAGAGATATTTAGTACACATGATAGTAAGTGCTGTTACAGTTTGTGCCAGATGCCCCAGCAAAAAAATAGGGAAATGGAATCATTACATAGGGACGGAAGAAATGACTTGAGAGAAGGGGCTTAGAAAACTTTACAAAAAGAATGACATTTAAAAGTAAATAGAAGGTAGTATAAGCACCAAGAATGAATGAGACTCACGAAGAAGCACAGAGGGTTGGAAATACATTTGCTTCAGGGAAAACAGAGTCATATTTAAGACAACTGTAGTTCAAAGGAAAATTACACTTGGCCTCCATGGGCTTCCAGATGTATTATTGGCTTCCAGACACATTCTGAGGTGTCAACCACAAAATTGTGCATGGACCTAATCTTTCCATTATATCTCCTGAGGTGTGTGGGTCTTCTAATTTCTTGAACTTGGGAACCAAGATCCCATGAATTATTTTCATTATAAGTTATTTCCTTTGTTTCAAAGCAAAAATAACAAACTTGTACCCCTTGAACTGTTTTTGGCCCTGGGCATGTTGAGCTTAACCTAGGGAGCTTTTGAATTCATGGACAATGTTTCGACATGGGAAGATTTCACAAAATTCCAGATTTCAAGCTTCTTTTGAAACATTTAATGTTTAGCAAACCTGGGCCAGAATGTCTACTTATAAATAATCTCCCAGAGATGAACTATGACTGCCCCACTTCTAGAGACTGCACTTTCAGTTTTACAGCCTCCACACTTGGCCGGTTTCATGCATTAATATTACCTTATAGGCCTAGGACCGTGTTTTACTTGAAATGTCTGATTTAAGGTTTTAATACTTCTAAAAAGGTAATCAACCCTGGGAATAAAAAAGCAAACTGCAGCTCTGAACTGTTAATCAGTCATTTGTCATTAATGCTTCAGATGTGAAAGAAGGGATAGCGAATAACATGGAAAAGAAAGCACAAAGTCATTAAGCATGTTTGATTTTGCAGAGAATTTGGCAGACTTGGAAAGAATAAAGAAAAGAAAGCAGAACTGCACCATTCCATACTTTTACCATGGTCAATAAAAAATAAACATTCACTTCAAACAGGAACCCACTTTAAACATTCTGCTAAAACATTGACCTTTTTCTTAATTCTCGACCATGCTTATTTATTTCTGGTGTTCATGTTTGCAAGCCCATAGATTTTTGATGGTTAAATTCTAACATGCTCTCAGAAATCCCTTGAAAAGTCAATGGCCCTATGCCCATTCACTGAATTCCAACCATGAACATTATCCCCAGGTAATTAAAATGTTCACTTAAAAAAAGAAAAAAGAAAAAAGTATCACATAGCGTTGTTAACCTTCTTCTGAGATAATGTACTAGATGTCAGAATTATCTGTAATGCCTTAGGGCTTTTTTTGAAGAGTATCTTTGCACACACTGTCAGCATACACCATGTAGGAATAATTATCATCATTAACCTGAGTCTTATTAAGCTGACTGCTTATTAATATGTATTGCCATTCACTATAAGTGCTAAGTTGTGGCAGAAAAACAAGAGAGAGCTGAAGAAAGATGGCACCCCAGGCTTTGGTAACATTATTACAATATTTAGAAAGTGAAGCTAATGAGTTCACCTTTCTTCTCAAAACACACACCTCTCAAATGTTGCTAGTTTGAAAAGAACATGACAGTTCAAATAAGATGATATAATACATAAGGAGAAGACAGGCGCGTGTTTGAGAGAAAGCTAAATTTCATATATCGTTCATTCACAGAAGACAGTGGATAAAAATCAATGATTTGATCAAAATGCTTGAAAATTGCTGAAGTCCACATTTCAAATGTAACATTTGGAAAACATGTGCTCTGAACCCACAAACCAAAAGCAGATGAAGCATTTGCACTAGTTTTCTAGCAGAACTTTAAAGAGTTTCCCAATCTCTAGGGGGCAAATCCTAGAGGAAAGTGCTGGGCTAACAACTGGAGGGGATTACTGCTACAAAACGAGGACCAACCATGGAGCGAGGCCAGACAGAGGGATAGCATGGTCACCAGGTTAAGCAGAAAGATTAGGGCACCTCAGTGTCAGGGTGTTCTCAGGCAGGAATGAATCAAGACCATATCAAAGGCAGCATTTAAGAAACACAAACCTGTTCCCGTATAGTATAAGGCAAATTAATGAAAAGTCTCCAAAATTTAAAATGCTTTATGGCAAACAGAGGCATATTTCAGACAGCTGTATTTCAAAGCAAAAGTTCCACTTGGCCTTCGTAGACTTCCAGATGTATCATTGGCTTCCAGATGCATTTTGAGGTGTCAAGTCTTACCTAAAAATTGTACACGGACCTAATTTTTCCATTATATCTCCTGAGAAAGAGTTAATAAGGACTGGAAAATGAACCAATGAAGTTCTAGTTTCCCCTCCTTGTGACCTCACTGCCCTCTTCCTTCACCCTTACCCTTTCATCCCTATGCTTCTTCTAGGTTCAGTTCCAAGAATGGGTCAAGTTTTGCAGAGCCTCAACCATATATAACTTGGTTAGTCTTCTTCCGAAAAATGGTTACAATATAATGAGTACAAAATTAGGTATGAACATGAAAATTTGTTTAGGATGATAAAGAGTCATAACAAAACCAAATCTTAAAAATTTGAAAAATATTACACAAATATTACAAATTCCATTGAAAAACATGTAAGACTTTTTTAATAAACTCTCTGATAGATCCCTTTAATATTTTTCTTTCATTTTTGGTTGCATTTTCTTTTCGGGAGTTCTCTTTTCATATGAAAATAATTTGGGGATGTCTTTTTCTATAAGACAAATGAAAAGATAATTCAATCTTTTTAACATAAGTTATTATTTAACAGTAGTTGAAGTATATTGCATAGAAAACAAACAGATATAATTACCACTTGTAGAACTGCTAGAAGCTTGTTTACTATAACACAGAAATTATAGTTTTGTTTTGCAAAATTCCCATCAAAACCTGCAAATAATGTAGGGTACATTTGAGTTTTATAAAAGGCACTATTTATCCTTGTGAAGAATGGAAGGAGTGAACTTCCATTTTGACTGGGTGTCAATGTAAATTGAATCTTGCACTTAAAATTTTCAACATCCGAGGGTTGAAAATATTTTCTTCAAACTGGCTTCTACATTGTATTCTTCAGATCTTTTTTTTTTCTCATCTTTAGTGGAGTTAACTGCTATAAAACATGCTCATTTCATGAGTAGACTTCTGACCCTGTACACCTGGGTGAGTCAGCTCAATGGGCATTTTGGAGTGTCCCCTCAATGGGCATTTGGAGTGTCCCCCCCGACACCACCATTTCCACAGCCAGTAACTAGGAGAAGAAATTAAAATCAGGTAAATGTGTAGGAGTTAACAAGTTTGATGTATCCACCACTCAGTTTTCCTATGGAATTTGGTCTGAGACATGCTCTTCACCACCCCAGGACTATATGCTACCACCCCAAAAAATGCTGCAAATAAAGAGAAATGATCATGAACAGATACGTGCATATAAATCAACTGCAGTTAAAATGTGCCATTGTTTCAGTATAGTTTGTTCCTACCAATACTTATGTTGAAATATGATTCCCAGTATAACTTTACTGAGAGGTAGTGAGGCATACAAGAGGTGATTATGCTAAGGGAATAAGCTAAGTCTTGCAGGACTGTATTAGTTAATGATGACAGTTGGTTGTTGCAAAGTGAACATTTGTTGTTGCAATCTTCCCTCACTGTCTCTAATACTTGTGCCATGCTCTTGGACTTAGAATACTGTGAGTTGAATAAACCTTTCTCTATATATTACCCAGACTCAGGTATTTTGTTATAGCAACAGAAAGTACACTTAGACAATACATTACTACAAAACATTAGTTTAGAAGACTAGCAAACTCTGGGAACTGGTGTACATGTTACTAGGGCCTTTCCTACATCTTACAAGTAACTTAAGCTTCATTTGCTTCAAGGTAAAGTCCTGCTGTAAAAACATCTGATTAATTTTGTGAATAACCCAAATCTGTTTATAGTAACTAAAAATCACTGCAGTCAATCACTTTGTCCAAATAGTACAAGATAATTATTATACCAAAAAAAAAATTAAAAAGCTGAAAACTGGCCTTGCACAAGGGCACATGCCTATAATCCCAGAAACTCAGAAGGCTGAGACAGGAGGTTCTTAAATTGGAGGCCAGCTCAGCAACTTAGACCCTGTCTCAAAATTTGAAAAAGGTCTGAGGATATACCTCAGGGGTAAAGTACCCCCTGGGTTCTCTCCCCAGTACCACAAGAAAAAAAAAAGAAAAGAAAAGAAAAACTGAAAACTGTAGGAATTATTTAATCTTACTGCAAACGACCAATTATTTGAGTCAGATATTGGATGTTAACTTAAAATCTCTGTGAGCTAGGTTTAGAAGACATATTCATTTATCTTTCATTTATTCACTTCTTCAACATCTCTAATTCACATTTTTTCATTCAACATATTTATTTACATATGTATTAATACCTACTATATGACCAGCAATGTTCTAGAAGGTTATTGAATTACCTCTGTGAACAAAATTGTCAAAATTCTCAACCTCATCATCTTATATTTTACAAAAATATTGTAATTGTAACACAAAAAATTTTACAAAATAAGAAGACTTTTAACATTGTCACCTGTATTAATAAGATATTGGATGCAATACACCTTGAAACACTGCTAATGCTTGACTACATAAACAATGCATGGGTAATTAAAAGGATTTCCTGACCAATTGAAAAGAAGTAAAATGTGTTTTCTTTTCCAAGGATAATTAAAGATTTTCAATTATTTTTTTACAATTCTTCTTTTTGTCATTGATGTAAGCACTTAACCCTTTGAGGAGGATTAATGCTCCTGTAACTTTGGTACTAGAAATAAGGAATTCAGTTTATAAGCTCTTCCAAAATAGAGTCACTTAGGTACTGGGGATAATTGCTTTCATTGTCATTAAGGATTAATAAGCTACATTACAGAGTACTAAGCATAGGATTGAGACGAAGGTTATGTTCTAGTAAGGACCCTCAGTGATCATTCACAAGATGGTGATACTGACACATGTTAGTTTAGATTATCTATTTTGGTACATATTTAAGCTCAATTGAACGTACTTGAATTCATCTTCAACAACTTGATTTATATTCATGAAAAATCTCTTAAAATCCTATTGCTAAGTTTGCACATCACCAAAAGTAGCTTTAATAACTATTCACAATTGCTCTTAGATACATTATGAATTTTACATTGAAATGGATCTTCATTTTCATATGCTCCAAAATAAAATGTATGATTGCTCTGTAATAAATACCTTATGTTATTATTCATATCCAATATTCAAAGAATGTTAACAGCTACAATTCAGTCATCCTTCAAGAAGTTGAAAATTAGATTCATTTCATCCTCTTCATATTTTATAACAAATCAGCCACTGGAGTTTTTGAAAGCTAAGCTTAGAAGGCAATTTTCAAAATTCTAAAATTTTAAAATTCTTGACAAATAAAAATGAATTTCTGGCAAAAAAGAGTCCTAGGAAACCTTTGCAGGAAGATAAGTCCAGGTGTGTAAGCTCATGAAGAACAAATTAGATTTAATATTTTGCTCAGGATTGTTAAGGGCTTCTCATTCCCTATTAATGAAGTCATAATATCTGCCCGTTCTATTTCTCCATCTAGAAGAGGACTAAAATTTTACCCACCTCCAAGAAATTGGCATTGATAAGTGAGAAAACCACCCAAGCCTCCCATGACAAACATTATACCCTGGAAATAAATTAAGCACATCTGGAAGCAACATTAAAACTCTCTGAGGCCACTGGGACGCAGCTGCAATCATTTGTTAGTAAACGATACTTGAGCAGCAGAGAGGAATGCACTTTTAAAACCTGCTTTACTCCCAAAGAGAACTGAATCCTTGGGAGATTCCCATCGAATATTCAAAATATAATGAGATTTAAATCACATTTGCAATAGATCTGCTTTCTTTTTATTTTCAGGGTTTTTTTTTCTTTTGCCTTGGCTCTACTTGGACTCTACTTGGATTATCTTCAGAAGTCAGGAAATTAATCTCTATTTACATGCCCTTTAATACACAGCACCAGAGTCTGAACATATGAACTTACTGGTTTCTGTTGCTATTGGTTTTGTAGTAAGTATAAATTCAAGTTATCTTTAAAAAAAAAAATCTTAGTTGTTGCCACTGCTAATATTTCAGTCTCTCCATTTGAAGCCAGAGAATGCCCACTTAATTTGTTACAATTTTAAAAATGATAACTAGAAAGATGAGTGAGTCACATCATTTAAAATGTCTTTAGTGCACTGACAAATGGACTACTAAAGACATGGGGAAGGTGTCTGGGCAGTTTCCTGTTTCTGTGCTTCCCTGTAGCGCAAGAGTCCTGGGCTACTATGAACTCTATCAGGAAGGAAATGAGTGGGGATTCAAAATGGATTCAATTTCAGGACACTGATACCTTGAAACTACATCCAGCTTCCCCTTAGATTATTCCCCCATCTTTTAAATAGGTCACAATAACAAAGATAAAATAGATACTTGGGCAAATATTAATCCCAGAAGAAGTGTTCCAACTGTGAATGAACCAGTAATGACCTACTCAAACTTTTCTTTAAAAAAATAAAATAAAAATAAGAGGTAATTATTAGGTAGAGCAAATGTGCAATGCCTCTTAATCCAAAGCATACCTTATCAAAGTATGTATTATTCTGTGTTTTTTATATTGCTCTAGGTAGAAAAATAATGATAATTAGCTGTAGAAAATTATCACCTGTCTCAGAGTGCCCATTGCTATTGTTGTCTTCTGCCTGTCACTAGATCTTTAACTGAAAAATATTTTCATGCCTCATGAGTGACAGTTTTGAAATTAACAACACCTTCACATTATTCAGAAGAGTGCACGACGAGCAACACACCAGCATGCTTCTCACTGGGAAGCTGGACGGTGTTGTCATTCAAAGGAGAAAACTATGGAACTTGCACGCCCTGCGGGCCTTGAGATGTATGCCAGTTCTCACTTTCTAGGCCTTTGCTGCTATAAGTCACAGCATAATGCAAGACACTCACGGGCTTCTACACATGAAATTTGGCACAGTTTCCTAAAATATTGGGTTTGTCTATTTTGTTCTGTCAACCTGCTGAAGACCAAAATTCCTCTCAGAGTCCAAAATATAAAGGGTAGCAGTATATTTTTTCTCTTTAACTTTCATGACTGCAGCCTCTGACAGAAGCTTTAATTTATTATAACTACTACAAGGAGCTACATTTTAGCATCAAGCACTGTAAGTCAGCTCCAGACACCCAAGCCTGCCAACTCTAATTCATTTGGAATGAGGTGAGATTCAATCATTTATTTTCCCACTAAAAAGATTTGTGTTGCCTTTGAAAGTGAAAAAACATACCTTCAGAAGCTGTTTGGGGTTCACTGGAATTTTGTTGACAATCATGGTTTGAAAAATAAGTGAATATGGCACGAACTAAACTAATCAGTTGTTACAGCCAAAAGCATCTTTCACTCTTCTGACACTAACCTCAGTGACCCAGTCAATCACCTGACCATTTTAGAAGAGTCAACCAGTAATCTCCTGGAGAGGGAAGAAGATGCTGGAGAGGTAAAGCCAATCAGCAATGAAAATAAAATATAAAATTAAAAACAAAATTTTAGAGACTGATGGACTAAAATATATATTTAGAATTTTTCCAAAATACTTAGATCACCAACCTAAGTATTATTTAAGGTAGTGTTTTCATTAACAGAAATAAAAATACCTATTGAATTTCTAAAAATACAAAGAAAACTTCTGAAATAAAAGATGTGAATAGAAGAGTTTATATTTGAGAAAGACATGAGAAGCACAAAATAAATAATATTCTGAGCAACAATAGAAAAACATCAGATCATTTTGTTTAAATAACAACTGAATTCTGAGGTCAATGAGTGCTAGGAGTGACTGAAGAAAGAAAGTTATAAAATTTAAGAAAATGCTTTAAAATATAAGAAGATTTAAAAATGTATAATTTTTGTAAATTTTTTTGGAGGGGGAATGTTCCCCAAATTCTAAGACCACAATTTTTACCATCTTGTTCATTTAGAAGTTTTATAAAGTAATCCACAGCATTGGGGATATAACTCAGTGGTGGAGCACTTTATAAGCATGCCTTCAAGATGCCCTGGGTTCAATCCCCAGCAGCACAAAAAACAAAAAACATGTAATCTACACAACAATATACTTTTTGATTGGATCGACATCATTCAGAACTTATTGCTCAAAAATATACAGGTAGAAAGGGGAAGAAATCATTTATGAACACTAATGCAAAAATCCTATCAAAGATATTTTCAAGGTGAATCCTCCATAATTTAAAAAATAATAAGTCATGACTTACATGGAATGACTTATTCCAGGAATTCAAGGATGGTTTAACATAAGAAAATATCTTATTACAATTTAATCATATTCACCAATCTGAAAATTATGTTTATATTAAGTGATACAAAAAAGTATTTAATAAATTATTGGATTTATCATATCCCTGGGCTTAAGATTAATAAACAAAAAGTTCATTCTCTTATACTAGCAACAAACAGATATGATTGACTGATTGATTGATTGGGTACCAGGGATTGAAGTCAGGGACACTCAACCACTGAGCCCCATCCCCAGCCATGTTTTGTATTTTATTTACAGACAGGGTCTCACTAAGTTGCTTAGCATTTTGCCATTGCTGAGGGTGGCTTTTGAACTCTGGATCCTTCGGAACTTTTGGGATTGCAGGAATGTGCCACTGTGCCCAGCCAGAACATATAATGTTTAAAATAAACTATTTGTTATTGCCACAAAAACTTTAAAAGTGTGTAGAACTAAAGCTCACAAAATATGACTCTTCCGTTTATTGAATAAGTTATGAAAACATTTAAATAAACAAGAAATTAATAAATCAAGAGATTATAACTGTGAACTATTAATCATAAAATATGAATAAGTGTGGCCATAGCAAGATTAGTAATTGCCTTTCCAGATATAAAGACCTATTAGAAAACTATATGAATTAAGACATTTTAGTTTTTGTTGCAGAGGTGCAGCAAGAGAAAAAAAATGACAGAAGCATATTTTTGACTATGTAGAAACTTGAAATAAAATCCAGATGACATTTCAGATCAGTGGGAAAGAAATGTACTATTAAATATATGGTAATGAGACAATTAGCTTTTCATATATAATTTTAATAATGAATTTCTTTTAAAAAATTAATATAGTAGAGATGAATAAAAATTCTAAAACATAAGGGGCTGGGATAGCAACTCAATTGAATTTTTAAGCTGGGCACAGAGGCACATGCTTATAATCCCAACGACTCAGGAAAAATTCCAAGTTTGAGGCCAGCCTCAGCAATTTAGCAAGACCCTGTCTAAATTTTTTTTAGTTTTTAAAAGGCTGAGGATGTAGCTCAGTGGTAAAGCTCCTCTGGGTTCAACAAACTACCTTAAACAACAACAACAACCAAAAGAGTACATGACAATTCAATTGGAGAAAAATAGTCTTTTCTAAAAACCATGTTGGGACAAATGGATATCCACACACAGAGAAAGAAATTAGATTCCTAACTTACGTCTTATACAAAAAAATAATTCCAAATGGATCAAAGACCAAATATAGGAACCACTATTAATATCTTAGAAGAAATATAGGCATAAATATTTATGATTTAGATGATGGTTTCTTAGATATAAGTGAGAAATTAAAAAATAGAGTCATTGGAAATTATCCAAATTAAAAACTTTTGTGCTTCAAAAGACCCAGGAAGAAAGTGATTTTAAAGAACACTTCATAGAGGGGCTGGAGTTGTGGCTCCGTGGTAGAGTACTTGCCTAGCATGTTCGAGGCCCTGGGTTCGATCCTCAGCACCACATAAAAATAAATAAATAAATAAAATAAAGATATTGTGTCCATCTACAACTAAAAAATAAATATTAAAAAAGAACACTTCATAGAATAAAAGGAAAAAAAAACATTTTCAAACCATATACCCAGTAAAGGACTTCGATTCAAAAATACATAAAGAACTCTTAAAATTCAACAACAAAATGGTAATTGAACCATTTAAACTCTGGGCAAATTCTTTGAATAGACATTTCTCTATTCAATACAAATATATATATACAAATGGCCAAAAAACACATGAGAAGTTGCTAAACAATAGTTGTAGAAGTAGGGAGATATAAATCAAAGCCACAATGAGATATCACTTCATACCCATTAAATTGGCTATAGTAAAAAAGACAGATATTAACATGTGTTGGTTAAAATATGGAGAAACTAGATCTTCATACAACACTAGTAGGGAAATTAAATGGTTCAGTCATTTAGAAAAGTTTGGCTATTCCTCAAAAAGTTAAACATAGTTACCATATGTCTCAACAATTGCACTCCCAAGTGTGTGTGTGTGTGTGTGTGTGTGTGTGTGTATATATATATATATATATATATATTCAAAAGAATGAAATATATGTATTCACAAAAAAAATATTCATAATAGCAAAAAAAAAGGTGAAAAGAACATCCATTTTAAGTACTCAAACAAATGGAAGATTGTTTAGCCACAAAAAGAAATGAAATACAAATACATGTTATAACACAGATGAACCTGTAAAGACAATATGCCTAGGGAAAGAAGCCAGAAACAAAGGGCACACATTATATGATTTATTTAAAATTAAATATACTGAATAGGCAAATCCATAGAGACCAAAAGTAAATTAGTGGCTGTCAGGACTAAAAGAAGGGAGGACTTGAGAGTTACTGCCGATGGGTGTGAAGATTCTTTTAAAGGTGACAAAAAGTTTCTGGAATTGAATAGTGTTGATGACTGTGCAACTTTGGAAATATACTAAGAACCATTAAATCATACATTTTATGAAGATGACCATATGTATAGCATGAGAATTCCCTCTTGATTTTTAAAAAAGTTTAGATCACACACATGCTATTACAGACAGCAATCTCAATAGCACCCAAAATTAATGATCTGTATGTGAGGATGCCTGAGGCAGCATGATTTCTATTATCAAAAAACAAACAAACAAACAAAAAAAAAAAACAGAACAACCTTCATGGTTATAGAAGAATAGTCGGTTAAATATGATTCATCTACAAAAGAACAATTTTTTTTAAATTTAAATCATTTTATAGCTTCTTCCAAAGTCAAATAGTATATGTTAATAGTACAAAATTATGAATATAGTTAAGATTATTTTAATTCTTAAATTCAGTACCCAAAGATGTCTTCTTCATGTTTTCATCATCCCAAGTCCTTTTCTGCATATATATATGGATACATATGCATGTGTGTATATTCACATGCATATATTCATTTTGAACATGTAGATTTTTGTGAATATTTACACATTGATGAACATGTCTTTCCAATCTAAAAAGGATCATTGTTTTTAAAAAATAGCATAAAAAATCAAATAGTGAGACACCCCCAGAGAAATGTGAAAGCCACACACATAACTAATGAATAATTAGCACCCATAAGTAAAATATATTTTCAAATTGTTAAGGAAAAGATAACTACCACAAGAAAAAATGAGTAAAATGTATTAGCTAATGAATTCACAGAAGAGGAAATATTAGTAATTATTACATCAGTAGATTTTTTTTAATTGCAGTTGTAAATGGACTGAATGCCTCTATTTTATTTGTTTATTTTTTAACTTTTTTTAGTTGTAGATAGACACAATACCTTAATTCTCTATTTTTATGTGGTGCTGAGGATCGATTGAATCCAGTGCCTCACACGTGCTTGGCAAGCACTCTGCCACTGAGTTACAGCCCCAGCCCCATCTGTAGATATTTAAAGGCTCATTTTTTCATGTTAAATGGAAAGCATCACTTGAAATACAATGAAATAATATTTTACACTATCAGATTGAGAAAAAACAATCTGACAATATCAAGAGTTGGCAAGGTTATAGAAGTAGAAACTTATTCATAACTGGAAAGGATATAAACTGGTGTGATTGACTTGAAAAACAATTCCACAATTGCTAGCAAAGTTGAAGATGGAATATTCTATGATCCACCTATATAGAAACTTCATGAATGACACAATAGTACTAATACTTTTATAAGTTTTTATGCTGCTTATGGCAACATCCATTGTTCATAATACTCTAAATCTGAAATAGTTTTCTGTCGACAATAGAAGAGGTAAATCAATGGTTGTGCATTTATCCAATACAACAAAAATGAATAAATTGGAGCTACATATACTCACATAGATGAATTATAAATATTTATATTAAGCAATAAGGGCAATGATCAGAAGTTTGAATCCAGTTTCATACCATATATGTAAAACTTTATAATGTAAAATTAGAGAAGTATATGGAAATTTAAAATACCAAATTCAGGAGAGTAGTTTTCTTAGAGGAGAACAGAAATGAAGAAAGTAGAATTAGAGGAGATAATTTTGTAGCTTTAATTGAATATTAATTAATTATTTATTAAATTATATGGTAAGTACATTTGGTATACTGATTTTTATTCCTTTATAAATGTTTTTAATATTTCTAATGAAAAATTTTTAAGAAAACAAAATATATGAAAGTGGGTTCTTGTGATTTTGATACAAATCTTAGATCATGTGACTAAACATCTTTATTCCACAATCTTTTCTATGACCTATGTGAAAATAATTTTAAAATCGAGTAATTAAGAATTAAAATCTATTAGCACTTGACAGCAATGCAATATGTTGTCAAGTTGGAAATTTTATTGTATTGTTATCAATGTATTTTTATTGTGTTGTTGTAAGCAAAGCATAATTTTATGATCATTATTCAATATAATCATCGATTTGTGCAGTTCTTCCTGGCTTAATAAAATTCTATTCACACTTTTCAGAAGATCATTTAGGGAAAGGCTACATTTTGATGTTCCTATTCAAAGTTGAATATCCATGAACAAAGATCAGAGAATAGAAGAACCTACATAAAATGGGCAGAGGATTTTGAACCAAACTATTTAGCTAATATTCCAAATAAGCTACCCTCATACTTCAGGTGAACAGACTAAACTAACATCTATGAAAGGTCCTGTCCATGGTTCTTGTTTACCAAGCACTCATATTGCCTTAGAAATAAAAGAATGTTGTGACTCTTAATTGCTCCACTAAAAATATAAAATTGATTATGACTTTTATTAACCCTGTGAGTACATTTATTATATCTGACATAGTCAAAAACATAAAATTTCAGAATTTTGGTCTCACAAAACAAAATCTGTGGACATGCACAAAATAATAGTAATAATAATGAAACAGTTAATATTTCCAGTGAAAACTTAACTGAGAGTTTGTCAAAAATTTCTAATTATCTCTTACTAGAGAAGATGCAGGGAGTTCACACATATATAAGCCATGTTTACACAGCCACTGGATTTTTTTTAATATTTAGAAGAAAATTCAAAAATAGATTTTATTGGTTTGATGATACAAGCCACTTGGGTTCATAAAGGAACATATTCAGCAACTGTTCCACTTACACTTAAACAATGGAGCCTTGCTTTTAGAAATCACGTCTGTAATCCCTTATGAATGCCTAATTATCTTCTTTTTTTATTTTTTTATTGGTTGTTCACAACATTACAAAGCTCTTGACATATCATATTTCATACATTAGATTGAAGTGGGTTATGAACTCCCAATTTTACCCCAAATGCAGATTGCAGAATCACGTCGGTTACACATCCACAATTTTACATACTGCCCTATTAGTAACTGTTGTATTCTACAACCTTTCCTAATTATCTTCTTTTTCTGAAAATAAAAATAATACACAGAACCTACACTAAAATTCTTGTATAGTTATACTCAGGGTCAGCTGAATGGCAGATCAATAGCAGGGACTCTTTCAGCTCAATCTATTATGAAAAGTGTGCATTGTGCCTGGAAGAGTTACATGGTGTGCCAAATCAGGCTTAAAGCAACATTAGAACTTCTCTGCCAGCAGTATGCATAAACATTATTTCCAATTTCCCAGCCTCTTCTTCAAGGATAAACATTTTCATAACCTCTGTTCTTCTGTCCACTCCCATGAACAGATATTCGCTATGTGTAAATCAATTGAAAAGCATGATCTGCTTCGCTTATCTAAAGTACTCTGTTTCCATTAGGCAATATTTGGGTGAATAATGTGTTAGCAAAACTTGAATTTTTAAGAATTAATAACAAATAATAATAACACTAAAGCATGAGACTTTTCCAGGTCCATTTCACCAAATTTGTTGATATCTGGCTAATTTAAAATGGGGTAACAAAACATTAAACCATTGTTAAGGATTTCTATGCCATTCATAGTTATATCAGGATATTTTTATTTTAATTTCCTCAGCAGCTCAACAAAGCATCACTCTTAACTTTTGTTAGTGGGTGTGATCTTTATACTTTATTACTCTTACTCCAATTTAAATTATTATACAAGCTTTTGCAAAGGATTCATCTGCTTAATATTTCAAGCAAATGCACCCATTTTTTCATCTCACAAAGAACTACCTTATTGGTTGTTGACATTAAACACTTTTGACAACTCATTTAAAACAGAAAAATACCCAAGAAAATTTTGCTAAGTTAGTTATGCAGAGCACTGATTCACTAGAAATTTCAAGCTGACTAGTTTTAACATTTTTCTGCAATATTGACATCATAGATTATTGTTGCTATTTCCATTTTTTATCCTTATTGTGTGCCACCAAATATTTTTCCTCAACTTCACTTTTTTCTACATAAGCAAATTGTAGTGGGAAACTAAAATAATTATATAAGCATTCAAGCCAAAAATTAATTTTGCATAAATACATGCAAATATTAAAATAATTGACTCTAGATCCATAATTATGAATTATCTAGCTCTTAGAGACCAAACTGCCTTGTATCAGTCATATCTCTGTTAACTTTTTTATTGAAATAATAATTTAATAACTGAAGGGGCTCTGCTCTAAGTCAATTGATCTGTGTCCCAGATTTCAAGCTAAATCATACACACAAATGATACTAATTGAGGTCAAAGAGCAATTGGATTATTAAGTTGATAAACTGATTTTAGTGTTAATTATTCTGATCGTCTAAACATAGATACCTAGGTATGCATAGGAAAATTGACTCTACGAGAATATTTAAATTTTTCCTCCAATCCAAAGAATTTTTTAAAAACTAAATGAATTTGAAAAATAAAATCACACTCAAAAAGGTGATAAAGATTCATGCATTAGAAAGAGGTTCAGAAGCACAAGATGAATCTTTGGACCTGCTCAGTTCCAAGTAGAGAAACAGGAGAGGTGTCATTAAACCAGGATGCTGGCCAGTGAAAGGATGGTGACAGAACTCTCCATTGCCTGAGGCTACACTAAAGTAAAACCAAGAACTTTCAGAAGTTGGAAAGCCAAAGGACTTCTCCCTGTTGGGACCTACGCTGTGTTGCTTGCCAGCTGAGTGTTGATATCTGGGTCAGATTCCCAGGGCAGGAAGACGTGCCCCAAACCCACAACCCATGGCACATGGAGTAATGAGGAGAGAGGAAGGAAAAGAAGGCAAGAAGGAAGGACCATCACTCAAGAAATTTAGGAAAGATCATTCTAAACTCCTAGGGATTAGCCTGAAGAAAGGTGGCAATGAAATCAGTACTTGATTCATTCACTACCAATAAAAGAGAAAATTATTAAATATGCAAAGTTACTATAATAAAAATCTTTGATCTTTGTAAAAATACTTTTAGTTTTAAAAAATGAAAGAAAAATAAAACCAAAACAGACATACATAAATCAAGAACAGATGGATGAAAAATGATTCAATTTAGAAATTCAATAAAAAGAGAATTTGTTAAACTTAAAAAAAAAACTCTGTTGTAACATAAACAGAGACTCAATTAATTAAAAGATTCAATCCACTCAGAATGAAAGAATAGATTGATATGATCCACCAAATGGAAATGTAATATAAACTATATTTGAAAAGATAACATCCAAGGAATAAATTTCTAGATTTTAAATGCAAAAGGTATCAATAAAAGCAGAAACAACCTAGATACAGTGTAGTAAAACTGCAGAACAATAAGGATAAGGAGAAATATGAATATCTAAATGAGAAAAGACAGACCTTTTCAATGAATGAAAATTGATATAGAACTTGCCTTTAAAAAGTACTTTACTTGTGTAGTTAAATATTCCTTTTATTTTTCAGTTAGTTTTTATACCAGTTTTATAGACGCAATTGTCTAATTGTGCACGTTGATTTACTAGTTTTGTTTTCTAACCAATAAATGAGGATAAGAAAAGCACGTGTATTTAAAAAAAAAACAGCAAACATTTTGCAACAGTGACAATTATTTACACTTGAGTGGTGGCACACACCTGTAATCCCAGTGACTCAGGAAACAGAGGCAGATGGATGGAAAGTTCAAGTCCTGCCTGGGCAATTTAGGGAGACACTCCAAAATGAAACAACAAGGGCTGGGGATGAAGCTCAGTTGTAGAGCACCTCTGAGTTCCATCCCCAGTAACACACACACATGCACGTGTGTGCGTGTGTGCACACACACTCACACACACAGAGTTGAATAAAGAATGTTAAGTACTTTTCATCAAATGTAATAATATTTTAATCGATATCTGAACTGTGGCCATTAGAAATTCAAACTATAACAACTTAGAAGGCACAGCAGACTATAAAGGAACTTCTGTGCTGTAAAATTAATCTTTTTTGCTTTTTGTTTATTAACATGAACTATGCTATAGATGCAGCCTATTAACAGTGTACTTATAGATAAGAAAATATTTCTGACCAAGGCCTGAATATTCAAATGTATATAAATTGGGGATGGGGTCCACTGAATCACCTCTTCAGATTCATATGCTCCCTGACTTAAACGTTGTCCTTAAAAAATTGTGATGAAGAGAGGGGAAGGGAAGGAATGTGGGGACAGGAAGGATAGTAGAACAAAACAGACATTATTACTTTATGTATATAGATGACTGCATGACAAATGTGATTCTACAACATGTGCACTAAGAAAAGTGAGAAATTATATCCCATCTATGTATGATATATCAAAGTGCATAAATGCATTCTACCATCATATATAACTAATTAAAACATATATTTGTTTTTAAAAAAAGAAAAAATTGTGATAGAACTTTTTCCTGCAGTTCTAGATCTTATAATCATTAGCAATCATAATATTCTTCAGCTATTAATAAATGTTCACAATTTTTCCCAAATATAGGATATATAATAAATTTCTCCTCTTGCAAAGCCTACCATGCATCCTCTAATTAATAGTTTTTAATATCATTCATTATAGAAGTAATTTTATTTCAGGGAAGAATTAAGAGTTATTTTTTAATGGATACAGATGTTCCATTCAGAAGGACAGAAAAGTTCTGAAGGTAGATGGTAGTGATGGTTACACAACATTGTGAATGTACTTTATGCTACTGAACTATATTTTTTAAAATAGTTAAAATGGCAAATTTTATACTATGCATATTATATCATAATAGAAGATCTTAAACTTTAGGGGGAAAAGTAACTTTATTAATTTTCTTAAAAGAATGAGGAAGTAATAGCCTGTTGTAGTCCAAGAAATGACTTCATTATGTATCAAATTTGGGATGAGACATTGCTCTTTAAGTTCCTGGTTCATTGGGCTGGGGATGTGGCTCAGGCGGTAGCGCGCTCGCCTGGCATGCGTGCGGCCCGGGTTGGATCCTCAGCACCACATACCAACAAAGATGTTGTGTCCGCCGAGAACTAAGAAATAAATATTAAAAATTCTCTCTCTCTCTCTCTCTCTCTCTCTCTCTCTCTCTCTCTCTCTCTCTCTCTCTCTCTCTCTAAAAAAAAAAAAAAAAAAAAAAAAAAAAAAAGTTCCTGGTTCATGACTGTCCCATGACATGCCACTTCTTCACAGTCTGTATGGCACATCTCCAACAGGAAATTTACCTTAAATCAGTACGTGTCACCAGCCTTCTTTTAGCTCCTGTCTCTGCCCCATGTTAAATGGAAACTGCCCTGTCATTTCTTTTAACCTTTGCATTTGAGGCAATTCTGAGAACTTTTCTCACAACAATTTTTTGTTTCTCCTGGGCACTGTGCTATAACTAGGCTTAATCATAGAATTCTTGGGTTGAGGAACCTTAAAAAGCACTGTGACCTCTCCAACATTGGCACAGCCACTCACAACCTATCCTAACTTCAGAAATTATTCTAAAAATACCGACTCAGAATCTAAACCTATCAATTTTTGTTTTAAGGCACATTTCCCCCTTGCTTTTGTTAAAGTGGAATAGGAGAGAAAATTGATCACCTTCTGTACGAAATTTTTGACAGCTTTTGAAGGCCATTGCTAAATCAAATCAGATCCCAGCTGTCTCCTTCAAAGTAAAATAACTCTCTCATTCTTGGAACTTCTCCACATAAGGTTGGATTTCCATTTTTTAATTTTCTCCAAAACTCCTTGTATCTCTCTTGAGCTAATAGAGGGCAGAACACTCAAATAAGGTATTTTATTTTAGTTATTTTCCATTTCGTTTTCTTTAAAATCATAGAGCCATGCTATCTTTTTTTAATGGGAGGAATTCTGCTACAGACTTATTTAGAAAGATTTGTTGTATCTCTAAGATTGCTACCACTACTTTTATGGTCAACATTTACATTTGCCAGTCATTCCTCTTATTTGTATTGACTGTAGTCAGCCTGTTCTCCCAGGTTTTACCACCAGAAATCATCTATTTTCTAGCTGGTACCAAATAATTTATAAAACACTAGTGTCAAAGAAAATTGTGTTATCAGTAACATTTATCCACTCCACATACATGACAGAATACTTTTTAAAAAATAAAAATGCTGGTAAATTTTGATATCTTGATAATTATAGCATTAAAAAATTCACTGTTATTGATTACCCAAAATGATGGATGTGCTCAACATTTGTTTTTCTATGTATCAGCTTGCTACTCAGATTTTAAAATCAGGTTACTAATCAGAGGCCCTTCGAGATATTTCATTACAATAGTACATCTATTTTATTAAGCCTGTTTACTTCCCTTAAGTAGAAGAAACTTTGCAGAAGTCAAAACTCTTCATTACATAGGGGGTGTGAAATACACCCTGCAGTTTCATCAAATCAAGGAGAACCAGCCATGGGCATACAGAATAGGAATGACTTGCCGAGGGATTCAGGACCAGCAAAAGAGGGCAAGACATAGTGATCATCCTAAGAGTGACAATTTTAATAGTAGAAATGCTTCAAAAATTAGTGTTTTACAGCAGGCACAACCTGCAGCTCCACAGCCTGCCGTTTATACATAATATCTGACCTGTTCTGGGCTCCAAACATCCCCAGTTAGGAACAGCAAACACTTGGTGCCAAGCAAGACCAACAAGATTCCTAAGCTATGATGAATATGAGAAAAGGAGGTAACAGAGCATCCATGCCACAGCAAACCTGCTCTGCCCAGTCCCCCAAGGTGATGAAATGTGTGACTGTCACAAGACTCAGTAATACTGTTATAATTGGGATGTACAGGGAATAGATGCCAGCTGCAGAAACAGTATGTGCTTTGACAAGGAGTATGTTGGAAGCGACTGCCAGCCTGTGCCTGCTGCCAACTCCACTCAGCTACAAATAGAAATGACGATACACAGTGGGCCACACTCTCACTGGGCCTTCACCAATACTGCTTCAGGACCAAGCAATCTAGAATTCCAGAGTGGTCATGGCAGTCTTCAAATTATAAATCTGTTATATATCACAGAGCAGCACTATTCTGAAGATAACCACAGTTCACCTGTATTGGCATCAATAGAAAAACTTGTTATAAATTGCAGCTACATCCCTACTTCAATTCTATTGAATCAGAATCTCTGAGGGTGAGGACCATAAATCTGTACTTTTAAATTTCCCATCATTTCTTATGAACATAGGTCTGAGAGATAAGATCAAAGAAGCCAAATAAAAGATACCAAAAGCACAGATTGCAAAATAATATAGAGGGGGAAATAATATCACACTGAATTCTTATGGTACTTGCTCTTATCAGTTTGATGAAATATTCTGATCGTGTTACTTTTTGGGCCAAGGTCAATCTCTCTCCTCTCAAATTTTAGCAAATGTGATCCTTTGTTGCTAATGGCTCCTGTGGGCTCAGGTGCTACTTGTAAAGAGCTAAGATCATTGTATCAGTCAGGAATTTTTTTAATTACAAAATGGGAAAAACAACATAAATTGACTTATACATAGAAAAAAAATTTTGACAGTTGTACTTTTAAAAAAAAAGAAGGTATTTCTACATACATCTTGATTCAAAGAGTCAGGTAATGTTGCTGTGGATTCTCTCTCATCATTTTTGGTTTATATTTTCCTCTGTCAGCCTAATATCCTTGTGGATTCTTCCACAGGGTGGCAGGAAGGCATCCACTAGTTAAACCCAACCTCCTACTTGTAAATACAAAGGAAAAATTTATCTCCTTTCCAGATGTTTTCACAAAGATCCCAGTCTTGAGTATCTTTTGCTTGGTTTGGGTGACATAAAATTGTAATACTTGGTTTGGATGAGCCTACATTATAGGACCTGTGAACAGAGTTTGGCCCCCCACAAGCTCCCTAGACTGTAAGCAGTTAGAAATGCTTCCCCAATGACAAAACTTGATGCTGGTATCAGAAGCTGGGCAGGCAAAAACAATAAAATATACACTAAAATCACTTAGTATAAGAGATCTTTAGACAATACCTAAATTAAGAATTATAATTTTAGGGGAGGAAATCACTACAAGGAGAAAGATGGAGAGAGGAGGAATGAAGCAGGGAGAAAAGTGGAGTAAGTAACTTTTTCCTTCAAATATCAAGAGTACTGCTATTATTCTATTGTGCAAAAGAAAATATCTTCTATGTGGAAGTCTTAGGCCTTAGGTGGTGCTGATAGAGTGTATCCTACTAGAAGGGACAAACTGACTGACCTTAACAAAAGAGTTCTGCAAAGACCCTTTGATTAAGAACATGGTTTTAATTCTCACTGGGGAAAGAAGAGAAAATTTTCCTTCCATAAAATATTCAGATATGTGGAAAACAGCAGCAATTCAGTCTTTTCAGGCAAGTGTTCCAAGTATTTTTTTTTCCTTCTATTTCTTTGTCTATGACATTTTGTTTGAGCATGGCTTAAACATCCACTATTTCTCATCAGTGATGTGACCTTGGAAGACTTATTTAATCTGTTTGTAAAATGGAGACAGTAAAATAGAACTACCCACTTCAAGTAGTTGAGAGGATTACATGAGCCAATTTAAGGAGAACCTGAAAGGCTGGTGGCTTCTGCTTAAATAGATTTAGTAACTATTATGATATTTTACAAGCATCCTTAGTGACACTTAGCAAAACGCTTGGCATTGGATCTGTTTGGGGCAACCAGAGTGTCATGCCAATACTTGGATAATTTTTGCCTGAAATTATTATTATTCAAATAATTTTATCAATCTTCTTATATAGTATAAGAAATACAGATCAGCAAGAGCCCTAATCTCTGTATCTCCCACCATGGAATCTAGCATTTGTTGAACAAATGACTCAATAAATGAATGAAAATAAGTATACAAATAAACCCATATTTTCCTTCATCCCCACTCTCTCAAGTTGTCTTTCATTCAGGTTCCTATGTTTTCTGAAGAAAAACACTAGCTAACAGAAGAGCATTCTCCTTCATTGCAGTTAATATATTTTCAAAGATTATTCCTAGACTGAGCAGAGGCTTACTCCCATGGAATGTATATTTGCAATGAATTGGTGGAACTTCAGCAACAAGGACAGGCAGGGAAAGGAGATATTTTGGATCAGTTAACATTCCTGGTTGCCCTGAAATCAGCTAGCAAAAATATGCCTTTCATATCAGCAGGCTGAAAAGGCCATATTTATTTCTTCTCACTCTTCTCAGCATCCTTTAAGGAAAACTAGACACTTGTGAGTTCTTGTTTTCCTGTAAATCTCACCACACAGGCTGATGTCTATTGCATGTGTACTTAGGGGCAGCTCTTGTCTATATTAGACAGGTCTTTACATTTTCTTCCAAAAGTGCATGAACAGGAATGAAAACCGCCAATTCTCTAGAATAACATTTGAGGCACCCTGTGAGTACTGACACACTGCAGAATGGTCACAGATGGCTACCCAGGGACAACCATACGACTGCATAGACTTCTGCAGAGAGCAATATGTGCTGGAAAGTGTAGCCAAAGTCTACATTCACATGCCCACGGTGGAATCACATAACTTGTGCTACTGCCAGAGGGCTTCCTGAGGAGGGAGGAGATTGAGCAGGTGTCTGTTTTTTTAAAAATCCCTCCCCTTCTATGACAAAGAGATTAAGATCTATCTCCATATGTGAGCAGCTATCTGTAACTCTCTCATTGATTTAGACACAGCATTGCAGGAAAATCTTTCCTTCTAGTCTCCCTGATTTTATGCCTATTTGCATTTTTATACCCTCTGTGCTTAACAGGTTAATGGAGTTTTCATCCTTTGTAATGCCTCCAAAAATACAGTGTTATCTATAATAAATTCTGCCAAAAGGCACATTCTAGCTAGCATTTCTTGTAGTCATGCCCTTAACAGTGTTTGCTGGAGCATTGATGACAAGTTTCAGGTCTTGGAAACCTGACCCTCTGGGTGGGTCAGTATCTGCCAGTGGAATCACAGCTAGATCTTATTCTTATAAAGTGAAGGCAAACGTTGAAAAGATCACAACATCATTTTAAATATATATGTTTGGGCAGTCAGAAAGTATATATTTTAAAATATGCAAATAGATGAATAATCATATAGTTCCTCACAAGCTTAAGTATTACTTTTCTGTGTCACCAAATATTTTTTCAATATTCTAGACACTATGAATAAATCTTCTTGTCTCTTTTATTATTTTTGGTACTGATCACTCAAGCAGTTAATGGTCCCAAAGTATCTCTATTATAACATTTAATTCCCTTTAGCTTTTTATTTAATTCATTTTTTGTAAAAAAAAAAAAAAAAAAAAAAAAAAAAAAAGAAAGAAATCTATTGACAGCTTAAATTTACAGTCTACTTGCAATGTTTACTTGGATGGAATCATAATTCCTGCATTTGTCGGCATTTGGTTAGATAAATGAAATGCATCATGATCCTTTGTTCCTCAAGTTTACCTCTATTATCTCATTGAATAATGTAAAATTATTAAGAAAACAAAAATAATTGTACCCAATAAGAAAAATTTTAAAGTGCTATTATTTGTAAGTAGATTTATAGGTTAAAATAAATAGTAAAAATTAGTCAAGATCTTTTTTCTTTAATATTAATTTTATAGAATTTCTTTTTAAAGACTTTAGGAAACCTGAAAATAAATCTCTTATTGTTTTTAACTACCTGAATTGGAATCAGATGAATAATGCTTAAGGTCACATTTTTTCACGAGAGTTACCAATCACCTAACACCAAGCCATAATTTCAGGTTGAAAATACTGCTCTTGAATTCTTTTTTAACAAGTCTTTCACTCATTACAGTCAAAACTTCTGTAGGAAGGTGGAAAATTTATATGCAGAAATGAATGATAACATTTTATTTATGCTTTAGACTTTCAAGGCATTCCTTAGATATTTCATTAATGTTAGATTTATCCCAAGAAATGAAATGCAGAACAATGACGCACATAATTTGCTTTTGAAGTACTGATATGAATCATAAAAGATTCCCCTGTTAATTGGAGTATGCTTGTTTAGCACTTTATATGCCAGTGCAGTCCGAGTTCATTACATTGTTGCATAGGTTTTGAAAACATTGTTAATATTACACAACTCAACCCTTGTGCAACAGTGATGAGAACTGTAGGGGAAAAAAAAAAAAAACATGCTAAGGTGAGATTGCTCCACTGGGCATAGTATACCTATTATGTCATGCCAATTAAATCATTTCTGAAACAAGAAGTATTTGTTTGAACTAAAATGGGTGCTATTCTTAATTGGCACTATGAGTTCTGAACTTGAAGAGCTTAGAGTGGATAACTTCTTATGATAGCTAAAACGATGAAAAAGTTTTCATCCACCACGAAACAATCTATGCCTGGTACTGTTATGAGAAGTCACGTGAAGTTTAGGAGCTTTAAGGGAGCATTACTTCAAATTCAAATACAAAGCCACCACTTATGTTCGGTTCCATTTTCCTTGCATGCATCCTCTTTCTTTGATAAAATTAAAATAAAACAACAATATTATCTCAATAATATAAATTATGTATATCCTTTTAAAATGGAAAGCATCAGACGAAAGTATAACAAAACCAGTGTTATTATAATTGACTTACTTTTCCCTTTTGCTTTATAAATGTTTAGCAATATAAATATAGGAACTGAATATTTAAACACACAGGAAAAGCTAATGGGTAACCAGTATAGCAATTAAAAAATAATAAAATTAGGGTTCTGATAGCCAATTAATAGTGCCCAGTGGAAATTGGCCATCCGTGACCCATTCATATTTGGTTGTTCTTGCAACAAACTATAACAAAAATATTTTTGATGGCATCTTAAGCAAATCAATCCATAAGCAGATCAATTCCAAAGCTATATTAAACTAAATTTAAAGGAAAAAAATCACCAAGTGCCAGCATTCAATGCAAGCTACTATGCTTTGTTCCTTTTTTCTTTAAAATATTTTATGAAGAATAATATTTTATTTATACAATTATTTATATATTTATATACAGTTTGCAATACTAATTCTCTGTAGTGTTAAACTAGTACTTAGAATTTGAAATTTGATTTACTAAATACCTATCATGAATCTCAGCTAAACATAAGCATACAGGTTCAAGATAAAAATAACAAAGAGAGAAAAAGAAACAAACTAAAGAAAAATAGAAATAGCTCTAAGTAAAATTTTTTCACAAAATGTTTCCTTCAAATAACTATCACCTATTGGACAAATTCATAAAGTAGAATTGAAAATAACCAGTCTCTGGTGCCTCCTGCCCTTCACTTACTTCTTCAGGCAAACACTCTAATTATTACAACACAGCCTCTGGTACTCTAACCCTACCTCCTGAACCTTTCCTGACTTTGCCTTCTGCTCTGTTTATAAATCTGCTTGGGGTCACTTACACTATCTTTGACACTTACTAAGCTATGTGCCACTTACAGGCTGTTAACTCTTTCACTCTGTTTGCTCATTTACAAATTAGGTATTATAATAATAGTACCACCTTAGGGCCATTGTGAGAGTTAAATGAGTTGATAGAGTAGCTCTTACATGTAAATGCTCCAATAGCTGTCACCTACTGTTAATTCTACCTATAAGAATGATGAATTTTGTGTTATTCTTAAATTTCCAAATAAGCAAAATTTCCCTTAAACATATCCAGATTTTATATTTTTTCTTTACTTTCAATTTCATGCCTTGCTCTGTATGCTCCAGGCCCAACCAGAGTTGGCAAGGGACCATTCCATGTAATAGACACTCAGGTTGGGAAAAGGAGGCAAGCAGATGAAACACTGGGCAAGCAACAATTTGTCACAGGCTGCCCTTCTAGGCACCAAATGCTGTTCATTCTCCCTTTGTTCCCTTCTTTCCACATATGGGTTCCATTCCAGCCCTCCTCAAGGGTGAAGTCAAAGGCTCATCCTGTTGGCATCCTCATCAAAGTCCATTATCTGTGAGGGATGTAGAATCATCTCTAAATCACTTTCAAATGTGAATCCATCTGTCCTACACTCATTCAATGCACTGTAATGTAACAGTAGCCTTAGAAAAAGTCCTATTAGAAATATGATGGTTGAGAGACACATAGAACTCACTGGCCTATAGCAATTCTGCAATCCCACTGGGTAGACATTATGACGTCTTTCAGATACAGGTATGGGGATTTCCTGGAATAGATTCTAATTCTATACCTTGGGAAGATCTCCCTTGGCTGCATCTTCTAAGAGAATTTTTGCCTTCTTAGTATCTCCTTTGGCTGCAACTGAAGTTGTGAATAGAATAAGGCCTATAGGGGTTACACAGATTTCTCTGTCACCTTTACATGAGAATAATGGAGTCCCAAGATGTGTTTTAAATCTTGAACAATCATATATCCTTAGTCCAGTTTCATGAATCCTTCAAAAATATGAATTGTTTATTAAATTAAAAATCTAATGTATCTCTTTGATGAAAAGCTCACAGTTCGTATCAAAATATGGTCTCATATTGTCCTTCTTCTTCTTCTTTTTCTTTTCTCAATGCCACCATCTCTACCTTATCCCTACACACTCATCTCCAATATACACATCACATTCTTGCTTCAATTTAAGGGCCACTCCCTGAAATCACAGACATATCTCTAGTCTGATATTCTTCCAGAGACAATCAATCAACTGAAAATTTTTACTGGGGATTGACCCATTGCAGGCTCAATTCAGAGACTTCCCATGTCCTAAGAGATTGTGGATCCTCAGGATAATAGGAGCTTGGATCCCCAAAGTTGTATGAAAGAAACCTACCTACTGATCAAAAACACCTGCATAAAGGTGTTCTGTGAGCAGGAATTAATGTCTACTGTATTTAATTATTGAAATTTAGAGGTTTTTTTTTTTCTCACTACAGTTATAAATTTCCCAACTTATACAATCAATTATTTAGGAGTACTCTAAAAAAAGTTATTGAATTTATTGTTATAATGGATAGAATTGTTTTTATTTATTTAAAGCTCAATGATAGTAACTGAGATGGTATTCTATAAAGTACTTGTAATAAGGCATTCAAAAATAATAAACAAATAAAAAAATAATCATCTGGATCACCAATAAATGTAATCTATTTGCTATTCAACTAATTTCTGTTGATCAAATAAAAATCATATAATAGAAATTTCTAAAATTAAAGCAAAATTTGATAACATATAATATACAACATTTAATAGCTAAAATGAGCCTAAACTACACATGAAACAAAAAAAAAGTCACGTAGCAATGTTAATGTGCATTTTCCAAGTGTTACTGATCTTCATGTAAAGATTAAACATAATGATTTTTTTAAAATAGCAATGATTGCCACCAGGTTCCATTTTTAGCCTTTGAATTATTGATGACATAGAAGTCTAGATATACAGCAACTTTTGTGTTACACATATATAGTATACAATTTTTTTTCTAGATGTGAACCTAAAAGGAAGAAATTCAAACCAACTTTTAATAGTCAAGCCTGTTTCCATTTTTATCTATTTGCTTTTGCAGCTGAAGGGATTGAACCCTGGGACACTATACTACAGAGCTATATCCCCAGCCCATTCATTTTTTTGCTTGGGGGGATAGTTGGTTGGTTAGTTGGTCTTTAATTTTGTTTTGAGGCAAGTTCTTCCTAAGTTGTCCAGGCTGGCCTGAAACTTCCGATCCTCCTGCCTCAGCCTCCAAGTCCCTGAGATTACAGAAATGAGCCATTGAGCAAGACCAAATTAGCTTTCAAATGTAACATTCAGTATTGATATGTTCTAGCTCTTAGCACTAGGACAGTAATTCAAAATATTATTTTCTCTTTAATTACTCCTTAATTAACTCATTAGCAGATTGATAAACAATACTTCTATTATTGTTCCATTTTTGTTTTAGTATATACATACTGTTTCATATGTATATTTGTATGCTAGCCCAAACATTAACAATTGTCCAGGAGTATAACTTTGAGAATCAGAAAAAGAGCTAACCTTGGATATAAACGGAGGGTAAGACAAGGAGAAGCTTTTATTTTCCTCCCTGTTACAATAGTACATTGTATAAATTTTATAACATTGTGAATGATTCACTCTTGTAAATGTTTTTAATAGAAAAAGTTGTTAGAACTGAATGATGGAATCTGGAATGAATTCATTTGCATTAAGTGCCTAGAACAATGCCCTGCCAGAGGTAAGCTCTCAGTAAACAGTTGTTAAATGAATAAATCAAGCTATTACATTCAGAATGTATTAGTCCATGAGATGAGGGAGGAGTTACTAATGTTGGATTTCACCCACAAAGAGATCTTGGTTGTAATAGAATTGACAGCTGACATTTGCTTTCCAGGAACAAATCATAAAAAGGCTTTGTTCATATTGTTCTTGAAAAGCTAATAATAAAATTAAATTAGCTATTACCAAAATAGGTTTAATTATATATTTAATCATTGGTGGAGAGATTTAAAAAAAAAAAATTCCTTGAAAGATTCCAAAGATATTATGGCTTTAAAATGGAGAACATGTAATCCCATTTAATTTGACACATAAAAGATTTGACTCTACCATCTTTCTTAATATCTTTGAACTAACTTTTCAAAGAAAGGGCAGTGTGCTGTTAAATGAAAAAGGCTTTTTATATGTATTGTCTTGGTGAAGAATGAAGTCCTAAATTAGGTTGGAAATAGGAATTAGTTAAACCTATACAGATCACATGATCTAGATTCTTTAGGCGGAATTTTGATAAAGATAAGCAGAAAAAAAGGAAATCATAGAAAACACTTAGAAATCATAAAATGAGTTCATGGAGTACTGAAATGAGCTCCAACTTCATGTTCTATCAATTTTACTTTAAGATAAAGTCTTTCCTAGAAAGGTCAACACTTGAAAAACAATTGTCTGAAAAAAATTTTTTTTTTCCGTTTTAGGCTTACTAAGGATGTTTTCACAAGAAAATACAAATATTGGGGAGTAAGCTATAGCAATTAAGAAAAGTCATTCTCCCAGCATGTCAATAGGATATACTGCCACTTGCTGTACCTTTGCATGAACCTAGTAATATTTTTCCATATTCATCAGTTGCATAAGAGGACATATGCATCTTTATATGTCCATCACTCCTAAAGGAAAAAAATCATAAAAGTGTTACTATTATTTGATTTAATTATGTCCATATTAATTAGCAAGATCTTAATTTTAAGAGATATTTAGCACATTTTATGATGCCTATTTTTTAGTAATTTATTCCAAAGCTCTTGTATTTTATTTCTTCATATCAAATGACCTCTAGGCTAATGTTTCTCAAAGTGCTTTCTACAGACAATCTTCATTCAGGAGCTTTCTCAAAATGCAGATTCCTATGACCTAACCAGATCTGTGGAATAATTACTTCTAAGAGGTGATGCCTGAAAATCTGTATTTTGAAAGATATGCTTCAGGAACACTTAAATGTGATACTCAACCACTCCATTTGTACTAAGTGCCTTGGAAAGGCATATTTAGCGAAACTGAATAGGGAAATCTAGAAAAGAGGCAAAAGTGTGGAAAGGTTAGGGAAAAGAGAGCATTTGATTCTGCCCTCAGGCGAGATTCGGAAGGTTAGAAACCCTATCCTCCCCACCACACCCTTTCATTCCAGCTGAATTGGTTCTTTCACATTCTAATTATCTTGAGAGTGCAAGTTGACTGGGAAATGTCCTTTCTCTGCCTCAGCCAAGAGCTTGGGTGGAGTGAGAAAGCTGCCAGTTGGGAAAAGACAAGACACAAGGAGCCCACCATCCCCACTAAAATGCTACATCTTTCTTGTACCATTTTATAACTCACTGGCAGAAGAATCCAATTTGTCCTTTTAATTATGTTTCATACATAAGAAAAAAATGAGTATTTTTTGAAATATTTTGAATTCTATGAAGAACACATAATATTTTTCTCTTTTTTTATAAATCTAGATTAATAACTCATCACAATATGTATAATGATAAAAATCATCCCATATAGGCAAAAGAATAAATAACAGATCAACATGTTGAAATACAGGGGCCAGAAATAAAGCCACAATGGTAAAATCAACTGAGCTTTTGACAAAGGAGCAAAAGCAAGACATTGCAGAAAACACAGTCTTTGCAACAAATGGTGCTGAAATTAATGAACATCCATATGCAAGAAAAAAAAAAACCCTGGAGCTTAAAAAAATAAAATAAAATGCATCACAAAATGCAAAACACAGAACTATAAACTCCCTAGAATATAACATAGGAAAACCATCTATATTACCTCAGGTATGTCAAGGACTATTTTAGATAAACACAAAGTCATGATCCATGAAACAAAGAACTGGTGGACTTCATTGCAAATGAAAATTTTTGTTCTGAGAATAGTATGAAAATAGCAAGAGGGCAAGTCACAGAATGAATGAAAATATTACAAAAAAAAACTCACATCTAAAACACACTCTTAAAATTCAACAATAAGAAAGCCGACAAAAGAAGGGATAGGGATATAGCTAAGTAGTAGAGCCCTTGCCTAATATGTTTAAGGCCCTGGGTTCAATCCCTAGTACCAACCCCAAAAAAAGGGGAGAGGAGTGGCAAAAAAAAAAAAAAAAAAACTGAGCAGGTACCTCATCAAAGAAGATACATAGATGGCATATAAGCATATGAAAAAATGTCTACATTTATTTCACCAAGGAACTGCAAGTCAAAATGATGAGAGACCACTATCTATCTATTAAAATGGCCAAACTGTGAAAAATGCTGACTACCCCAAATGCTGGCATAGATGTGAAACCAACAGAAAATCCCATCATTACTGATGGGAATGCAATATTTTACAGTCACTAATGAGAACAATTTGGTGACTTCTTATAAAACTAAATAGATACTTACCAGAAGGTGAATTCATACATGAACTGTGTACATCCCCATAATGGAATATTATTCAGTGTTATAAAAGGAGTGAGGAGCACTGTCAAGCCATGAAAAGACATGGAGGAAAGTTCCTCTTACTAAGTGGAAAAAAGATGATCTGGAAAGGGTGCATACTATAGAGTTCCAACCATATAACTTTTTGGAAAAAGCAAAACTGTGGAGAGAGTAAATGATCAGTGAGTGTCAGAGGTTGTGGAGAGAGATGAGTAGGAGGGGCACAGATTTTCAGGGCGGTGAAACTGCTCTGGATATTTCAGTGGTGGATATGTATTATTAAACATTTGTCAAAACCAGAGAATGCACAAACACTAAGAGTGAACCCTAATGTAAACTACAGACTTTAGTGATAACCACCATTCAATGATTGTAACAAACACACCATGGTGGTACAGAATGTGGGCAGTGAGAGGGATTATCCATGTGTGGGGGCAGGAATATGTGGGAACTCTGTATTTTAAGTTGAATTTTTCTATGAACTTAAAACTGCTCTGAAAACAAAAAGTTGTGTGTGTGTGTGTGTGTGTGTTTAACACAAACTATGGATTGTGTATAGAAGAAAAGAAAACTAGGAATCTTCTTTAGATAATTTTCTTAAACTATTAAATTCTTAAGGCACTGAGTCATTTAAACATGGGACTCCCCAAGTATTTGATTAATGTGGATTATCCAGTTAATTCTTTCTGAGATTAGAGTAAATTCTTGTTATCAAATCAACAGAAACTAGATTAGGAGGGCCCAAAATCATCTGATTAAAATATTATTTTCACTCAGAAGAATATTGTATTTTTCCTTCTCAGAAGTTAAATGTTGGGTCCAGGAAGACAGCTTCGAGCTTCTTAAATCAGCTTGACAAAAAATACACCACTCTCAAATTCAAATTTCCTCATTGCAGTTTCCCTCAATCCTAATCTCCCTCCTTCTAAACCCCGATGGTGCCTATACTAGCTAAAACATGATTATGTGCTAACAATTTGAACACATTTTGAGTAAAAATTCCTGGGAATGGTGCTTTCTACCCTGGGAGAAGGGAAGGTTGCTGCAAGCTTAGGACTGAGTTCACATCTATTACCAGCCCGAGGGAGATCCTCAGGGAGTTGCCACACATGTGTGTTAAATAGGTTGTGTTCACATAGCAACCTTCTGGTGCGTTCATTCTTTGATAAGTGGAATGTATTTGGTATTCTCTAATGAGTCTCAGACATTCTAGCAAGATGAGCTGAGATTTTTATCAGGTGTAAAATAGCTTTTGGATGTGTGTGGAAATAAGAACTTTGTAAACTTAACCAGGTCTAAGAAGAAATTGTTGCAGATTTTAATTATACTGTAAAACGTTTTCTACTCATTTCATTAATATCGGTTCCAGAATTCAGCTTTTGTAATCTCTGTCATTTTGTACCAAGAAGTAGAGAAGTAGAAGAAACTCTAGAGATGGTACTATATTTAACTTGCTAGACAAATTTTTGGAAAAACCCATTACTTATGCACTTAATTTTTTTTTCTTTCTTTTTATCAAGTTCACATTGGCTGTGAGGGACATTGAAATCCTTCAGATTATCCTGATCACACAGTTCTTTAACTCCCTTGAAAAAAAAATTCCTATCAATATAGAAGTATAGATTTAATTATAGTATGTTCCATGTTTCTCTTTTTTTGCAGAGAACCATTGTAAATAGTTTTAGTTTTAATGAATTTGGGTGAATAAAAAATGTAAACGTTTTCTCATTCTCTTTCACAATCTGAGGATTGAAAACTACTCTGTTGAAATCCCCTCGACCCTCACCCCACACACAGCTCTCCTCTGTTGAAACTCTACCCATCCTAGAAATGTTTCCCTGCAGAACTTTCTGGATTGCCCCCAACCAGATGTGCTCTCAGCCGTCCTTAACCCCATAGTACAATTTACTTTTCTTATGGCACTTCTCACATTCTGTCTCATTTTAATGCTATTGCCATATTGCCTACACTTTATTGAAAAGACTTCCTTGAAAGCTGGAGCAGGGTTTCAGTCATCTTTGGCATCCTTTGCCTAGTGCTCTTGACATATTATGCATGTGTCAAGTGCAGGTTTAACTGATTTGGTCTTTTAGCTTTGGGGGGAGGGATAGCAGAAGCCATTTAGAAGATAGCCATAGTCTTGAATTATTTCAAGTCATAATAAAAATCATGGAAATCTTTTGTTTGTTCCATTTCCTTGACAACAATGGCATGAGGCTTTCACACTACTTCTCTCAGGGAGAGCCGGTTCTTTCCTAATGGCTGCAGCTATCATCTATAAAACACGTACTTTCAAATCTTTATTTCTGACCCACAAAGACTGCCTTGCAGCTACCTATAGAGTTAATTCATCAAAGAAAAAGTAAAATTTACATTCACATTTCTTTGTCTTTCAGATAAACATTAATATTTAAATATATGCATATAAACAGATAAATATGCAGATATACAAAGTAAAATATTTTATTTCTTTTTTTGCAGAAGAATATTGTAATCTCTCTAAAAGAAGTGAGTTGATCAACAGATAACAAGCATAAAGTAGAAGTGAGAATCCTGGAATTTAGTTCAGTCTGTCGTGAGTTTTTTTTTTTTTTCATGAGTCCCTGTACAAGTTATTTAATTGTCTCTGAGCTTCAGCTTTAAACTAGAAACAATTGCCCTCGTTTGCCTGCTTTACACTGCAGTGAGGCTCAAGTGAGACAATGTATGTGGCGGCACATCAGCCATTCCACAGCACTGGGCAAAAACCGCATCAGCAGTTAAGGACCCAGGCTGTGCAGTTTCTGAGTCTGAATCATGATACCACCCTGCTCCCTGTGAGTACCTGTCCTTGATACCTCCTTTGTAAAATGGGAAGACAAAATAACATTTCTGAAGCTCATGGAAGCAATAAATGAGAAAACATTTGAACAGCACTTACCAGTATGTCTATTATTACTCCAACACTGTGGTTTCCATAAGATATTTGTTAAGATCTTTTAACTGAACTGTATTATTGGGCCCAAACAAATGATCAATATGTAAATATCTTAGAAGGATCTAAATGTTTAAACAGTCTTCTTAACTGACTTTTATAGAATATATCAACCATCATCAAATGGATATACTTTTTTCTCAGCAGCACATAGATCCTTCTCAAAAATAGACCATATATTATGCCATAGGGCAACCCTCAGTAAATATAAAGGGGTGGAGATAATACCATGCATTTTATCTGATCATAATGGAATGAAACTGGAAATCAATGATAAAAGAAGGAAGGAAAAATCCTACATCACATGGACAATGAACAATATGTTACTGAATGATCAATGGGTTACAGAAGACATAAAGGAGGAAATCAAAAAATTCTTAGAGATAAATGAAAATACAGACACAACATATCGGAATCTATGGGACACAATGAAAGCAGTTTTAAGAGGAAAACTCACCGCCTGGTGGTCATTCCTCAAAAAAAGAAAAAACCAACAAATAAATGAGCTCACACTCCAACTCAAAGCCCTAGAAAAGGAAGAGCAAAACAACAGAAAATGTAGCAGAAGGCAAGAAATAATTAAAATCAGAGCGGAAATCAATGAAATTGAAACAAAAGAAACTATTGAAAAAATTAACAAAACTAAAAGTTGGTTCTTCGAAAAAATAAATAAGATCGACAGACCTTTAGCCATGCTAATGAAGAGAAGAAGAGAGAGAACTCAAATTACTAACATACGGGATGAAAAAGGCAATATCGCAAGAGATGCTACAGAAATACAGAAGACAATTACAAATTATTTTGAAAACCTGTATTCCAATAAAATAGAAGATAGTGAAGACATCGATAAATTTCTTAAGTCATATGATTTGCCCAGACTGAGTCAGGAGGATACACACAATCTGAACAGACCAATATCAATGGATGAAATTGAAGAAGCCATCAAAAGACTACCAACCAAGAAAAGCCCAGGACCGGATGGGTATACAGCAGAGTTTCACAAAACCTTTAAAGAAGAATTAATACCAATACTTTTCAAGTTATTTCAGGAAATAGAAAAAGAGGGAGCTCTTCCAAATTCATTCTATGAGGCCAACATCACCCTGATTCCGAAACCAGACAAAGACACCTCAAAGAAAGAAAACTACAGACCAATATCTCTAATGAACCTAGATGCAAAAATCCTCAATAAAATTCTGGCGAATCAGATACAAAGGCACATCAAAAAAATTGTGCACCATGATCAAGTAGGATTCATCCCTGGGATGCAAGGATGGTTCAACATACGGAAATCAATAAATGTTTTTCACCACATCAATAGACTTAAAGATAAGAACCATATGATCATCTCGATAGATGCAGAGAAAGCATTCGACAAAGTACAGCATCCCTTTATGTTCAAAACATTAGAAAAACTAGGGATAACAGGAACTTACCTTGACATTGTAAAAGCTATCTATGCTAAGCCTCAGGCTAGCATCATTCTGAATGGACAAAAATTGAAGGCATTCCCTCTAAAATCCGGAACAAGACAGGGATGCCCTCTATCTCCACTTCTATTCAATATAGTTCTCGAAACACTGGCCAGAGCAATTAGACAGACGAAAGAAATTAAAGGCATAAAAATTGGAAAAGAAGAACTTAAATTATCACTATTTGCAGATGACATGATTCTATACCTAGAAATCCCAAAAGGGTCTACAAAGAAACTACTAGAACTAATAAACAAATTCAGCAAAGTGACAGGATATAAAATCAACACGCATAAATCAAAGGCATTTCTGTATATCAGCAACAAAACTTCTGAAATGGAAATGAGGAAAAACACTCCATTCACAATATCCTCAAAAAAAAATAAAATACTTGGGAATCAACCTAACAAAAGAGGTGAAAGACTTATACAATGAAAACTACAGAACCCTAAAGAGAGAAGTAGAAGAAGATCTTAGAAGATGGAAAAATATACCCTGTTCATGGATAGGCAGAACTAACATCATCAAAATGGTGATATTACCAAAAGTTCTCTATAGATTTAATGCAATGCCAATCAAAATCCCAACGGCATTTCTTGTAGAAATAGATAAAGCAATCATGAAATTCATATGGAAAAATAAAAGACCCAGAATAGCAAAAGCAATTCTAAGCAGGAAGTGTGAATCAGGTGGTATAGCGATACCAGATTTCAAACTATATTACAGAGCAATAGTGACAAAAACAGCATGGTACTGGTACCAAAACAGGCGGGTGGACCAATGGTATAGAATAGAGGACACAGAGACTAATCCACAAAGTTACAACTATCTTATATTTGATAAAGGGGCTAAAAGCATGCAATGGAGGAAGGATAGCATCTTCAACAAATGGTGTTGGGAAAACTGGAAATCCATATGCAACAAAATGAAACTGAATCCCTTTCTCTCTCCATGCACAAAAGTTAACTCAAAATGGATCAAGGAGCTTGATATCAAATCAGAGACTCTACGTCTGATAGAAGAAAAAGTTGGCTCCGATCTACAGATTGTGGGGTCGGGCTCCAAATTCCTTAATAGGACACCCATAGCACAAGAGTTAATAACAAGAATCAACAGATGGGACTTAATTAAACTTAAAAGTTTTTTCTCAGCAAGAGAAACAATAAGAGAGGTAAATAGGGAGCCCACATCATGGGAACAAATTTTTACTCCTCACACTTCAGATAGAGCCCTAATATCCAGAGTATACAAAGAACTCAAAAAATTAGACAATAAGAAAACAAACAACCCAATCAACAAATGGGCCAAGGACCTGAACAGACACTTCTCAGAGGAGGATATACAATCAATCAACAAGTACATGAAAAAATGCTCTCCATCTCTAGCAGTCAGAGAAATGCAAATCAAAACCACCCTAAGATACCATCTCACTCCAGTAAGATTGGCAGCCACTATGAAGTCAAACAACAACAAGTGCTGGCGAGGATGTGGAGAAAAGGGTACACTTGTACATTGCTGGTGGGACTGCAAATTGGTGCGGCCAATTTGGAAAGCAGTTTGGAGATTCCTGGGAAAGCTGGGAATGGAACCACCATTTGACCCTGCTATTGCCCTTCTCAGACTATTCCCTGAAGACCTTAAAAGAGCATGCTACAGGGATACTGCCACATCGATGTTCATAGCAGCACAATTCACAATAGCTAGACTGTGGAATCAACCCAGATGCCCTTCAATAGATGAATGGATAAAAAAAAATGTGGCATCTATACACAATGGAGTACTATGCAGCAATAAAAAATGACAAAATCATAGAATATGCAGGGAAATGGATGGCACTAGAGCAGATTATGCTTAGTGAAGCTAGCCAATCCCTAAAAAACAAATACCAAATGTCTTCTTTGATATAATGAGAGCAACTATGAACAGAGCAGGGAGGAAGAGCAGGAAGAAAAGATTAACATTAAACAGAGACATGAGAAGGGAGGGAAAGGGAGAGAAAAGGGAAATTGCATGGAAATGAAGGGAGACCCTCATTGTTATACAAAATTACATATAAGAGGTTGTGAGGGGAATGGGAAAATAAACAAGGAGAGAAATGAATTATAGTAGATGGGGTAGAGAGAGAAGATGGGAGGGGAGGGGAGGGGGGATAGTAGGGGATAGGAAAGGTAGCAGAATACAACAATTACTAATAGGGCATTATGTAAAATTGTGGATGTGTAACTGACGTGATACTGCAATCTGCATTTGGGGTAAAATTGGGAGTTCATAACCCACTTCAATCTAATGTATGAAATATGATATGTCAAGAGCTTTGTAATGTTGTGAACAACCAATAAAAAATAAATAAATAAATAAATGTTTAAACAGTCTTATAAAAAAGAGTTTGTATGTATTTAACTGTTACATTACACACCCCAAATCTCTTGAATAAGGGCGCCTATATGCAAGGTAATCATCAACACTTGAACTAAATAACTGGCATTCAAAAGCATGTTTGCCTTGCAACACACATTTCTGTATTCCAGCTGATGAGTAGCCACCGTCTAGATCCCCAACCTACTGATTTCAAAAAAGGTTGAACTTTCTCATCACATTAATTGCTCTGCTCCTGTGTATAGCATGTAAAATGCAAAGCACTGCTCATTTTTTGGTTAGCAAACTCCAGTGCAAAAAAAAAAATTCTGGTAGCCTATTTTGACAATTCTTATACTTTGTGGTGATGTTTTTATTACAGTGTGTCACACAGGAAGCCACAAAAGGATTAGACATAGACCAACTCATCCGCATTTCTTCCAGCCAGTAATCAAATTGCCACCCGCCAGCATCCTTTACTTCCTTAGTGCCAACTCGTCCATTTGCCATGTAGTACAGCCCCTAAACTCATTAAGAAATAGATGCACCACATAGTCAAAAATGCCATTATCTGTATTTTATTAGTCTCTGTGATTTGATCCTCCAGAAATATCTGAGCCTGCAATAAGATGAATGTTGGATAGGACAAAAATAATGCCAGTGTGATTTGTAAAACCACAGAGAAATTTACAGGAAACATTAGGAAAGAAGGGGGCAAGGAAAAGTGACCTGGGGGGCGGAATAGATCCTATAAAATTGGATCCATGTTATGCCTTCCTTGTACTGTTATAGAGTAAATTCTGGAAATACAGAAATCATGTCACCCAAAGCAGAATTAAAAAAAAAAACTAATAGCTTTATTGGACTAATAAAAACCAGGTAATATGCTTACTAACACAATGGAGAGGCCACATTGTGAATCTAATATTTAACTTTTTTTTTCTAGTTCCTGAAGTACTCTTTTGGAGGTATAAATGTGCTAATGTGACGTTATAAGACCATTTTAAAAGTTGAGTCCACTCATCAATTAAAGAAGTTATTTGCAGTATTTCCTTTTATTAATAATATGTCATTTTGTTCATTTTATTTGATGCTAGGGAGCATTTGACAAAGTTGTGAACTTTTGTTACAATATTCCCTTCTTAGCATTCAAATTAGCCTTCTAGACTCTATGGATGTTCTTCCAGCATTTCTTTTCCAGTTTCTCTTTCTCCACTTGTCCTTCTTAAAGATTTTTTTAAAAAATCTTCTTGCTTTATACTTTCTGAGTAATCTCACTCACTTTGATAGCTCTTGTTATAATCATTAAATCATTGATATCAAAATGCTGCTTTCTAGCCCTAAACTCTGTCCTGAATCTCTCTTACAAATTTTCAACTGCTAAACACACAAAGTTGGTATATCATTTCCAAATTCAGCTATCAATTTGATTAATAAAAATAGTATGAACTTCCATCCATGGATTGCTATATTTTATATTATTGTTAGCCTACATATATGCACAAAACCACAAGGTGAAGAATGAAGAAGCCCATGCAGATGCAAGCTCTGTTCTTGAGTGGGTACTTTGATTGCTGCTGTGATCACCTGAGTCTGAGGACATCAGACTCCTGCTCCCTCACTCTTCCAACGCAGACTCTGACCAGCAACTCTCCAGGAAGTTTCCAGATTTTCAGTCACAGAATAGGGCTGCATCTTTGGTCCTTCTTCCAAAGCTTCAGCTTCCTGGACTGAGCAGATACTGGCTCCTTCAGCTCTTCTTCAGCAGACAGAGGCTGAAGATTATCCAGCTTCTTGTAGTACAAGCCAATCTAATAAAGCCCCTTTGCATAAACATTCATTTATACAAATATATACATATATATATATATATCTGTATATATATACCTATATATATAGTGTATCACACAGTATACATTAATGTTCTATTCTTCTAGAGAACCTTAATATACAAGGTAAGCAAAATGCAAGTAGATTAAACAACCAAAAAAAGTGTTAGGCATCAAAATTAGCAGGCAAGAGAAAGAAGAAGGGGCATGTTTATATTTTAGGTAACATACAAAGAAGGCCTCCCCCCAAAATATGAGTCAAATATGACATTTGAGTGAAAACCTAAAAAAAGCAAAGGAGCAAATCATCAGATATCCCAAAGTGAACATTTGTGAAAATGACAAAAAAACAAGTGCAAAGGGCCTGTGGCAGAATTATGCTTGGTGTATTACAGGAAACACATGGAAGCCAATGCTGCAGAATCTAAGGAATACAGGTGGCAAATGGGTTAGGGTCTACATGGATGGGTAGGGGAAATAGCTAAGATGAAACTTATGTAGTCTCTTATGGTCATGACAGAATTTTGACTCTAAGAAAGGTGGAAAGCAATGAAGAGATGTTGAAAAGGGAGAGGCTTGCCTTTATTTTAGCTGCTGCATTTAAGAGAATAGTTTATACAAAGACAAGGTGGAAGTGGGAAATCCAGGGAGCATTGTAGGAATACAGGCAATCAAGAATGGTGGGTAAGCCTAGGGTGGTACAGGAGGAGGTGATGAGAGGTATTGGACCCTGGACTTTCTCTGAGGTTGAAGGCAGGTTTCACCCCCACCCCACTGGATGTGAATGAAATAAGTGAGATGTACAATACCAACTTCCTACCCCCAACGTGTGTCTGGCATCCTTAAATTCAGGCAGCACTGCTGAAGCTTTCTCAAACGTTCCACTCATTCCCACAGTCTGTCACAAGATGCTACCTTTTCCAATTCTAAGACATTTTCAGATCCATCCCCTCCTCCCTCTCTGACTATTCTATTTAAAGACCCCCACCTGGAAAAGGGTACTCTTGTACACTGCTGGTGGGACTGCAAACGGGTGCGGCCAATTTGGAAAGCAGTATGGAGATTCCTGGGAAAGCTGGGAATGGAACCACCATTTGACCCAGCTATTGCCCTTCTCGGACTATTTCCTGAAAACCTTAAAAGAGCACACTACAGGGATACTGCCACATCAATGTTCATAGCAGCACAATTCACAATTGCTAGACTGTGGAATCAACCCAGATGCCCTTCAATAGATGAATGGATAAAAAAAATGTGGCATTTATACACCATGGAGTATTACGCAGCACTAAAAAATGACAAAATCACGGAATTTGCAGGGAAATGGATGGCACTAGAGCAGATTATGCTTAGTGAAGCTAGCCAATCCCTAAAAAACAAATACCAAATGTCTTCTTTGATATAATGAGAGCAACTAAGAACAGAACAGGGAGGAAGAGCAGGAAGAAAAGTTTAACATTAAACAGAGACATGAGAAGGGAGGGAAAGGGAGAAAAAAAGGGAAATCACATGGAAATGGAGGGAGACCCTCATTGTTATACAAAATTATATATAAGAGGTTATGAGGGGAATGGGATAACAAACATGGAGGGAAATGAATTACAGTAGATGGGGTAGAGAGAGAAGATGGGAGGGGAGGGGAGGGGGGATAGTAGAGGATAGGAAAGGTAGCAGAATACAACAGTCACTAATATGGAAGTATGTAAAAATGTGATGTGTAACCGATGTGATTCTGCAATCTGTATTTGGGGTAAAAATGGGAGTTCATAACCCACTTGATTCTAATGTATGAAATATGATTTGTCAAGAGCTTTGTAATGTTGTGAACAACCAATAAAAAAAAATAAAAAAATAAAAAAAAATAAAGACCCCCACCTATGTTACCTGACAACTGCTGCAATCTCTTGTGGGCCTCACCCATGCCAGGCCAGTGCTCTACACCTGAGCCACATCCCCAGCCCTGCTGTCATCTCGTAATGGGCTGCCTGCTCCCTGTTTCTCCTATCTATAACTGTTCCTCCTTGAGGATACCAAAATCATATTTCCAAAGCACACACTCAGGTCCCTCCCATTTAAAATCCTCAGTTGGAGGCGCACTGTGAAGCAGGTCCCAAAGGCCTTACCTTTCAAATTTCTTCATTCAAAAATCCTGCCACCATGGCCTCCAGGCACCGGTCAGGTCTTCCACATCCATGTGCACGTTTGCCTTTGCTCACTCTGTACCCTCTGTTGGAAATTCACTTGGCTTTAACAGCACCTTCTCTCTGACCCATCCTCACACAATTTGGAGGAAAAAATAAAATACTCCAATACCGGCAGGAGTGAATGCCCATGACCCTTGTTTATAGTCACATCACGACAGTGGGGACTCCACCAGGCTCATGGTACAACTATCTTCCATTCTTTCCACTGTATAATGCTTGGTTCATGAAAGCCAATCAACAAATTTGTATTGTTGAAACAGATGCCATTTCCAAAATACATCTCCTACCTTTCCAAGCTTTCTTTGCCCTGAGCTTCCACATGGAAGGTCCACTGAGTGTCCCTGTAAAGTTATATTACAGCAATATGTACATATACAGCTCGACAGCTGCCAAACAGAGGAATGATCCAGGAGAGAGACAAAAGAAAGCAAATGGCCCTTTCCCAATCATCATTTTCAATAATGCAAATCGTTGGCTGTAAACAAATGCCACATTCATCTATCCTTTTATTAGTCTAGTGGTTATTCTCCTGACTTCTTTACTGATTCCTGCTTCTCTTCTAACAGTAGTGGCCCCAAATGCCACCATCACACCTCTCATCTGCCACTTCTGTCAGTTTCTTCCCATGTCAATGACTCTGAAACCCAAAGCTACCTAGAACTATCTGACCTCTCACCCAGCACCCCATCTATTATCTCCAACTCCCCCCCATTACTCATACGCCAACAACACCCGCCTCACCTGCTTTGTAAGCATTACTCATTTCAGCTCTTCCTTCCAACTATCCCTTTTTGTCTGAGGTAACTACTATTCTATGTTCTCAGGGTAAAATATAGACTTTGGCTTTGTCTCCTTTAATTCATCCTTTACATTATAATTTATGTAGTAAATATTTTTCACAAATACTCATGTTCTTCATTGCCTCAACTCTAAAACTCAGCTGTCACTAATCTATCTCTGCAGGAGTAATCCAAGTAGACCTTTCACTCCAGAATCTCCCACTTCTTATTCATCTTGCCTATGGCTTAAAGATTAAGGAACATAATGATACCAGTCATTATTTGCAGAAAAATCCTAAAATCTCAGTGGCAGACCTAGACATGCTCAGATTATACTCTAATACAGATATTTCTATCAAGCAATCTCTACCTAGGAATTCAAGATCTTTCCACCCTATTCTTCCCTCCACCAGTGCCACCATTCAGGCAGTAAATAGAAAGAATAGACCCACTTCTTAACCGCTTTAGAATTGGGTGATACATACCACTTCCACTCAGATTTCACTGACCAATACTCAATCACATAGTCTCACTAAACCAAAAGAAAAACTGAGAAATGTGTCTAGTTCTGTTACTAGGAAAAGCAGAAAATAATACTTAGTAAATGCATTGCAGTCTGTGCCATATTCATCTTTCTAAATCAGGGCTCCAACCCTTGCCCAAGGACAAAGTTTTAAACAAAAAAGTTTCCAGACCCAGGCTAAGTGTCAAGGTCTGTATAATATGTCACCAGTGTTTGGGAGAAGAATAAATTTCCTAGAGTCCTCCCCAGTTATGCCATGAACAGAAATGCCTTCTCTACTTATTTCCAAATCAGGCCCTAAAGAATTGTAATTCTTGCCAATTTTTCAAAGATTGTTGAACTAGGCAAAGCAGCTATTACTACTATCTGGGCCCAATGTAGATGTTTTCACTTAACATCACAGGATACTTGAGACAAAACAGCTCTGCTAAATGCTGCTAAGAAAAGCACCAGTCCATTGACTATCACCTGTGGCCAATTAACTAGACCACTTCATTTCCAAGCTCATCACTGTGGCTGCCTTGACACTCAGTAACATCAAATGAGACCAACTGCAGCCAAATCAGCCATGCAATGTTATCTTTACTCTGAGCAAGATGACAGATATAATCAGGTTAGCACAGCCACAGTTTATTATTTCCATTCAACTAAGTTAGTAGAAGAATGTTGCTGAGGAACCAGGTCCAAATCTTAAAACTAGATGAATTCCACTCAGAGAGATTTCATAAGTCTGCTTTTCTTTTACAGAATGAAGGCACAAATTCCAACTATCTGTCACTTTTAGAGAGAGAGAGAGAGCAATTATATCACTATTAGCCAAAGATATACACATTGCAACGGCGATTTGTCCCAGCTTGCAGATGCTTCGAATTGTCAGTGTTCTCTGCCTTATATTACCTCTCTCTGCAGCATCAGCTGCAGAAAGTAGTCAAAACAGTGGAAGTTGGGAAGAGGTGCTCTCAAGGTAAAGTAACAGGCAACCACACACTCAACTGAATGAACAGAGTTCCAGTTTTTGCAAACTGGAAGGCTGTCACTTACAGTGACATCTGACCTTTTGCTCATTGAACAGTCCATGCTTGTGATATAATAACCCCTCCAATTTTTAGCAAGAAAGAACAGGTGGTGAAGGCAGCTATTGCCTGAATTCCAAATAACAAGAATATTTTAGTATTGAGTTCTGTGGTTTACAATACCACTGGTATAACAAATGATATTAAAAGGAAAATAATAATAAGCACTAAAGAGCACTAAAAAGAAGAGAAACAAATATATCCCCATTTTTTAGCTTTGCTGAGGCATTCTCCAGCAGTCTATATTATTTTTTGGAAGACAGTGAGTGATTAGAGCCAAGGTGATTTCCCTAACTACACACCTCAGGAGAAAACCTTATCCTAAAAATTAAGGATGGCAGAGGCCAAGCCCCTGTATATGCTTGAATATACATGCCGTATATTTGAAATCAGCCTTGCAAATGAACTGCAGTTCTCTCATAGAATGCAGTCATGCCTATTGACTTAAGTTCCCCAAGGTCACAGTGAGTGGTACAATAAGGTACCAAAAAACTCTGCCCAATTCATAAAGAATAAATAAATCATTCATTTATTCAGCAAGTGCTTATTAAATGTCTATAACGTCACTTGAGGCAGTTTTTACCATTTACCAAAACCACCCACTGTTCCAGCACCAGGAAGATAGTAGTAGCCATACCTGCAAAATTGCTGCCTTATGGAGTTTAAATATAAAAATTGAGGAAGCAGACAGTAGACAAAAACAAATAATAAAACACTGAGTGTATTAGTAAGTGGTAATTGCTCTGTAGAAAAATAATACTGTCAAATTTCTTGCTCCAGCTTTACTTGACATAAAAAGATGGGGAGTGTGAGGGGTTACTGTAAAAAGGATAGTCACAGACTTAGAAATGAGATGGTGCATTTTAATATTGAGAGCAAAGTGTTTAAGGCATAAATAAAGGCCAATTTAAATATTCTGAGAATCCTTGGAAAACTGGGAATGGAACCACCATTTGACCCAGCTATCCCACTCCTTGGTTTATACCCAAAGGACTTAAAAACAGCATACTACAGGGATACAGCCACATCAATGTTTATGGCAGCACAATTCACAATAGCTAAACTGGAACTAACCTAGATGCTCTTCAGTAGGTGAATGGATAAAGAAAATGTGATACACACACACACAATGGAATATTATTCAGCATTAAAAGAGAATAAAATCATGACATTTTCAGGTAAATGGATAGAGCTGGAGAATATAATGTCAAGTGAAATTAGCCAATCCCCCCCCAAAAAATGCCAAATAATTTTTCTGATTTAAGGATGCTGATCCATAATATGCTGCAGGGGGTTGAGGAATGGGAGGATTAAATGAACTCTAGATAGGGTAAAGGGGGAAAGAGGAGGGGGAAAAGGAGAGGGCAGAGGGGTAGGAAAGACAGTGGAATACAATGGTCATCATTACTCTAAGTACATGTATGAAGACACGAAGAATGTGACTCTACTTTGCATATAACCAGAGATATGAAAATTGTGCTCTCTATGTGTAATATGAATTGTAATGCATTCTGTTGTCATATATAACTAATTAAATTTTTTTTAATTAGAAAAAAAACAAATATTCTGAGAAAGGAGTGTGTCTTATAAACTCAAGGAAAAGTAAGGAAACCACCATGGCTAGAGAAAGGGTAAACAATGAAGAGAAGTCAGAGAAGAGGGGAAAGTGACCAGGATTATAGAGACTTTTGCAGGCATTTTTTTTAAAGCTTGAATTTTGTCTGAATGGAAGAGGAGCCACTAGATATAATCAGAAGTGTCAGAGGAGTTTAGTCAAGTTTCAAATAGAGTGCTCTGTGGAATACAGAGTTTCCAAGAACCATGGTGACAAGAGACTTTAAGAAAGCCAAGGCACTAGCAGTAAAACCAGTTAGGATGTACTTGCAAGAACCAAGACAAAAGATGACAGGATGGTCACAAAGGGGCTAGAGAGAAGTGTAATAATATTCTGGAAAGTTCTGAAGATGAAGTCAATAGGACTTCTCAAAGAAAAGGTGAATGTAGTACATGATTTAAAAAAAAAAGAAAAACAAATAATTATTTCAAGTTTTCTTTTTGTTTTGTTTTGTTTTGCTTTTTAGCAATTGGAGAAAGGCAAACCTAAAAGTAAAGCAAGTATTAGGATAAAAACCACGTGTTCAATTTTAAGCATGATTAGCTTAATATCTAAGTAGAGATGTTAATAGGCAATTGAAGATATGAGTCTAAAATTAGGTTTTAGTTTGGAGATATAAATTTGCAAGTAGACAATGGAAATGTGATAATAAAGAGATCCCAAGAGAGTAAGTGCAGACAGAGAAGAGGAAGGTTCCAAGGATTTAGCCCTGGATACTTCCATAGTAAGTGGCTGGGAAGTTGGACAGAAACCAAGAGAGAAAATTAAAAGAAATTTCCAGTGTGGTAGAAGGGGACTAAGAAGTTAGGGGAAATTTTATTTCAGAAAAGGAGGGCTGACAATCTGTCCAATACTGTAGATACCTATTAATGTTTAAAACACTGGATTACAACATCAAATTACTTGCTGCATAATGTAACTTGGTGTATTAAACTGATGTTAGCAATCAGAAAACAGAAGCATCAATGGTAATATGTCACATATTCTTTCTATGTCAGGCATTTACAATCAGAATCACACTAATACTCTCAAAAAATCTTAAATAAAGATATTCCTTTTATGGAATATATCCTAAAACTCAGAGAATCCATGTGATTTTTCTGAGCTCATACAACCCTTTCAGAAGAACCCAACATGAAAGAAGTGAACACCACTGCTCGTGGCCACAACCACACCAGAGTGATGACGTCTCACCATGCTGAAATCTCTGTTGTTCTGAATTCCCAATTTTTAAAATGTTTCAACAGCTTTAAAACTGAGCTTACATAAAAGATAAGGAATAATAACAAATACAAACCTAAAAATAGCATTTCTTCCAAATGTTCCAATATGAATATAGCTGGTCACCCTCATGGATCTTTTTCTACACAGGGCTACATTCAAAGACATAAAAGATCATTTCCATAAATCTTGAAGAACAATATAGATCTTTACTCATAGTTTCTTAAAAACACAGGCATATCAGGGCCAGGGAACACATAGAATTCCATACAAAAAGCTTCTTAAAGATCTTATTTCACTTGATGCATTTTCCTCACCCCTAAATTTACAAATGCCTTTCTCATGATAATCAGCGAGGGTCGCCTATCCCCTAAAGCCTCAAGGAATAAAACTGTCACTTCATTAGTGAAGCAGAATAGAATAGATAAAAGTTAAAATTGGTGTCAAGTTGAGTAGCCCAACCCTACTGTAGTATCTTAAAACTGGTATTTGCCTCAGTTTCCCCACCTACCAAATAATGATAGTATCTCACTTTAGAGTTGTTATGTACATTAAGTCAAAAGTTTAAATATTTAATCATATTTGACAGTACCCAATTCATGGAAATTACATATTGCAATAGTATCTCTCTGGATATATCTTGGTACTATTCCATGAAGACTAATGCAAACTCTACCTGTGATTCCCAAATACAACTCTTATTCGAATTATTGATACCTCACATTTGCTTTTCTTCCCCTTCCTTTTTCTTCCTTTTCCAAGCTGAGCATGATTCCTCCTAAACATCATGTCCCTTCGAAGCTCCTCTTAGCAAGTCCAGGAGCAAAACTTGTTAGATTTTTTTTTTTTTTATGTGATATCAGCCTCCTCCAGAGTCTCTGTCTCAGTGATAACAGTTAAAAGGTGTACGCACTTGAGAAAATGTAGTAATGAACATAACCTGTTGTGCAAGCGGGGTTTAACTAGAGATTTCTAACCTAGAGTGTACTTCTTTGGAACTTTACAGAATGTCTCTGGAACATTTGGTTTTCCTCCTGTTTTGTTATTGATCTAAGACTCTGCAAATCTAACTTTGCAATTTTGATTTCAAATATCAGAAAAAGCATATTCACTTAATTCTTTTCCTCGTTGGAGCTGACAGCCACTAGAAGCCCCTTGCTAAAACAACTAAAGCAGACTAAAACTAAACTAAAGCATGTTTTCTCTAGCTCCCCAAATTTCTAACAACCTGGTTTCACAGATCTTTAAAACTTTGAAGGATGGGTTGCTAAGACAATCCAAGCAACTCTGCTTATGATTGCCATGCCACTCTTGAAACAACCAAGAGGAGGAATGTCTCCAACCTGACAAGAATCAGCCTCTTTGGTTTTTGCAATCTGGAGAATTGAACTTGCAGTGGGGTCAGATTCCATGAAACTAAAGTACACTCGCATCACTCCAACTGCCCAAATCATGCCATCATCTCAGGCCTAAAATTTGATTGTATGTGTTCGTAAGAATTTGATAGAATGTCCTCTTTTTTTTCACCAAAGGAATCCTGAGGGCACGTTGGTTTGGAAATAAAATCCAAAGGGTTTATAGATAAAATATCAGCTTCAGCAAGTCCTGATTGACCACGCTTCAAACTACTGCCCCCTGGTGGATAGACCGCAGCTGCAGTTGGTTTAATGTGAACACTGAGGTCTAAATATTTTCCTTACATTAATTTATGATCATCAATTAAAAAAACGTGAATTTTGGTTATTCTCCATTGACGTTTCTGTTGACCTTGAATCTATACCTGAGTGCCTGTAACACTCTCACTGCTCTGAGGCTATTTATCTTCATTCCATTGCAGTGGCATTTCAAACCATTTTTAGAGATCCAGTCTCTGGCATAGTATCTCCTATTAATTTCTCAAGTTTCTAGGACAGCTGGCCTCTACCTATGGGCTCAAAGCCGGCTTAATTCCAGTTCCACATTTGCAGCCAAGTCCCCAGAGATTTGTTTCCCTCTAGTGAGGTGAGGTAAAAGCCCTAAACTAGCCCAACCCTGGCTGTCACTTGCCTATTCTCCTTTTCCAAGAACAATTCCAATTTCCTCAGTAAATGGGTGTCTACTAATCTTAAAAACCTCTTTCAGCCTATTTTTTCACAAGGGAATTTTTAAGATTTCTGTCGACCTTCAGCCATTAATCTCAAACCAACCAACATGATACTAAGGAGCACAGATTGATAACACTAGATCCACCCCAATCAGAAAATTGTTCCCTAACAAGTCAGATACAGCCACCATCTTCTCAGTTAAGAAATTACATCCATCACAGGGATTACCTTAACTTTATCTTATCTGAGAGCTTTGTCTTTAAAAGCAATCCTTAATGAATTATACCCTGTCCAAAAATCAAAGCCACAGATTGATCTGGTTTATAGATAATACAAGGAAAATGTTCTTTCCTCCTCTTCTCCCTTTCTCACCTTCAGTTTCTCCCTCAGGGACTCAGTACCCTATCCTTATGACCTTAAGTTGTATTTGTTGGACACCTCTTCTTACTTTATTGTTTTCTTATTGATAGCTCATGACCTTCTTCCTGTAATCGGTGAGATCATCCAGAGTCTTGATCTCTTGGCAGATAAGAGATTGAGTCTATTCAGTCAGTTCATCTCTGGAGACTTTTAGCTAATCCATCATCTAACAATGTGCTGTGTCCTAAGTTCTGACTGGACAGTGTGTGTGAAGGTGGGTACTCATCATTTCTTCCTGTGTTTGATCCAATTCTAGAACTATATTGCTTCTCCCAAATCACTTCCAAATCTCTACCTCAATCCTTTGCTAGTATGGATATACTTAATGGAATGATGTATGCCTATCATAAGGAAAATAAAATGTGTCCCTATTTTGTGAAACTGTATAATGACAAATATCTGTTTCTTAAATTGAAACAAACATGCAGTCCAAACTTCCCATTATTTAATTTCACATAATTCCAAAACATAGATGATAATACTTAAGGTCCACTTTTAGTTCAGTTCAAGGAAAATGATCAGAATTCAAAATCCAAGATAGGCTTCCCCTTTTGTAGTTCAGATATAGTTGAATCTCACTTGGACCTATCTATATAGCTTTGTATTCAACAAAACAGCAGTCTGACCTCAGGAGGCCTGAAGAATTATACAGCTCTTGTTTGTGAATTGCATCAAATGGGTAATGTGGAAAACTCACAAAAAGCTCCACAAAAATCATCCTAGAAATTGTTTTTAGATATCTCTTTTTACCCCAGTTCTCCATTTCAAAGATAACTTACTCCTCTTAATTATCTTCATACTCCTTTCCTGCCATGTTTCTCTCCTTCTCTTTTCCTCCTGCATGGCTTGCACACCTAAAGCTCCTGACATGTGGATCTCCACACCATCTGTAGTCCCCAAAATGCAGAGTTTGTCTTTTCCTCAGAATGCTTTTCTCACAACAGTCTGCTCAAAGAAATTCTGTTGAATATAACACAAACTCTCCACATTGTTTAGCTTTCAATTTATGACATGTACAAATCATTTGCCTACTACCCAACCACTGAATTTGTTCTACAACTATGAATTATTTTCAAACACTTTCTTTCTCTTTCTGATTTTATGCTATGCAATCATTTTAAGATGGTCCTAGAAGTGGGGGCAGTGTGGAATCATAACAAAGAGTGGGCAACAGGCATACGGCATACAGGATTACCATTGGAGACATAAATGAATGTAAATGCTATTTTAGATGCCTGAATGATATTAAAGTGTGATGATTATATCTTACTTAGAATATGTGTGCATTTTAGCAGTCCCAGGATTCTCATTTTCTGTTGGTATACACACTGCTATTTACAGCAATTCCATATAGTATCTGGAAATTCCTATGCTGAGTACTGTCTTCTACCCTCTAGAGGATTTCATGGCCCTCAGGGCCAATTCTCAGAGACCAGTGCATCTTGATGGACTAGGTCTGAGGCTAGGGTCTAAGAAGAATTCTAAGGACTTTGATGGATTATCACTAAAACTGAACTGTGCTGAAAAGTTATAAATCATCGACTTCCCTTAGGCTCAGATGGGAATCATTACAAAAAGGATCATCAAAGTCACCAAGCTGTCCTGAGTCCTAAAAAAGTGCATTTAAAAAAGGCATCATCTACCAAAAATGTAAATAAGTGTGATACACATTCCAAGCATATAAAGTTCAGGCACTAATCATCTCAGATAAATGATAAACAAATGATGAGTTACATGTAAATCAACGGTGTTGTCAAAACAATGCCCTTTTAATCCTAGATAAATGATGAAGTTTATAAAAGGAGACTTTTGAGGGTCGTGAAAAATTGTTTAAACATACATGGAGAGTGGTTTAAGTGCTAATCCATTGCCATTTATGTAAACTGCATTCTATCATCAGTCTTCACTGCATAAAATTGCCTCGTCATTTTATAAATCTAGAGACCTAGTTGAAAATAGTCCCTGCTGGAAACAAATTTTTCACATTAAATTTGAAAGTTTTAAACCCTTCTCTACATACATATAGTGAAACAGTTTTGAAAATCTCAGCTTACAACACAAAAAAGTTTAAAGCACTTCATAACTTTCATAGGATGTTACCCTCAATGCAACTCTAAAAGATCTAACAATACAGAAATGCTTCCACATTGAGATGTTTCACAAGATACTTTATAAATGAATCTGGATTTTACTGAAAGCTGTTACACATCTGCTTTGCTTTTCCAATGAAGAACACAAACATGTTGATGGTTTCAGTCCAAACCCTTTTTGCAAGCAAGAAGGAAATGCAGAATGTTCAGCTAATTGCTAAGAGGAAATCCATATGTGTTATTTGCTTTCCATGAAAGGACAGGTCCTCTTGCTATTTAATTGATGAAATGTTGTATACAAAACTGACAGTGATTAATACCATTCTAAGATGCCATTTTAAGAGCTGTAAGTGTAATGCTTTGGAATATGTTCTTTGACATTTACATTGCTATTTGCTAGGTATAAAATCTAGTTCTTGCCTTAAGCATTTATATTGGGGGAAAATGTTAAGTAATTTCAAATGGCAATATCTTCCTGGGGAGCCAATCTTTAAAAAGCCAGGCACCGATTACTTTTTGCCCCTCATTTCCTTGTTAAAAACAAACAAACAGTGTGCTACAAATGCTTCTAGAAATATTTATTTTGCATCCAGAGGATATTCTATATGGTTTCCCCTTGATGTACCTCTACCTGCAGAGAGACAGATGGCCATAGAATTCCTCACACCCAAGGAACATATAGCAAAATGGGTGAATTCTTAGCAGGATCTTCCATCTATGGTCCTTTTTCCACATACATTCATATTACTCAGCTAGGAAGTCTGTATTCCATCAAGTCCCAAGACAATGCAAAATGGCTCTCATATTTCCTTATTGGGTATACTCTCTTGAGGAGGTACGGTTCAAGTCTGGGTTCCCTTTTGTAATTTCCAACATTCTTCAGAAAATTCTCAGCTCATTCCATAGTTCTATAACCATTCAGACTCCTTCCCTGACTTTAGCCCATTACTGCCATCCTGAATTACTTATATCTAAAGGAGATAACAAAGTCTCTTTCATATCTGCCTTAGACATTATTCCTGACAACAACAGGTATCCAGACACTGAAATAAAAATAGAAAGAAAGAAAGAAAGAAAGAAAGAAAGAAAGAAAGAAAGAAAGAAAGAAAGAAAGATGTACATGTACATGTACAAAATAAATCTTATAGGCCCTAGAGCCCGAGTTCCTTGATTAGAGAGAAGGGCCTGATTGGCTCTTCCTGTCCTTCGCATAAATTCAGGATATACAAATGCATTTTAGGCACCAAACAAGCAACTACAAAGAAGAACGCAAGATGACATGGGAATAATGTTAAAGGTTCCTACTTATGCCTTTAAGAAAGCAAAATTGTGAATATGCTGAGTGACAATCAACACCAGCCTCAATGTCATATGTCCTGCAGTGAACCTATCTAAAAGGACCAGCAATTACTAAGCTTCCCATGCAAATGTTTTGCAGGCAAGAATATAAGTCCAGAATTGCCAGACCTTACAGTTTCCCAAGGATCTGGAAATCAAGATGTCTTATGAGAAGTCTTCCAATCTGTAAATTTTTAGGTGATAACAATTAAGAAAACTGAAAGAAAAAAAAAAAAAAGCTAATGACTTGGTGGGCTATATATGTTCAAAATAAACAAATCCCATCTGTGGATCAGATCAGGGCTGAAGGCTAAGAGTTTGTACCTCTAGTCTTGAAATGCTCAAAAAATATATATATTTCATTTTTCTGATTTTAGTTTAAGCACAAGATTCATTACTATTTAAACTAAGGTTTTGATGATGAGAAGTTTCAGAAAACTAAATCTGGAGTTCTATTATTCAAGTCTGCCCCTGTTTCTTATCAGAGCCAAAAGCTGTGAAAACCCAAAGGAAACTAATTCCCTTATTACCAACCATTTCTCTTAAACACTCAAGGATGGAACCCAGCTATCCAATGCAAAAACCAATTACCAGCTACAGGTCAATTCAATTTCTATCTGCTAATCACTTCAACTATCCAGAAGTCTTTTGGGAAAGGGGACAAATAATAAGGAAAGATGACAGAGTTGTGTTGTGATGATAATAAAAATCAGAAAGGGTATGAAAGGGCCCAGTAAGCATTCTGAAGATTAGAGGAGCAGAGGATTAATTTAGGGGCAATGAAAAGCAGTGATATGGTGGCAATTTATACAACTGAACAACCGCTTAGTGTGGATGAAATTCCAGTGCTTTCATGGGCCACCAATCAACTGAAACTACCTCCTCCTCTCGATGTCTAGGCATACACCACCGTACGTACAAACCACAGCGTGTTTGCATTTCCTCTTATATCCTGCTTTACTGCCCAAGAGTCCCTAATGCCAACACATAGGCTTCTACCTATACACATTCTGAGTTCAAGGATGGAACAATCAGCTTTCTGAAAGCCAAGAAAAGTCTTCCATGCCAGTATCAACTCTATTCTGAAGATGCTGACCAGGGGAAAAAATAAAATTCTCCATTCAAAACCCTCTCCTTGCTAATGGGAGGGCCATAGCCTGCCAGTATCTTGTGGCAGCCCCTTTATGATTTGTCTTTGACAGATCAGTATCAAACCAAATAGCAATGAGCCAACCAATTAAAAAAAAAAAAAAAACTGGAGACCACGGGAATCGTGCCTGTTGGTGAAAACTTTAGCAGGCATGTGGGTAATATGAGTATGACAAGCTGGCAGCCCACAATCTTTTTGAAGTGAAGAGCAAACAAGTTGAGGATTTTTATAATGCAGGCTTTGTCCGGTAATTCAGCCAGAAGCTTTACTAATACAGATGCTTCCAAAAACTGAAACACATGGGGCTGAGAGCATTGCGACTTAAAGCAAACAAGATTCGCAGCCAGGACCAGCATTCCCAACAGCTGAAGAGTAGACACGCTCTGCCACTAAAAATAAAGTAGTGGCTAGATTCTGAACGTCTCCCAGATAGACCCAAAGTAAATGATGTTGGACAATTACAAACTGTAAAAGAATAACAAAAAAAAAAAAAAGACTATGATCAACTACAGCTACAAAGAGGCCTCTCAGGGTGGAATGTGAGGGTCAGAAGGGGCAACTGGGAAAGAGAGATGCCAATTATGAAAATGATGCTTAAAATAAATGAATAAAATGTCCAGTTATTTTCTCATGAAAAATATAGCACCTATCCCCTCTTACTCATACTCCTGTCAATGGGCATATTTATCAACCTAAAGGTTTAAAGGTTGTCTCCACTTACTATTGTCCCCCACACATTTATGTCTGTACAGTCCCTTTTCAACAGGACACACCCCGAATTGCCTATCAACGTTCAGCCCGATTGAATTTGAACCTTTAGTAGCACAAGCAACTACAGAGGCTCTTTCATTTCCATTGAAGAAATAAATGTTCCTGTCATAACACTAGGTCACAATGTCACAAATAAATGGAACAGTACATTGTCAAGTGTTATTCTGTGAATGCCCAAAGGCCCAAATTCTACAGAACAACTAAACTAACAAAGTGCTTAAGTTCCTTCTAGAAAATAGGTCAGTCCTCTCATTAAAGGGAAGAACACCTCACTTTTGATCTTTCAACAGGTGGCCTGAAAAAGCCTTCAATCTTCTGGGTGCCTAAATGATACTTTGCTAAAGGGTAGGCAGATCAGGAGGATGTGAGGGGCTATTTCAGCCAGAAGTGCATTCTTCAACCTGGGGGCGTAATTTGTGTTCCTACATCTATACGATAGATTCCCCGTTACAGTAATTATTATGAATTATAGATAAGCACTCTGTGTGTAATGTTCTGCTCTCCATTTCCTACAAATCAAATTACTGAGGGTTATATTGGATTGTGGACATATTTAGAAAATCCTTTTATGGTTGTTTGTTAACTTTCCTTCTGCCAAGAGGCTCCAATCTCCCTTTTGACCAGATGGCCCTAAAGTGCCTGCCTTATAAAGGAGCTTTCACTGCAGAGGGGGACTGGTGCAGGGAGCTGGGGCCCAAACCCTGGAACCACCACAGAAATCAAGGAAAGGTAAATAAAACCATCTGGACTAGGGAATAGGTTTGGGTATATGGTAGGTGCTCAGGAATGAATGTCGACTCTGGATATTATTCCAAAAAGATATTCAAAAGAAACAACCCTGCTGAGCCAGCCTTCTGAACTGCACCCTCAGACAATTACCACCCCTGTCCTCAGGTTGCTTGGATTGGGTGTACACTGGCTGCTATTGTGGGTGGAGAAGGAGGATGGGGCCAAAAATTATGTTACATCTACACACTATTCCTATTGTGAGGAATTAAACCAGGTACCAGAGCACAAGCCTGTAATTATAGCTACTTGGGAATCTGAGGCAGGAGCATTGCAAGTTCCAGGCTAGCCAAAGCAACTTAGAGAGACCCTGTCTCAAAATTCAAAACTTTAGAAAAAGGACTGATGATGTAGCTCAGTGGTGTATAACCCCTTGGTTCAATCCACAATACTGAAGAAAAAGAAAAAAAGAAAGAATTCCAAAGTAAGTATTTTAGTTTCTTGATCTCCTTATGGAATCTGATTTGAGGTACCTGTGCAGCCCTCTGATGGGTTTTGTGCATGAGTGAAGGCAGGAGCCTCTCAATGGCCTCTAAAATCCTCAAGTCTAAGAAAATACAGAACTACAAGGGTAAAAACTTCAAGCTCCCACATACTATTGACTGTCATAATCTTCATAGTCAAGTTATAATGAACTCTCATCTAGACTTCTGTTCTTTCCCCCAGGATTATTTTATAGATGTCAGCTAGTTGTTACATGAACTAAATCTTGCTGTGATATTAATGAATAATAAAGATGCCCTATAATAAAAATAGCTAACATTTATTGAGAACTTACCGTGTGCCTGGGAGTGCCGTAGATGTGTCGTTTCATTTTATCTTCTTAACTACCTACTGAGGTAAATCATATTACTTATCCTGACTATCTTAAAGGTCGGGAAATTTAGGCAGAGATGTCAAATGCCACGTTCTTAAGTTTGCCCATAAGAAATTGGTTCAAACCCAGGGAATGTGACTCAAGAACTGGCACACTTACCTCCCTTCTATGCAGCAGCTCACACAGAGTAGTGTATAAACAGGCATTACCTGCACTAATATCTAAATATCCATGTCTGGGACCACTGGCTCTTGAATCCTCCCCATCCTTCATCTGACAAACGCCCTTAGTGCTATTCAAGATTTGGTCAAGCTTTTGGCATATTTGGGGTAGAAGTAGATGATGGAAGTCGCAAAACTCTTTCCTCACACCAATTTTAATCTAAATCGCTCTGTCTCTGTCTTTTACAAATCAAATTCAGGCAAAAAAAAAATTCTTTTGTAGGATGCCTCTGAATCTTTAAACATTTTGAAATTCATTGATCTAGAACAGAGATCAAAAACTGCTGAGCCATGGTCCAAACGCAGCCTGAAGGTTTTTTTGTTTGTTTGATCCCTAAGAGTTTTATTTTGCTTTGCTTTGCTTTAATTTGAATTACACACCAATATTCAAAAGTTAGAATATCTTATAGAAAAATTGAGCATCTCTTGAAATATCAGTAACTGTGTAAGTGCTGGCAGGCCTTCCCTCCTAGCAACCCTTCAAGAGAATAGGCCTCTGGATGGCCCATGCACATTGCAGTTTATCGGAGCTTCCCCATTCCGCTTCCCTCCACACTTGCATGACTCCTGTAGACATTGGGCTCTACAACTCCTACTCTAGATCCTTCCTAGTCCTAAGGATATCCCCAAATAAACTGCAAATTTCTAAAAAAAAAAAAAAAAACCTTTGCATTATGCATACCCAATATTCCTCAAAGATTCCTACCTTTATCCCCCCTTATCACCTCTATCTGAATGCACACACACACACACACACACACACACACACACACAGTGCTAAATGAATTCAAAAATGCCCTTTCTGTCTGAAAATGGCTTTCTATATTACACCACTTATGAATATTTACCTTGTAGCAAATAATATTGAACCCCCAACATCTTAGCTAAAAGGATTGCATTTCTTTTCTTTATTATAAAGTATATTACTATAATTACTAGCACATATTAATTGTACAAAGCAATGAGCTCCTTTATGACATCTTCATATGTTATAATGTATTTTGAATGTGCCCACCCTGCCTATCATCATATCTAACCCCTTGCCCCTTCTTTAATATATCCCTTCTAATTTCATGTTAACTTTCTTCTCCCTTTAGATTGAAAGATTACATTTCTTTTTTTATTTTTTATTTGTTCTTTTTAAATATACATGACAGAAGACTGAATTTTGACATCATACATACATGGAGTATAACTTATTCTAATTAGGATCCCATTCTCGTGATCATACATGATATGGAGGTAGACTGGTCATGTGCTTATATGTGAACATAGAAAAGTTATATCCAATTCATTCTACTGTCTTTGCTAATGCATCCCATTCCCTTCCCTTCATTCCCCTTTGTCAAATCCAATAAGTTTCTAGTCTTCCCTCACCACCCCCATTGTGTGTTAGCATCCACATATCAGAGGGAACATTCAGCCTTTGGTTTTGGGGGGCTATATTTCTTTTTTTCATATCTCTGTTTGTATATAAGGTATGTTGGCACCAAATTCAAGTCTTCATACATGTATTTTATATAATGATGACCATCACATTCCACCATCCTTGCTAATCCCCTTCCCCCTCTCCTTCCTTCCCACCCCTCTTCCCTAATCTAGAATTAATCTAATCCTCCCATTCTCTCCCTCCCTACCTTGGGGGACTGCATTTCTAATGGTGTATTTTATCTTGCAGGATATGAGGCAGGTCTGAGGAAAAAATAGGGTTAGAAGTATTCCGTTAATTAAACAATTTGTTCCCAATAAAGACTCATTCAAGTTACCTTAGTAAGAGCTAATTATAAGGATATCCAAGTAAACAAGAGAAACAGGGGGTCATGGGAAATTTATCCCCCTCAGAAACTGGCATATTTGGGAATAAGGGATACATGGCTCCAGTGACCACTGACCATATTGACCCTTTATTAGCAGGATTCTGTTCATCTCTTGCCTTCACAGTGACTCAACTCCTTCCTGACTGCAACTGTTCCTCCCACCAGTAACAATTAGCCGTTTTACCCTCTGTTCTCTGCCATTTGTTTCAGTTTCTGCTGACTCATAAATTCTGTTTACATATCCCATCAGTTTATTCATCTTTTTTGTTGCCACAAGTCCTCTTCTTGTGGTTCTTTTCAGCTTATACGCCTTCCCAAAACCAAGTAATTGACTCCCTCCCCAGATGCCCTAGTTCAAATTCCTCAGCAAGAACATTTGACCCAACTAATTACCATTTTGCCCATTTGGGCAGTTTTTCATGCCAAACCATCTAATAGGACACTGGCCAGCCTAGGGATTGGTTAGGGATAGGACCACCCTGGTCCACTCAGATAGGTCTGGAAGAAGGAGACTCACAGCCACCCAGGGTGGTGGCCACAGTCCACTGTGGGTAAGGAGCCTTCCTTAGATGGAAGCTATTGGCATGTCAGGCACTACAATGGACCAGCCCAATGGGATCTTTAGACGTCAGTTCAAATCACGGCGACATCTCTACTTTTGAGGGTGGTTTTCCTCTGAAACATAAACCAAAGTTCTACATTGCTACAGCATTTCTGTTCATGTGGGCTTTTAAGCAGGCAACGTCAGAGGAGCTCTGTGGTCCTTTCAAACACTTTGATGACAACTTATTATACACAACACAATGAAACAATCACTATGTGCATGGACCTCAATTGTTTTTTGGAGGCATCTCAACCAACTCATTTTTATACATTATTATCTAGACTTAAATTTCAGTGAATTATACCAATCCCCAAACCTCTTCATTTCACATTTTTCCCATAGTTTCAAATACTATCTACATGGTAAGTAATCCCAGCAATATAGACTTACTTAGCTCTTTCTCTTCGCCCACAGCTCCTCGCCCACAGCTCCCATTTCCACCTAAATATTCCATAAACATTTTATATTTCTTCAATGTTACTAAAATTCATCATGTCCAAACTAACTTCATCTGCCTTCTCCCCAATTAACTGACTCCTTAAGTATCCAGTTGCTCAAATAATAAATTTGATTTTCAACCTTCACTTTTACCTCTCCCAGTCCTATATCAAATCAATAATTGTCATTCCTGCTGAATATTACTTCACAAATACCTCTTAACTATATCTCCAGTGTTCTACCTTTACTGTCAAAGTGAGTTATTTTTAATTCTTCAGAAGTGATGCTCCTTTTCACCTCCAGTCTTTTGTGTAATACTCTCCAACTAGAACAACACTACCCAGTCCATTACCCACCTCATTCAAACCCTAAACACCTTTTGACCTTTTTCTACACAGCCTTCAAATTTCATGTTAGGATCACTTCCTCCATGAAGCCTTACTAAACCACAATTTCTGAGAGAGATATCCCTCCTGTGTACCTCAACTCTTCCATCCAATCCTTTCCCACTTGGCATTTGGAATTATGTGCTACACTGTTTTTCCAATGAAACTATTTGTTCTCTGAGACAGGAAACACAACTGCATTATTTAAATTTGGGGTACCAGTGCCCAGTACAGTAGCTAACACTCTTGCTTGATAAATACTTGTCAGAGGAATCAATGCCTAATTTTACAAGACCTGTGTGTCTTTAATATATTTTCCCTCAAAATGCACCCAGAGAATAAGTTATGATTTTGAAAAATTTTCAAAGACAATTGAAAATAGCAAAAGACACACATAATCCTAAACATAAAACAGAATGAATAATATATAAATAAAAGATGCAAGAATAAAAATAAAGATGCAAGTCACATAGAGTCATGCAAATCACTAATATAAGTAGAATATAAATTCTGTATTTAAATGTTTTTCCTAACCCATATTTCTAAGGACAGTAGCACACCATGCCCCTGAGAATTACAGAATACCCTTATTTTCATTGTTTGTACACTAATTCATGTTTTTGAAACTCCAATATTTGGATAACAAATAACCAAGTGTTGGAAGGAAGGTTACAAATTATAGTCATATGTCACAGTCCAAGCAAATGGCAGCCAAATTTCTCTATATAAATTGCAGAATTCTCTTATGATTTCACAAGATGTATTGAAAAGAAAAACAGTAAAAGGGAAATTCATTTTTTACTCACTTAATATAGTATATGGGTAAAGGATTCATGTTTAAACTGTTACAGATGAGTTTTTCCAGAAATGCAATTTTTACAAAGCATAATACCACTGAGATATTAAAACTAAATTTAAAGTTTTAAAAATTAGGTTAACACCCTCAGAGCAAATCATGCTAATAGCACATGTTTTAAATAATGTTACTTAGCTAGCAACAAGAAAACACATTTCAAAAGAAGACAATGGAAGAATAGATCTAGTGAAAAGCATTTTCAGGCGAAAAAAATACTTTTAGTTGACTAAATCTATAAAACAATAATAAAGATTGTTTTATGTGGGTGACCCTACAGTGTTTATGATGATTTTGTTGCTATGGCTGTTGATGTTATTAGTGAGTCCAAACATCACTTTGAGAGTGAGATACAAAGTGATCCACCCATATTTTTCAGGTTATATCATTGAATTTTATTGAATTAATATAATGTTCAAAGAAAGCGTGTTTATTTTAAAGTGACAATTAATTCTTGTTAATCATTATCATCTTTCTAATACTTTTACACAAGAAAACTCAGTAAAATATTGGTGGGGACAAAGAGAAAATGTGCAGAACCAAAATTTGCAGCCTGAGGCTTCTCTGAAGGAGAAGCGGAAAAACACAAAAGTTTTACCTTGGGCCAATTAAAGAGCAGTTATTTGTAGATAAGTAATATTTAAGACTCTATTTTTACCCCCACTCCCTACCCTAGCCCCAGCTTCCCAGGTCAGCTATAGCCCCTGTCCCTGACACAATATGAGTCCCCAAACACTCCATTTCTCACTTTCTGCAAGGACAAAACCTCCAGTAGCTCCTATTTAAATGCTCCATGTGTTCTGATCATCCAAAGATGTGTGTTTTGTCATTTGCATATGGTTTTGCCCTGATCTCAAGTTCAAAAACATAAAGTGTATTTTGCTGCAACTCAATGTAGAAACTCTAGATGTTCCCAGAATAAAAATAAACTTGTTCTGGCAAAAGCATTTGGGGATTATTAGTTGGCAACTTTGGGCTGTATTCAGAAATAAGTGAGCATCCATTCGTAGCAATCCTTATAACATTATCTCTGTTTGCATTCTTATTATGTTTATAACTGCTTTGGAATCTATGCCAGCATTTTTTTAAGGTCTAGGAATTCTTTTGTCTTTATTTATTTTTTTCTGAAATCAAGGAAAGCAAAATTCCAAAAGTAATGCCTTTCCATAAAATACATGAGGAAATTGAAAAAAAAAAAAAAGAAAGAAAGTCCTTGTGAAATATATTTGTGATCAGTGGACTCAGACCTCTTCCTAGTGTCCCAGTGACTATCAAAACAGATGTGTGAAATCTGTGTCTGTCAGGTGCCTCTTTAAAGATTTACATGGTTGGCTTGTCCTTGCTCAGCTCAGAGTCATTTAAAAAAAATACTTTGAGAGCTAGCCATGAGAATTACAAATCATTTTTCAAAGGTATGTACAGCTCTGCAAATTACAATAAGTTTACAGGTACAGTCTTATTCTGTGTAACCTAGAGATGAAAGGGTTGTCAAGGACACTGATGCTCACTGCTGCATCGATGAAATCCTCATGAGTTTAAAAATTGTGGCAATAATCTCTTTCATGGAAATAGATCTATGAGGTTGTCAAGCAGATGGCATCTGATTTCCTCCTAAATGAGGAGGCCTTGTGAAGTAGTGTAAGGGCTTAGACAGCCGCAGGAGCTGAAAATGGAAGCGCTGATCTTTACCCCCTTGGTGACCTGCTGGATCTTAGAGGGATGAAATGTGGTGGCCACTTCCTTATACATTGACTCACTGAAAGCTCATAGCCACCTAATAGAACTTCATTCTTTTCTCTAATGTAAAGCTGCAGAAGCCTAAATACAAAAAAAAAAAAAAGTTAAGCAGTTTATACAAAATTGTCAAGTTCACAAATATTATGGCAAAATTCTCATTCAAAAAGGACCTAAAGAAAGAATTGCTCGACCCTGATGCCTTACTTACACACATTCTTTCCCTCTCTGTTCACCACCACCCCCCCCCCCATATAAAATAAACACATTGTCAGGACTCAAAATCTGATTGGCAGTCCACTCTCTTCACTTGTACTTCAATCCATATGTGCTTTTTCATAACTGTGGTATTCTTTTTTTGCTTGTTTTTGGGGTTTTTGGAGGTTTTTTAATTTGTTTTAGTTACACATGACAGTACAATGATCTTGACATATTATACATTTGAATCAAATGGGGTATAATTTCTCATTATTCTGAGTGTACAGGTTGCAGAATCACATTGGTCATACAGTCCCGTATATACATAACTTGTATTCTTTCTTTCAACAGTCAAAGCTTTCTGAAACGTCCATACGAATGTGATTTTTCTTATTAGAAGACTAACCTGGAAAAGTTCTTTATTTCCTTGTCCCTGCACCTTGGTGCTGGACACTAGATTATTCGTGTTTCTTGTTTTCTGTAGATTCCCTTTATTCCAGCTTCGTCTTTCCTTGTAGGCACTGTTGTCCATTCTCCTGTCCCATACTGATGCAGCTAAGTACTGTTAATGAAAATCCAGAAACTCAATGACCTGGGCTAATAAATTCTACATGGCCACACTTCCCTGCTTACTGCATAGCAACATGACTACTCCTCCCTGACCACAAATAGCTCTCAGATCAATATCTCAGATCTTGACCCCTCATTTTCTTTCTAATGACATATTTTGAGCTGTCTGCAAAATAACTCTGCTTGGTGATCTGCCAAGATGTAAAACTAATTATGACAGACCTGAGCCCAGTGTTCTCTCTTTGAAATTCTTGCCCCATTTCAACTGTCTACTATTGTCACAGGCACCATTACCATCTGGTTACCCAATGATTTAAATGTGGAGTGCTCTGTAATCACTCTTCCTTCATCTGTTCCCAAGGTCCTGCACCAGTTCGACCAATTTATCCTTCCTAATTTGGAACTCATGCCTACACACCTTCTCCTCTATGTTCCCACCCACAAACCATACCCACATGGAAGCCTTAAAAAAAATCTTTATTTTATTTCCAGATTCTCCTGGTCCCATCTACACTTCACGTGAAAACAACTGTTATTCCCTTATATGCAAACCCCTCAACATGATCAGGAGAACTTTCACTTTCTGGTCCCCACCTATTTCTCTAGTCATAAATCATGTCCTCACCCTCATATACAATAAATGAAAGGGAAAACCTTTTCTATCCACTAACTTAACATGCGCCTTATATTTTCTAGAGTTTGAATATTCTGTCTCTTTTCAAGGAATGTTCTATACCCCACACTGCTCAAACTCGGTGGCTTCTTCCAGCCTTCATTCTAATAAGATTTCCTTATTGTATGCTGTTGTGGTCTGTGTTTTAGTCAGCTTTGTCACTGATATGACCAAAAGACTGACAACAAAAGTTTTAGAGGAGGAAAAGTTTATTTGGGGCTCATAGTTTCAGAGGTCTCAGTCCATAGACAGCTGGCTTCATTGCTCAGGGTCTGAGGTGAAGCTGAACCTCATGGCAGAAAGATGTGGTGGAGGAAAACAGCTCAGGAAATGGCACCAGGACACAAAGAGAGGCTTCTCCTCTCATCAGAGACAAAATATATACCTCAAATTCATGCCCCAATAACCCAACTTCTCCAGCCACACCCTACCTACTTATAATTACCAACCAGTTAATCCCTATGAGGGGATTAACACACTGATTAGGTTAAGACTCTTAGAACTCAATCATTTTTCTTCTAAATTTTCTTGCATTGTCTCACACATGAGCTTTGAGGGGACACCTCAAATCTAAACCATAACATACTGTAAGTATCTGTTGTTTTTTTTTTTCTGAACAAATGACTATTCACAATCATTCCTTCATGTAAAAGGAAGAGAATTTCAAAATATCAGAGATGAGAAATAAAATGGCCTATTTGTGACACTGGAAGAAAACCAGTATAACTGAGACAGAGACAGTAAGAGGTAGCATTGCACTTGGGGGTGGGGGAGGATGAGGGGCAGGTGAGGCCATGTTGTGGAGTGACCTTGGAAGCCATGGTGAGAAGTTTGGATATTAACCTACAAATAAAAGACATTGAAGAGTTTTAAGTGGAGGAGTAACAAGATCAGACTTGTTTGGTAAAACAGCACTCTAGCAAGTGAAAAATGAATTGGAGAGGACAATTACAGAAAGACAAATTTGGAGGTTCTTGCAGGCAGCCTGAGTAGAAACATGGCTGTGAGGTTGAGAAAGTAAGATAGTTAACAGAAGTATTTATTTCTGCAGTAAAAATTGATAGGCCTTAGCTACTAATAGAAAGAAGACATGAAGGTGTAGTATATAAAGAATCAAACGTGAGTTTCTTCCTTGATCACATGGATGATGGTAATGCCATTTGCTGAGAGAGGCAGACAAGAAGGAGATCAGAGGGGAATATATTGATGAGTTTTCTTTAAACATTCATTTTTGAAACCTTCCAGAAAAGTCAACCTGAGAGGCAATTGGATATACTCGGTTATACATGCAAACTTGGAAATGTTCAACATATATGAAGTCTTGATATTACCTAGGGATGTAGGAAGAATGCGAAACGAGAAGACTAACTTTCCTAGGACATTCTCCTTGTTTGTGTTGCCCTAAAGACAATCTTTTTGCCAAGATTTATACTTTCAAAACATTCAAAACCTTATTCAAAACTCACATTTTCCATGAAGCCTTCCCAGATTCACATTGCCCTGGTCCTATCATTCTAGAAACACTCATTAGTCTTGAAACAGTTATTATTGGCTACATGTATGTTTACAGGACTCTTCTCACACCAATATTAGGTTGCAAGCTAACAGAGATCAGGCTTCATGGTTCTTCTTTCATTAAATGTATAAATTACTCAGTTGGTATCTTTGATAAGTCAACTCTATGCCTGTCAGTAACATATACCTAGTTGGATTTTGTAATTTTTGTGTTTCCTAGCATCATAAAGCAATTTTATTAACTTATGTAAATATTTTGGTTTTGCCAAGTTATATATGTAACTAAAGAAGATATAATCATATGATTTAGTCAAAATAGAAGGTTAGAAATATTTCTAGCCAACACACTGACCAAAGAAAAACACTAAGGAAAAAGTGCTATCAGAATATAAAGTGAGCCACGATCTTCCAGGACCATTTCTACTTCCATTGCAGTAGCAATTTTATGTGCCTTGAAGTGTCATTTACAACCCTGTCTTTGATCTTGCATAAGTTGGCCTATACAGAAAGTTCACCAATCACTCAAGCTTCCCTAAGAATTGAGAGTTGTCAGGAAGCATTACTCATAAAATAATATTGAGCACCTTCGTTAGCTAGTCATCAGAGCAGTGCCCACTGGTGGCTTGGCAGAGGGGGCTCCAAGCTGCTGATGGCAGTCAACCAGAACAGCTTTCCACTGAAGCCAGTGAATTCCAGTTCATTTTCGCAGACTTCCCCTGAGTTGGATGGTTGGAGGTAACAAAAGGAAAAACAGTTAAACATAGAAGTTCTTGATCAGAGTTCCATATCAGCAATCACAAAGTCAATTAAACCTTTTTTCTTACTGGCACCTAATAGTTTGGGGAAAAAAAGCTTGTTGAATGATTCAAAAAATAATATTCATATGAATTAAGTACATAAATATGTACTCTCAGGGCCTTTAAAAAAAAAAACAGTACCAGGATTTCTTTTCATCAGTGAAATTCAAATTCAAAGGTCTCAGTTAACCTGCTCAATTCACACAGCTAGTAAATGAAAATTTGAATACAGATCAAAGTTTTTCCTCCAAGGGCTGGGGTTATAGCTCAGCAGCAGAGCACTTGCCTCACACATGTGAGGCACTGGGTTCGATCCTCAGCACCACATAAAAATAAAGAAAATAAATAAAGATATTTTGTCCATATAAAAAAAATTTTTCCTCCAAGCAAGATTACCCATATTAGCAAGATGAGTTTATTGCTTACTGAGAATCATACTGAACAAGAGAATTTCAATGGTTAGAAGTATAGAAGGCTCGTATGCTCCCATCTTTGAGCTATACGACATTGATCCTATGAAAGTTTTGGCTTCCCATACTATTGTGCCCATATTATAGGCACAATTGGTTCTAAGTCCTTCCCCATCGCCACTGATGATGACGATGTTCTCCTCTGATTATGTTCTACACAAATATATGTGAGTCTGATTAATTGAATAAAACCCAGATCACTGAATCAGACCTTCTTTTTCTGTCAACTGAGTCACATCCTATAGATTTGGAGTTAAACTTATATGAATGCACAGTAAGCAATTTCATATTCTGAATGAGCTTTAATTCAAAAGGAATATCCTAGAAGTATCTTCTCCAATTAGTTTTAACTATCTGTGTTTCATACCTAGGTATTCTTTCAAAACAAAGTATCTCCTAAGAGTAGCTATTATAAGTTTCTACCAAATTAGAAAGAATAGGTTTACCAGGTTACTTTACTATGAATTAAAGGAGGGACTTAGAAGCATCCATCAATGAGTCATCACATTTTGGTTCACATAATAGACTTGGTTAAGAATACAGGGTAATTAGTACCACACCCAAGTGCTGCTCTCTCCTACCAACTAGTATTGTATAGTGTGCAAGGTATTGAATCTCTGAGTCTGTTTTCTCACTTGTACTATTGCAAAAATAATAACCTTATATTATTCCTGTAAGTATTAAATAGTGACAATTATAATTATTTCTTTGCAATTGATGACTAAATCTGTTTACTCTATCCCTGATGTGCATTGAAAAGTAGTACCCATTTTATAATGATATTTGATGTATTTATTTTACAGAAGAAAAACTCTACAAAAGTAAGCATGACTGATATAATAAGATAAAGAAAAGCAAATACATCTTTATCTTGGCAAATAAATGGTATTTTTGTGACAGTGATGAGTATTATAATGTAGTCATATATATTCTAAATTAGTAATGTCAGAATTTGATATACATAACCCTTCTTATGATTTTTATGATTTGAGCACTCTGATAGAATAATGAAAATCACCAACAGCCTTCCAGACTGTAGAAACATTATAAGACTTTAATACCAGAATCTTCACCACTGTGTCAATTTCCTAGGGCTGACATAACAAATTACCACAAGCTGTATAGTTTAGAATAACAGAAACATATTATCTCATAGTATTGGAGGCCAGAAATCCAAGATGAAGGCGTCAGCAGTGTGACACGCCCTCTGGAGGCTCCAGGAAGGATCCTCTCTTTCTTTTTCTGGTTTTCATGTGGCCTCAGGACTCCAGGATCTGTCTCTATTTTCACATGGCTGTCTCTATCTATCTTCTTCTGTCTCTTATAAGGATATTAGTTATTGGTTTTAGGGTTATCCCAAATAATCCAGGATGATGTTATCTCAAGAGTTTTAATTAAAACTACAAAACTCCCTTTTCAAATAAAGTCACACTCACAGGTTCTGGGAATTAGGCCATGGACTTACTTCTTTAGGGGCTACTTTTCAACCTACGTAACTGCTAACAAATTATATTTTAATATTGTTTTTTTGTTGTTATTGTTTTTGATGGTGCTGGGGATTGAAACCAAGAGTTCAGGCATGCCAGGCAAGCTCTCTATCACTGAGCCACATCCCTACCCTTAATTTCATAATTTTTATAATATAAAAGTAATGACTTACCTATTGAGCAAGTCTATTTGATTCTTTCATCTGTTCATACTGACCAAACGCCCTCTTCATACAAACAACGGACATGCAATGGCAAAGCAACCAGTCATGTACATTATAGACTAGTCTGAGAGACTTCAATAAACAACTAAATATATAGTCACATAAAATATTGTAGCCACTCATGTGGAGAAAAGAGTGAGGTACTATAGAAAGGATAATTCTAGATAGAGTACTCAGGAAGACTGCTCTGAGTAGAAAACGTAGTCTAAGATCTAAGGAATATAAAAGATTCAACATGAAGAATTCCAGGAACTCAAAGAACTAGGGGTCAAGAGTTCGAGCACAGATAATAAGTCAGGCAAAGACCTTGAAGCAGTAGTGAACAGGCAGTTTCCAGGAACTAAAAGCAAAATAGCGGTGGAAGACAGTGAGTGAATAGGGAGAAGGGTAAGAGATGAGTTTAGAGGGATGGATGGAGAACAGATCATGCATTGTTTCCTAAGTTATGGTGAGAAATCAGTTCTTATTCATAGAGAAATATGAAATTTTAAATATTTTTTAAATAGGACCTTAGATTTTAAAACATGGCTTGGCCAGGTACTGGCACATACCTGTAATCCAGTGGCTTTAAGAGGCTAAGTTTGAGACCAGCCTCCACAATCTAGTGAGATCCAGTCTCAAACTAAAATTAAAACTAAAAAAGGTCTGGTAATTCAGTATCTATGCTGTCCCAATTTTCAATCCTCAGAACTGAAAAAATAAAATAAAATAAAGTAAATATAATTTTGCTTTTCAAACTGAGAAAGGATTAGATGGGAAGAGTAGAAATTGTGGTTGGGCAAGGGTAGTAGCAGTGAATGAGAAATAGAGGTGTATTGGAGCAATATTTAGAAAGTGAAATACACTGACCTTGGTGAAGAATTTCATATGAATGAAGAAAGAGAATGGAGAGGTATCAATCCCAGGTAGTCAGCTTGTGCAGCAGAATGAATGCTGGAAGCATGCAATGAGAAGGGAAAAGTTGCAAAAAGCATATGATTGGAGGTGAGAATCACTTGACTACTACTTGACCCACCCATAAACTTAGCCTGAGGGTTCATTAAAGAAGATTACCCTCCTCACCCAATCAGTGGAAGGACTTGAGAAAGACTGAGGTCCCTGAGGAAGAAGGAATTCTGCCTGCCCTCAGACTCAGGACTACAGTATCAGTTCTTCCTGACCTGAAATTTTTCAGACTTGCCAGGATATGAGAGGGAGTGAGGGAGGGAGAGAGAGAGGGAGAGAGGGAGAGAGGGAGAGAGGGAGAGAGGGAGAGAGAATAGTGTGTATGTGTGTGTGTGTTATAAATAATATGGCATATATATATTATATGGTATGTATGTCATATGATTTAAATATAGTACTATATATGGTATATATAAATATATCCTACTAATATAGATTTTCTAATGTATAGGTAGGATATATATGTATGTATATGCACATATATGTATCCTGTGCACGCATGCGCGCACACACACACACACACACACACAAAATATCTGAAAAGGTTTTACTGCTTTACTAAGTATTTGTCAGGTCTCTTATTCATAAAATTAAAACTGAGTTTTAAATCTTACTCTCAGTAAAGAAAGATAAAATAATAGCACATTGGTTAAGAGTGTCAGATTTGGAGTCAGTCTCTTAGATTTGAAAATATATATACATGTATATATCTTCTACTAGTATATTTGTTCTGTTTCTGTGAAAAGAAACACTTAGTAATGAAACACACTTAGTAATGTTACAATTTTGTAAAACAAAATGTATAGATACATGTAAAGACTTTTAGAAAAAACACCAAATATCAAAGTTTCAGAAGCTTTATCATTGAGATTCCTGTGAGACATCCATGTGGAGATTTCAAGTAAAGAACGGAGTGTAAAAGTCAGGAATTCAGAAGACAGGTCTGAGCTGGGGCTAAATAGCTGTGTTTTGTCAGCATATAAATACATTTTAAAGCTATGGGAACGGATAAGACATTTAGCCAGTGAGAAATTTCCAGAAATTCTAATTGTTTTGTACACCTTGTTTAATTTAAAGCTTACAGCAAGTTTTATAAATTAGACATCACAATTCCCAAATTACAGACAAGAAATTGAGACTCAATAATTAATAATTTTGCTTGAGGTCATTCAGGTAAAATTCAAATCTAAGAATGACTGACTCCAAAGCTGACACTCTTAACCAATGTGGTATTATTTTATCTTTCTTTACTCTCAGTTTAAGTTTTAGCAAAGATTTAAAAGCCAGTTTTAATTTTAATAAGAGACCTGACAAACACTTAGTAAAGCAGTAAAACCTTTTCAAAAACCAATTTTTAATGCCCACAAAGAGCCTAAATTGACTTAATGCCATTTGATACAGTAATTTCACTTCTAGAATCTACTTCAAGTTAAAAAAGAAAAAAAGAAAAAAAAAACAGAAGGGACAACAAAGATGTTTTACACTGGAATGACCATTATCAGATGATTCATAATCCTGGAAACCTGGAACAACATAAGTATTCTAAAGTATGTGAATACTTAAGATAAATAAATGTTTTGTATTTGCCTGCTGTTTTTTATGTATTCACTGAAAATTTCCAAATTTAAAAATAATTTAAAACATTGGAAAATGCTTCAAATATAGTACTATGTGAAAAATACACATACATTTAGTAATATGTTATAAAAATGTATATTTGTATATGTGCATGTAAAGAAAACTTGTAGAATACATGTCAAATATTAAGAGTGTGTGTCTCTATGTTTAAGGATTATGGGAAACCTATGTTTTTCTTCATGCTTTTAAGTATTTTTCAGATTTTATACAAAGAATATATATTAATTTGTGCTCAGAAAAGAATCTTTTGTCTTATTTTTAATAAGCACTAAATTTCAAACTCTAAGAGTAAAAACTGTAAAGCTTCTATTCCCAAGCAAATTAAGCTATTTAATATGTTAGCTCCAGCTATAGCATGCATTTATATTTTTATTAAAAATTTTAATGAGTATAAAAATACTTACTGCTCTCCTAGAGAGCTTTAAAAATTAATGTTTATACTGTGCTTTGGGATCATTGGATAAAAGGTGCTACATAAATACAATGCATTATTATTAAGTGTTATTAAAGTAAATTGAAGGTGAAGCATGTAATAAAAATTTTCCTGTGGCAACAGTCTGAGGTCCATATATGGTTCTATAGTGCTTAAATCATATTTAACTGTGAAAGTACCAACTTTAACATGAAAATGTTTTTGCTGAGGTTTAGAATCAACAATGAATATGTTCTGTATGGTATTCAGTTTTTAATTGCATATCATATTTCATAGTCTATACTGAAATTATATATATCACAAATTTTTATATTACTTAATAGGTACCCAAATTACAAAAATTTAAAAAGTTGTTATTTCATAGAACCCACACAGCTAAACTTCATTTGGTAATATCACTAATAAGGACATATTGATGGAAGTGAAATTTAAAAACTCAAACCACCATCAAGCCTTCCAAGTCTACAATATTTTGAGTCAGTTCCTATATGTTCACATTAGCAGTGAAAAATGGAAAGCATCTGTCAAAAAAAGGAAGTTATCCATAGAGACTATTTCTATCTGAATAGTATATAAGGAAGGTGGAAAAGAATTGCCAAAGTGGAGATAGAAAGAGAGTTTTAAATTTATGATGTGGGACATTCAATAACAGCTTCAGGGTGGCCAGAGAACAATAGAATTTAGGAAGGAATCTGAGAAATCTAAGCTAGGGACCCCTTTATTATGCAGTGAGGTGGTACATAGACATTGGAATTCTTTCTTAATTGTATTTCTTGGCTGGACACTTTGAATATGATTCTCTATGGAAATTGTGCTACCTGGAGCTCCAAGATCCATTGGGATTGCAAAGGGATGCAATCACCTAAAAAAACCAGATAAGATACTCTTGTCAAACGCATATATTATATGTCCTTCCCTTTTTATTATACAAGTCAAAGGGAAATAGTTCCATGTTTTAAGGGCTTAGTTTTTATAAGTATTTGCCAAATTGAATTTACTACTAGAATTAATCAACGTTGGGAAAATACAGATGATGGTGAAATTAGGCAGCCATCTTTCACATCATGTGAATTACCCTTTAAGATCAAAAAGTCTTCTATAATGCATATTTTCTTAGGTTATTTATTCAATTGCTTAAACTGAAGTTAACTTTAAAAAAATTAATAGAACAATTTAAATTACATATAAGCCAGCAATATTTCAAAAAGCAGCAAATTAAATGTCTTAAAACATGATAAGGGCCAGGTATGTTGACGCATACCTGTAATCCCATTGACTCAGAAGCCTGAAGCAGGAGGATGGCAAATTCAAGGTCAGCCTCAGCAACTTAACAAGGCCCTAAGCAACTTAGTGAGACCCTGTCTCAAAGTAAAACAAATAAATTAAAAGGGCTGGAGATGTAATTCAGTGGTAAAGCACTCCTGGGTTTAATCCCTAGTGTAGTATCACCCCACCGGGGAGGAGGGAAACATGATGAGGTTAAGACAGGAATTCCAAATTTTTAGTATGCATAGTTATCATCTGGATCCTTTATTTCAAACTTAGATAATAGTATTCCATGAAGATTGTCATTCAGGCAAGTCTGACATGGAACCCAGTGATATAAAAAAAATTCAAAGCACAATATTTATAAATCGAAGCATGAGAACCACTAAGTTAAAGTTTAATTTCAAATAATTAGAAAAAGTCTGAGGTGAGTAAAGCTATAATTGTTGTTTTTCTATAATTTTATACATATGTACTATTGAAAAAAAATTATTAATTGCAAACCAATCCCTAAATCCACATACAGAATTTTAGAACCACACAAAATTTCCACGTAAACTTTAGCCAGCCCATTCTTATACTTGGCTCTGTATTTTTTAACTCCAGAGGCCAATGTCCATGGGAACTGTTTTTATAGCACATTTTTATTATGGTAAATTACTGGCATAGTGTTGAATAATAAAACTGAGTTTATGGGGAAAAAGCAGTAATTTATGTTAGAAAAGTTGAAACTCATTTTCCTCTGCCTCTTTAACATTTCTCACTGGTTTTGTTTATATAGATAAAGCAAAATGGATATGAATGTAATTATTCTGTGAATCTGAGTAATGGACCCTTGAGTCTGAGTAAGAAAGCTCAGATTTTCCTTAACATCTTTTGTCTCTAAATTGCCTGAGTAATTTCTTTGATTCTCCATTTTATGTAACATAAGTACAAACAACCATTATGTTTATCACTAAAACTGTGTATTGGCAAAAATATATTAATAAAAATGGCAGAGTCTCAAAGTTTTGTAAAAAAAATGGCTACAATTTGTCAATTTTTCAGTAAAGTTGTTTCCTGGAAATTTAAAAATTCAGATCTTAAAGTATATAATAGATATTTTTATAGAAGAGATTGCATAGTTGCTCTTTTATTAATAGGATCAAATGTGGGGACATGTCTCAATTGGAAAGCCAAGCTCTGAGTACTCCTTACACTGAAATTTGTTCTTAAATTTTGCTGTATTCCAATGATAAGAAGTAGTAGAAGTTCAACATTTGTACAAGAAAGCACTATTCTCGTTAGTTCTTGAAGCATGTACTATTTGGGAGAATTAAGTAACTGCATTCTTCTATGTTTCAAGGGTATTTCAACCAGTGGTTCATAAACAATGATGACAAATAATAGATATCCATATGTTATATAGTGTTCCAGTCACCATAATAGTTTGTAGCACAGTCACATGTCATTTTGGTTTCATTGTACAGGTGACCTGGAGCAGGTTGACAATAATTTGAAGATTTGTTAAAATCATAATAGCAAACTCAGCCAAATAACAGTCAAATCTACAAAGCAATTAGCTCCTTTGTGGGTTTACTCTTTGAGAATATATGAGTTCCATGTCTTGTTGACTTACTCTACATAAATCTCTGCAGGATTTTAGAACATTTTTCTCCCTGTCTCTTCCTCCTGGATTCAGGCACTAGATAAAGCTGTGGAAGCCAAAACACATCATTACCTCCCAATATGCTCTGATAAGGAAGGTGTGAGTCAACCATGGCTGAGCCTGGAAAGAAATAAGGTGAATCAGTCAAAACCAATCCAGCCTCTCTCTTGAGCATGGAATCAGTAACAAGAAAGACTTTGGCAAGTGATAAAACATAATGGGAAGCTGGGGACCTTTCCAAATCAGATATTCAGAATGTGTTTTATCATTTGAATGGAAATGGTATAAACTCCCAACACATCAAACACCTGGATTAAATAGAGTACAGAAATTTACAGCAAAACAAAATACAAATTATTTGCAATTTGCCATTCTTCCATTATCTTTGTCAATATTCCCTTCATTAACATAAGTAATTCAGACTTTCAAAAATGATTTCTACCCAGTTGATCAAATTATAAAATAATTGACTATATTATGCAATGTTTAAAAATTGGGCTGTGTTTCAATTTTTTGTTGTACTTGTATTTATTTAAATAAACTGGATATATATTTGGAAGAATATTGTTGGGTTGGAGTTCATTAATACCTTGTGTTTGTTAGTAAATGTTAGTTTGCTAGGATATCTAAATACTCATTTAACCAATATTTAATAAAACGTTTATATTTGTACTTTGTGTGAAAGTTTGATATAAAAAATTTTGCTATATTTTTCAGAATTAATCTTGGTCACTTCATTAAAATGGGCATTAAATCATGCTCTGCCCCAGTTCAAACACACAAAAATAATAGATAAGATACAAAATAGAAAGTTTAAAAATTAAAATTCAGCTCAAAACAGGGTATGATCTCTATGAATATGAACTAGAAACATAAAGAAGTCTATGGGGCAGATATGGTGGTCTTGCTGGGTTCAGTGTAGAGAAACAGGTAGGACAGCAAGGAGTTTGATAACTGCAGAATAATGGAGGTTGGATCCACATGTGAGTGGCAGCTAGAGCTGGCCCATTGCTTGAAAATACTGTGAGAATAGGATTTTGTGCCATGAAAGGCAACTGAAGAGAACAGAATGATACACCCTTCCAGTGGGCCCAAGTCAAGATGATCATTAGTCAATTAAACATGTACTAGTTCTTATACTGCCATGGCACTAGAGCCCCAACTGAAAATCTAAGATGAGGCTCTTGGCTGGGGGAAGGAGATTCTTAGGAGCCTAATAGAGGCAACCACAAAATCACTAGGCAGGGATAATTATGTCCAGAGAAAAGGTGTTTTTAAAAAAAAAAAAAAAAAAACACCTCTTATGAACCACCTGTGCACCAAAATTGCAAAACTTCCTACAAAACACCTTATCAAAGAGGAAGTCAATCAAATAACCAATTGGAAGGTGAATTTACTTAATAACAAATGAAAATAATAGATCAAAATGAAAATAATTTCAAAATAAGAATAGGTTAGAATCTTCAAAGAGATGAAGAAATACTTTCTACCAAAAAAAGAAGAAGAAATGACAGAAAAGGGCAAATGTACATTAAAAAATATTTCTAGAAATTTGTAGTCAATAAAATAAGAAAGTCAATAGACTTGGTGCACTCTAGACCGGAAGGTTTCAAATACCCAGTGCATTACCAGACAGTGCTGAGGAATTTACCCAGATCATGGCAAAATAAGAAAAAAGAACAATGAAGATATAAGGAATATAAAATGAGAATTTAAAAAATCATCAATATGGACAGGTACAGTGATGTGCCTCTGTAGTCCCAGCTACTTCTGAAGCTAAGGCAGAAGCATCACTTGAGACCAAGAATCCAAGGCAACAAAGTGAGACCCTCTCTCAGGAAAAACGATCATGTGATAGAAATCCCACAGGATAAGAAAGAACATGATAGAAAAATAAGTTCAAAAGAGAATAACAATTTCCTGTAATTAAATTAACCTAAAGTGCATTAAAGTATAAGTTCTTAAAAGAGGAATTATGAAATTTTCTATCCAAGGACAAAAAGCAGAATTGTATGTCTTTACTGTGAGCCTTAATAAGAAAATCAAAGTTTATGGAAAGATACAGACCATAGTAAATACACTAACATCAAACAATCACATCTTCACAAGCAGAGACACCCAGCCTGGCATTTATCTTGGGGATGGTAAGTACTAGTAGAGCAAATAGGCAGTACTTGGGGATGGGACAGAGCAAAGGGCTTCTTGCTGTCCTGGTTGATGGCAATGGCAAAGTGCCTTGAAGCCTCTGTCTCTAAGGGGGGCACATCTAAGTTCTAGTCCCACTGGTATCCAGAATATGAGTGAATCCATTTTCACCCTAACTACAAAGAATATCTCAGGAATGGATACAACAGATATCTAATGCTAACATCTTTTAAGAATGCTATGTAAAATATACCTATCTGTGTGAACTAAAGTGACTGGTTATAGAACTGTAACACTGAAGGCCTAGGGCTTTCTGCCCAAGGATAGCATGGAACACATCCTTATTCCCACAGATGACACCAAAGTCTTAGTTAACTGGCCAAGATTAGCATCAAGAATGATGGAGACCTAAAAATACTGAGTGTATTAATAATATCAGCCATAACAAAGTACATACACAGACTTGGTGGCCATCTTTTCACTTTGTCTTCACATATTCTTTCCTTGTGTGAGTCTGTGCACTAATATCTTTTGTAAGGAAGGCAATCACTTTGAACCAAAATCTGTGCATATGACCTCATCTTACCTGAATTACCTCTTTAAAGGCCTTATCTCTAAATATAGTCATATTCTGGGGATTAGAATTTCAGCATATTAATTTGGGGAGAGAACATCACAACTCAACTTTTAACACCCAGTTTCTTTTCCAAAGTCAGAACCACAAACAATAGAATTTTCTTGTAGTTGTGGAGCAAGGAGATGCTGGATTAGGAGGCAAGAGTAAACCAAGGAATGTCCAAAATTCAGCAGCTGCAGAAGACCTGGCCCCAGGAGTGTAGTGATACATCCACTGAGTTGCCCTGACTCAGATCCCTTTAAGCTGTTTTTTTAGAAAAATCTGGGAAAAGAGTTACTAAGAAAATTTTGGATTTCTGGCTAATTAAAAGAGAGGCTAAAATTGAACACCCAAGAAAATGACTTTTTTTAGCTAAAGATGGGAAAAATGAAGCATGCCAATCATCATTTCAGAATGTGAGTTCAATTTTATTGCTAAGGGGGAAGGGAGGTAGAGAAACTGAGAGGGTAACTTAGAAATATGGGGTTAAGAAATGTGAATCTATACTTCCCCAACACTGCTTAGCAACTTGATGATACAGACTCTGTTTATATCTGAAGGAAATATACTCAACTGTGTATTCAAGAGGAATACTAAAAACAAATATCTGTCCCAGCAACTCGGGAGACTGAGACAGGAGGATCACAAGTTCACAGCCTGAACAATTCGGCAAGGCTCTTCTTCAAAGTAAAATGAATTAATTAAAAGGGCTGAGGATGAAGCTCAATGGCAGAGCACCCCTGGGTTAAATCATCAATATCACACTCACCAAAAAAAAAATGTTTTACTTCAAATCTACATCATATTTTTAAAATTCCATATAGCATGCAAGCTTTTTCAAATAATCTAAGCAAACGAACATGAAAAAGTTATATACTTGACCTTAATTCTCAGGTAGATTTAACCCCAGGGAAACTGCCATCCTCACAGAGCTGCTCCCCTAATGAATAATCAATACCCTAAGTCAAGGGTACAAAAACAGCCAATGAACAAGAGGCTCACACATTTATTTACTTGTTCATTCAGCAAATAACAATGAAAATACAATAGCAAATGAGAGAGATGAGGTCTTAGTATTTCCATTGTATCATATCAAATGAGAATAATCTAGGGATGATTTAATAAAGAACTATTTACGAAATCATGATCAGGATGAAAGCAAGCTACAAAGCATAGTGAGTGCATTACTCTGGGTCTAGTAAATACCACAGAGCTTTTATCATCATAAACCTGAGGAGGAAGGAAAGGGGAAGTTCCTGGAGCCAAGAGGATCATGTGGAGAGGACCTTCCAGACAGGGACTCTGACTCTGTCAAGGAGAACAGTCATTCTAGTGGACTGTTAGGAAGGAAACTAGAGAAATAAAATCTTTATTCTCTCTTCACTTTTCCTGTGTCTCCTACCAGGGTTCCACATTGGCCAAATCCAACCCAAGGCCAGAGGACAAGGAGTCTATACTGCAGTCCATGCACATGAGTCCAAGACTGAGCAGGGTGGAGGAGAGGAAAGGGTGGTCTCAAGGGGAGAAAGGAAAGTGCCTGGCCTGCATCCCTATCACTGCATTCCATCTATTCCAGTGCACAGACAAGCTCACTCTCTTTTACATACACCATGTTGGACCCCACCCCAATAAATGGCCTTTCCAAATATTTGATGTTTTATAGTAATGGCAAAAAAACTTCACTCTCAAGGAATTTGGACACTCATAAATGAGATCAACACTTACAAATTTCAAAGCATTTGCTTAAAGCACTCCCAAAGGGTCGGTGATGGAGCATGAAAGGCTACGCATTCTTTCTGGCAAGCACTGGTGATAATAACAGCTTAGTCAGGGGTGGCTCCTATAACCTGTGTCTGGGTAAAAAGACTTCAAAAACCTTAATTCCGAGTTGAAATTTAGGATCCTGCTAGAAAAGAAAACCCTTAAAAAATTACCAGGGCCAGTAAAATGTAACAATATAAACAATTTTTGTGTGATTTCTCCAAGCATGTATAGAAAATCTGCCAAGGTCAACATCACCACCACCACTATCACCTTTCTTCTTTAAGACCCAACATGATCTGCATTTGTTTTGAGCTGATCACTGAAAAAAAAATTAAATTATTTGTATATTTTAAATGTCTTAAATATCCTTTCATCCATGGATATCCAAAGCATTTTCTTCATTAATTTCCCCAACAAATACATAATATAAAAACAGAAATATCTTTTTAGTCCTCTTTGTTTAAATGTAAGAAATTAGAAATGATAGGAAACCATATCCCTGTTTCAGAACAAGTCTATTGCAGAATGGGAATCTATTCCCTCTTTTTAACCCTTAGAACACTAAAAAGAATACTTCAGTCTTTTATTTTTCATCATCCTATCCCAACAATTAAGGAGCCTCCTAAGGAAACTAATGATTGTTAGGTACCTAGCAAGTGTCAGATGCCTCAGTCTGGCTGGGCACAGAATCACGAGCCACTCAAGCAGGAACAAAACTTTATTTTTGTTCCTCCCTACTCGCCGGCAAGCCAAAAACCGGTCCACCCACGCGCGCGTCTACCAGAGCCAGGGAGGCCCGGACCTCCCCCGGAATTCCCTCCTACTATCCTTCCCCTACCAATGGGAACTCTCCAGGAGTCCCGTAACATGAGTCCCGTAGCAGGCCAAGGTGAACAGCAGGAGTCCAATTTCCATATGAATGTAAATCTTAACATAATCATATCATCTCAATGGCTAGCTGGCGTCACCTTAGAAAGTGCCATGCATCATATTATTTGCTTGTGGCTCCTAGCAGTCAGACACTATGCTTTGAATCAGTGATTCTCAAACTTCACTGGCACAGTCAGAGCATCTAGGAAAATTTTTAAAGTTTTTTTTCTTTCTTTTTTTTTAAGGTGCAGCCCAGGTTGTACCCTATACCAATTAAATTGGAAACCTTGGAGGTGGTAAAGGAATCAGTATTTTTTTTAACTCCCCAGGTAATTCAAACATGCAGTCCAATTTCAGAAAGTGTTTGAAGTTGCTGCAACTCATATATGGTATATAGACCAACAGCACTGACATCATCTGGGAGCTTCTGAGATAAGAATAATTTTGTGGGCAATCCAGACCTACTGAGATAATGTTCATTTTAACAAGCTCCCAAGTGACTAATAAGTACATTGATGTTTGAGAAACTTCTTTAAATAACCCAATAAGCATACAAGGCCACTGGCAATATCTCATTTTACAGCTAAAGAAATATGCTCAGAACTGTCAAATAATGCCAGACTTGGTGGCACATACTTATAATCCCACCTACTGAGGACCCTGAGGCAGGATGATCACAATATCCAGCCTGGGCAACTTAGAAAGGCCCTGCCTCAAAATAAAATATGAAGGGCTAGATATGTAGCTCAGTAAGAGAGCACCTGCTAGGAAAGAAGAGATGAGGAAAGGAGAGAAAGGGGGAAGATCAAGTAACATTCAGAGATTCTAATTCAAGACTGACTGACTTAAAATGTTCATGCTCTTATATCTTGTCACTACAACATTTTTAAATTTAAGGAAGGATATGCAGACTCTTTTGAGAAGCAAATGAAAACTATCGAAGATTATCCAAGAAATTAATGCAAATGTGTTCCAAATTTTGAATATATTTGAAGGGTTATCATCCCAGAAGTCTACCATACAAAGATCCAGGTTTTAGCCTCCCAGATTGCAGAAGACCACCCTTCCTTTGCCCACACTGGTCCATGCCCCATATGATATGAGAATTTAATTTATTTTCCTTATATAAGGGGATCTATAAACAAAATAATTTTTAACTTGGATGGATGTGTTTTAGGTAAAGGGATATATATGTGTATGCATCTGCAGTGTGTATGTTTATAGATACACACAGAGATAGTACTTCCTCCAAAACTGCAAATGCTCTGGGAATTTTACAACCAAAAGCCCTTTGAGAAGGCACATTGACAAAAGGTAACATTGTACGTGGGCTCTTCTCCACACCTGTTAGCAGTTGAACCTAATTGTTCAGCAGCTGGTACTAATTTGGGATTCTTTCACTATACCTCATTATTCCTTTTTCATGACTGTTTTTTTCTGATTTGGAGCTGCTGCTGCTGCTACTACTACTTTTGCACAATGTATGTATATTTAAAACTAAAAAGGCAGACATACTTTGAAAGAACTCTGGAGAGAGACATTAAAGTTATTTCTTTATATACCATTTTACAGTTGAATTTATTTGAACTGATGGTGGTGATTATTAAGTGTGGAAAAGCTAATGGTAAGAAAAACTTTAACTACCTGGCTATCCATTGTCTTTGATGTTTTTTGGGTCTTTAGGTAGTTTGGCTAAACTCAGAAAGGATTGTGATTTGGAGATATTTGTCAAATGGAATGTCAAAGAATATTGCCATTTGTGAGTAGAGAAAGATGCCTTTTCTGGGTTGGAAACCATCTGGAGCAGAACAAACGTACACAGCATTAAATGTGTTGCATCATGAAACGCAAATGCCACTGATGGAACAAATTTTGATAGTATAAACCAGAGAAACAAGCAGAAGACAATAAAGGGAAGAGATTTAAAATGTATAGAATTAAAATAAAGTAATGGCTGTACACGTGCAAACACACGTATGAGATGATCACATCAAGGGATTTTTTAAGGGTGTTTATCCACAAGTCCAATATGGTTTTTTTTCCCCTACATGTGCTTTTGCAGCATGAAGGGCAATAGCTACTTTCAAAACCAAAATGCCTTTTGAGATGGGCTTTTAGAGACAAAACACAAACCAAACAATCATGAATAGAATCCTAAATAAAATAGAGATCTTAAATATAGTTATATTTTAAATAATCCATAAAGGGAATAAGCTATCCAATAATTTTATCTATGTAAATAACTACTCTTAAAAGCTATAATTATTGAGATTGCTTCTTTAATACACCTGAAAATACAGTATTTTTATCTTAATGATCCTGGTTGCAAAAGGTACTCTTTGAGGTCACAGAATAAGTATTTGGAACGAAGAATTTAGAACTTTGATGTGGTACTGAACTTAAGTAAAAATCAGGCTTATATATGATTTCCATCTAAATAAATTTTCATAAGTAATGATTACAGAAACTTAATAATGAGAAAACCTTCTTTATCTAGTATGCTTTCCAAGGAGAGGTATGAAGTAATGCATTACAAAAAAAAAAATCTTGAAATGATTTTGATTCCTTAAATCATTAAATGGCAAATTTCACTAAGATCACATACTTTGATAGCATAGACTCACATTCACTTCCACCAAGTAGAATTCTCTCAAAACGACAGACTTGTACAGAATGTAACTTAATCATGCTGTCATGATACATTTTTTTCAGTTTTTTCATGTCTGAGCTGTTTTCCAGTATCATTTTAAAATCTCCTTCATTCTTCACCAAATGACTAGTGCTCCTCTGAACCCAGCAAATGGTCTTAAAAGTATATTCAGGCCAGGCTTGCGGTGAGGAAGAACATCATGGCAGAAGAGTGTGGCAGAGGGAAGCAGCTCACATCTTGATCAGGAAGCAGACAGGATCACTAGGCAATGCTGAGCTGACGTGGATCTGGGGCGAACAGTCTGGGCCTCTCAGAACACACACTGAGCCTGGATCGGCTGAATTCAAGCTCCCGTTCGCCTGCTTCCCGCAGACAAACAGCTGTGACTCAGCACTAATCCATCCGGCTAAAACAACTGGTCAGCCCTTCTGATCCTACGGAGGTAAATGCCTACCGAGCCTTCATAGGTAGTGGCCACAGGTTTGAAACGGGGCTTGGGAGAGACAGTAAGGACCCACCCGTTGCATTGGTCACATTGGTCGCCCGGCAAAGGGAAACGAACTGTCGCCATTTGCAAGAGACACCACCATGGCAGAGAACTGACGTCACCAGACTGCGGCGGAGGAGATAACTTCATTGAAACCTGCGCTTACAGGTATGTAATTCCCTAGCCTTCCTTCTCCACACATCGGGGAAACCTTAAGGGCCCCTCCCAGCTCTCCCGTAAGGGCCCCTCCCAGCTCTCCCGTGAGCGCGATAGCCAGCCGGAGGGAATCAGAGGTGGCGCGGGACCCGCGGCGCGGAACTACCACTCCCACCAGTGCTGACAGCTGAGGTCTCATGTACCAGCTACCGGGGGCGTGGCTACCGGAGGGCAAGTAAAATTCGCTGAGGATTCTCAGCCCCAAGCTCTACCAACTTAGGGTCTGAGGCAAACTGGGAGAGTGTGCCCAGTCATTCATGAAAACAGGGCTCCCGGGAGCAGCAGACCTGGCGTGTAGCCAGTATTGTGGTGACCAGCACCCGTGAGAGGGGCCTGGCTAGAGGAAAAGTGGGAAGTGACTAGACACAAGAGGAGGCCCTAGGCACTCAGGATTGGAGACTTGCCCAGTCTGGGAGGAGCTGCTGCACAGTGATTGGTTCCCGCGTATTGACAGGAGAAACTTGGCCTGGTGGGCACAGCGCCACCTACTGGAAGAGAAATTAATCAAACTCTAAGACTGCATTTATTAGGTTTTTTTTTCTTTTTTCTTTTCTCTTTTTTTTTTTTGATTTGGGTTCTTCTTTCATTTTCAATTTTCTTTCTTGTTTTTTTAATTTTTTTTTACAATTTTTTAAAAAATTTTTTTCTTCTAATTTTAATTTTAATTTTTTTAATTTTTTAATTTTTTAAATTGTTTTTTTCTTTTTTATTTCCTATTTTTTTTCTTCTTTTGTCTTTTCAATTCTTTTCAATTATTTTATCCCCCCTTCCTTGAATTCTACCTGCTTACTCTCATTCTTTTTAGTGACTTTTTCCCTTCCCTTTTAATACCTTTCCTCCCAAGCATCAAACAAATTTATAGGAGTAAACAGTAACTCAGCAGTCAAACAGAACAAGAAGTAACATGAGCAGCTTCAAAAAGCAAGGAAGAAAAGGAGTACAAACAATGCAGGACAGCCTAAATATTCAGGAGGACCTAGAGTCATCAGAAAAATGGTCATATAAAGAACTCAAGGAACACCTTAGACAGATGGAATGGAACCTTAAAGAGGATACAAGACAGCAAATTCAAGCAGTGAAAGAACACATTGAGAATGAATTACATAAACAGATAAAAGAAGAAGTTAAGCATCTTTATCAGGAGATAGAGATTATAAAAAATAATCAAACAATAATTCTAGAAATGAAGGAAACGATAAACCAAATTAAAAACTCAGTTGAGAGTATCACTAACAGAGTGGAGCAAGTAGAAGCCAGAACGTCAGATAATGAAGACAAAATATATCATCTTGAAATGAGTCTAGCCAACTCAGAAAGGCTGGAAAAAAATCACAAGAAAAACATCCAAGAGTTATGGGATAACATAAAAAAAACCAAACTTACGAATCATCGGGATAGAAGAAGGTACAGAGATTCAAACCAAGGGAATGAGTAACCTGCTGAATGAAATAATTACAGAAAACTTTCCAGAAATAAAAAAGGAAACAGATATACAAATTGAAGATGCATACAGGACACCGAGCACACAAAATCACAGTAGACCAACGCCAAGACACATTGTTATGAAGCTATCCAATATACAGAACAAACAGAAAATATTAAAAGCTACAAGAGAAAGGAGACAGATTACATTCAGGGGTAAACCAATAAGGTTAACAACGGATTTTTCATCACAGACACTGAAAGCAAGAAGGTCATGGAACAATGTATTTCAAACACTGAAAGACAATGGATGCCAACCAAGAATTCTGTATCCAGCAAAATTAAGCTTCAGGTATGACAACGAAATAAAAATCTTTCATGATAAACAAAAGTTAAAAGAATTTGCAACCAGAAAACCAACCAGAAAACCAGCATTGCAAAGCATTTTGAGCAAAACACTACACGAGGAAGAAATGAAAAACAATAACCAAAACCATCAGTGGGAAGTGCCTCGGTAAAGACAGAGGGTGAGAGGAAAGATAATCATGGAGAAACAAACTAATTTTTTTTTTAAAAAAAAGGATAAATAATCAAACATGTATGGAAGTACAAACCATACATCAATAGTAACTCTGAATGTTAATGGCTTAAACTCTCCAATAAAGCGACATAGGCTGGTATCTTGGATTAAAAAAACAAATCCAACAATATGCTGCCTCCACGAGACACATCTGATTGAAAAGACATACACAGGCTGAAGGAGAAAGGATGGGAAAAAATATACCACGCACATGGTCCTCGTAAGCAAGCAGGGGTGGCCATCCTCATATCGAATAAAATCGACTTCAAGACTAAGTTAATCAAAAGGGATAAAGAAGGACATTATATACTGTTAAAAGGAACCATTCACCAACAAGACATAACAATTATCAATATTTATGCACCAAATAATGGTGCTGCGACATTCGTAAAACAAATTCTCCTCAAGTTCAAGAATCAAATAGACCACAACACAATAATTATGGGTGACTTCAACACACCTCTCTCACCATTGGACAGATCCTCCAAACAAAAGTTGAATAAAGAAACTATAGAACTCAATATCACAATCAATAACCTAGACTTAACTGACATATATAGAATATATCAACCATCATCAAATGGATATACTTTTTTCTCAGCAGCACATGGATCCTTCTCAAAAATAGACCATATATTATGCCATAGGGCAACCCTCAGTAAATATAAAGAGGGGAGATAATACCATGCATTTTATCTGATCATAATGGAATGAAACTGGAAATCAATGATAAAAGAAGGAAGGAAGAATCCTACATCACATGGAAAATGAACAATATGTTACTGAATGATCAATGGGTTACAGAAGACATAAAGGAGGAAATCAAAAAATTCTTAGAGATAAATGAAAATACAGACACAACATATCGGAATCTATGGGACACAATGAAAGCAGTTTTAAGAGGAAAATTCATCGCCTGGTGATCATTCCTCAAAAAAAGAAAAAACCAACAAATAAATGAGCTCACACTTCTTCTCAAAGCCCTAGAAAAGGAAGAGCAAAACAATAGCAAATGTAGCAGAAGGCAAGAAATAATTAAAATCAGAGCGGAAATCAATGAAATTGAAACAAAAGAAACTATTGAAAAAATTAACAAAACAAAAAGTTGGTTCTTTGAAAAAATAAATAAGATCGACAGACCCCTAGCCATTCTAACGAAGAGAAGAAGAGAGAGAACTCAAATCACTAACATTCGGGATGAAAAAGGCAATATTACAACAGACGCTTCAGAAATACAGAAAACAATTAGAAATTATTTTGAAAACCTATATTCCAATAAGATAGAAGAAAGTGAAGACATCGATAAATTCCTTAAGTCATATGATTTGCCCAGACTGAGTCAGGAGGAAACTCACAACTTAAACAGACCAATATCGATAGATGAAATAGAAGAAGCAATCAAAAAACTTCCAACCAAGAATAGCCCAGGACCGGATGGGTATACAGCGGAGTTCTACAAAACCTTTAAAGAAGAATTAATACCAATACTTTTCAAGTTATTTCAGGAAATAGAAAAAGAGGGAGCTCTTCCAAATTCATTCTATGAGGCCAACATCACCCTGATTCCGAAACCAGACAAAGACACCTCAAAGAAAGAAAACTACAGACCAATATCTCTAATGAACCTAGATGCAAAAATCCTCAATAAAATTCTGGCAAATCGGATACAAAGACATATCAAAAAAATTGTGCACCATGATCAAGTAGGATTCATCCCTGGGATGCAAGGATGGTTCAATATACGGAAATCAATAAATGTTATCCACCACATCAATAGGCTTAAAGATAAGAACCATATGATCATCTCGATAGACGCAGAAAAAGCATTTGACAAAGTACAGCATCCCTTTATGTTCAAAACATTAGAAAAAATAGGGATAACAGGAACTTACCTCGACATTGTAAAAGCTATCTATGCTAAGCCTCAGGCTAGCATCATTCTGAATGGAGAAAAATTGAAGGCATTCCCTCTAAAATCTGGAACAAGACAGGGATGCCCCCTATCACCACTTCTATTCAATATAGTTCTCGAAACACTGGCCAGAGCAATTAGACAGACGAAAGAAATTAAAGGCATAAAAATTGGAAAAGAAGAACTTAAATTATCACTATTTGCGGATGACATGATTCTATACCTAGAAGACCCAAAACGGTCTACAAAAAAACTACTAGAACTAATAAATAAATTCAGCAAAGTGGCAGGATATAAAATCAACACACATAAATCAAAGGCATTTCTGTATATCAGTGACAAAACTTCTGAAACGGAAATGAGGAAAAACACTCCATTCACAATAACCTCAAAAAAAATAAAATACTTGGGAATCAACCTAACAAAAGAGGTGAAAGACCTATACAATGAAAACTACAGAACCCTAAAGAAAGAAATTGAAGAGGAGCTTAGAAGATGGAAAAATATACCCTGTTCATGGATAGGCAGAACTAACATCATCAAAATGGCGATATTACCAAAAGTTCTCTATAGGTTCAATGCAATGCCAATCAAAATCCCAATGGCATTTCTTGTAGAAATAGATAAAGAAATCATGAAATTCATATGGAAAAATAAAAGACCCAGAATAGCAAAAACAATTCTAAGCAGGAAGTGTGAATCAGGTGGAATAGCGATACCAGATTTCAAACTATATTACAGAGCAATAGTAATAAAAACAGCATGGTACTGGTACCAAAACAGGCGGGTGGACCAATGGTACAGAATAGAGGACACAGAGACTAAACCACAAAGCTACAACTATCTTATATTTGATAAAGGAGCTAAAAACATGCAATGGAGAAAGGATAGCATCTTCAACAAATGGTGTTGGGAAAACTGGAAATCCATATGCAACAAAATGAAACTGAATCCCCTCCTCTCGCCATGCACAAAAGTCAACTCAAAGTGGATAAAGGAGCTAGATATCAAATCAGAGACTCTCCATCTGATAGAAGAAAAAGTTGGCTCCGATCTACAGATTGTGGGGATGGGCTCCAAATTCCTTAATAGGACACCCATAGCACAAGAGTTAATAACAAGAATCAACAAATGGGACTTCCTTAAACTGAAAAGTTTTTTCTCAGCAAGAGAAACAATAATAGAGGTAAATAGGGAGCCTACATCCTGGGAACAAATTTTTACTCCTCACACTTCAGATAGAGCCCTAATATCCAGAGTATACAAAGAACTCAAAAAATTAGACAATAAGATAACAAATAACCCAATCAACAAATGGGCCAAGGACCTGAACAGACACTTCTCAGAGGAGGATATACAATCAATCAACAAGTACATGAAAAAATGCTCACCATCTCTAGCAGTCAGAGAAATGCAAATCAAAACCACCCTAAGATACCATCTCACTCCAGTAAGATTGGCAGCCACTATGAAGTCAAACAACAACAAGTGCTGGTGAGGATGTGGAGAAAAGGGTACACTTGTACATTGCTGGTGGGACTGCAAATTGGTGCGGCCAATTTGGAAAGCAGTTTGGAGATTCCTGGGAAAGCTGGGAATGGAACCACCATTTGACCCTGCTATTGCCCTTCTCGGACTATTTCCTGAAGACCTTAAAAGAGCATGCTACAGGGATACTGCCACATCGATGTTCATAGCAGCACAATTCACAATAGCTAGACTGTGGAACCAACCCAGATGCCCTTCAATAGATGAATGGATAAAAAAAATGTGGCATCTATACACAATGGAGTACTATGCAGCAATAAAAAATGACAAAATCATAGAATTTGCAGGGAAATGGATGGCACTAGAGCAGATTAAGCTTAGTGAAGCTAGCCAATCCCTAAAAAACAAACACCAAATGTCTTCTTTGATATAATGAGAGCAACTATGAACAGAGCAGGGAGGAAGAGCAGGAAGAAAAGATTAACATTGAACAGAGACATGAGATGGGAGGGAAAGGGAGAGAAAAGGAATATTGCATGGAAATGAAGGGAGACCCTCATTGCTATACAAAATTACATATAAGAGGTTGTGAGGGGAATGGGAAAATAAACAAGGAGAGAAATGAATTACAGTAGATGGGGTAGAGAGAGAAGATGGGAGGGGAGGGGAGGGGGGATAGTAGGGGATAGGAAAGGTAGCAGAATACAACAATTACTAATAGGGCATTATGTAAAATTGTGGATGTGTAACTGACGTGATTCTGCAATCTGCATTTGGGGTAAAATTGGGGGTTCATAACCCACTTCAATCTAATGTATGAAATATGATATATCAAGAGCTTTGTAATGTTGTGAACAACCAATAAAAGAAATTAAAAAAAAAGTATATTCAGGCCAATGACGAAGACTATGGGTCAGTGGCACTGAAAGTTGTTGTAAAATATTTAAGTTGTCTGTCCTTAAATCTGTAGTTGGTAGTATACATTTCTTCTTCAGTGATGAGAGCAGATGTGTTGCTATGTGTTCTATGTTTAGGCAAAATAAGAACATTCACCTTCTAAGTAATTGTTTTTTGTCATGATGTAAATATACACATTTTTGCACACATATTTAGAACATGCATAGTCTGTATTCATTATAACAGACAATTTGCATGAATATTTATAACCTTGAGTTGAATAGTTAGAATTGCATTAATTTGCATCACTATTGATGGAGTTAGTTTTGGATTTACCTATTAGTGTTCTTATAAATCTCATTAATAGATGTAATAGAGGTCCTCTTAGCAACGTGCCCTCAGTAATTCTGCAACCATAGCAATAGAAAGCATTAAAGTGTCTTGAGACAATTTTCTTTAAAATAGTGTCTCTGTGGCTTGCCAGATATTTATTGCAACACTGTGTTTTACGTCTTTATCTTTCTTAATGCAGACTTAGCATTGATATTGGCTTCAGGAGGGAATTATTATGTAGAAAATATGCCCAAGTGATGTAGAAAGAACATATTTACTTACTCTTATTAGGGTGAGTAACATATTTGTAATGACTTCACAGAATAAATACATGGTAACTTAAAGATTATGATCTTTAGTAGAATTAGGTAAACATTAACTTCAAATTTACAAAGTTGTGTTTTGGATGACTTTTGAACTATTGCCAGTTTGGAACAGTATAGAATTTGAAAGGTGGAATGAAAACATAAGGTTGATGGCATAAAGTATAAATTTGAATCAATACTTTCTTAATTCATCAGTTACAGCACTTTCTCCTCCTAAATCAAATATTCAAATAATGATGAACCTGAGCCCTACAGAGTTGGCAAAGTGTGATGAAAAGGATCTGAATCAGACTCCATCCTGAGTTCTAGTCCTGTCTCTGCCATGGTCTAGCTGCATGACCTTGGATAGAAACCTTGGCACTTGGGGAATTCTATTTCCATAGAATAAAACAAGACTTGTAAAACAAGATGGTATCTTCTGTCCCTTACAGCTTTGTCCTTCAAGACATCAGCAACTTTGTAAAGCCTTAAGACAAAAGAGGCAGGCAGTGTCATTCTGTTCTCTTCTCATCCAGTTATCTCGGGAGTTACTATATCGTTTCCATGAGGCAAGTTTAGTCAGAATTCTTGGAAATGCCAACAGCATGCTAGGAAATGACAGATGGAGGCAGAGGTAACATTCCACAGCTAATTATCTATAACACATCAACTTCACATCTCTGTGTCCTGCTCTTTCTAATCTATGTCTTTCCTCTGTATCCTATTTGTCTTTCATCCATTGACCTGCTGTCAGAGAGTCTCAGCATTAAACCAAAGGAAAGCATCTTTTTAACTTGGTAGCATATTGTGTTTGTAATATCTTAATCTGTTGGTTGAGAATATGTACTTCATCAACATTTAACAAACAGTCTTGGAGTCTCAGAAACCTAATAGAGTATAAAGAAACACTTCATGGAACCTATACTCTAGTAGGGTACAATGTATGATAAAATAATCACACAGGCAAAAGTAAAATGTGAAATGGCAAAAAAGACAGTGAGTTTGGTAACTTTAAATGGATTTGTATTTTGTTAATTACAACAGCTCTTACATGCATTTTAAAAACAGGAGTATTTCATTTGTTCAGAATGTGCTTGATATATTATTCCAGGTCCTTTACAATAAAGCTTCTGCCCATATCATGATCCATAACCTAACATGTTAGGAATTTCTACATTTTTGTGACCTGTGTGCCCCTAACTAAAATTTAAGCTGATTAAAGGCAAAAATTTTATTAATTAAACAATTGCCAAGTAAACTTATTTCTCACATCTGTTATTTCCACAGTGCTGAATGCTAATAAGAATCTGGGTGGAATAGGGATGAAAAATGTGTTTGAAAGAGTTCAAACTAACAGAATCTCCACCATCTTGTTGCTGCACACTCTAGAACACACACCCTCTGGTGTTTCCAGGTAAAGGAAACACAGGTATAAAGGAATCATTCTAGTTTAATTCCGTCCGTAAGCTGGGAATTTGATCACTGTGTGATACAATTATTCCGTGACATCTGTTTTCCCAATAACATTGGCCTCTAGTGCCTAGCATGGTGTCCATTCAATGAGTGCTTATTGAATGAATCAATGGAATGTGGGAGGGAAAAACACATCTTTACAATGGATCCTTGCAAAACTATTTTTACCTCTTTCCACCATGACACAATGAGACCTACAGCATTGGCAAGGAAAAAACATTGGTATCAGCCATCACCTGACAACATGGCAAACATGATGCAGAACCCCACATGGGCCATCTGCATAGTGCTTCCATGAGTCCATGGGAACAGGGAGCTCACTGGTGGTGATCCAGTGTCTGCTGCCTCATCATGTCCATCAAACTGAGACTTTCTAATAACATATAGTCCTGCTCTCAGTTCTTTGAAGGGATAAGAGAGGCCTGCTACTTCCTACCAGCACTGAGCCTATCTCCTGCCAGTTTCAAAGGAGGGATAACCGAAATTGCAACAGGGTAAAATATGCACACAGACTCCCAATATCCACAAAAGAAGGAAACGGTAATTTTTACGAGGAAATCTCTCTGTTACTGGTCAAAACTCTGGATTTTTTTGGAATAAAACTGCCTTACATTTCCAGAGGTCTTTGAGTTCTCAAAGCACTTTTGCATTAGTGATCTCATTTGATCCTCAAAACAACACTGTGCTGTGGGTAGGGCAGGGGCTTTTATCCATACTTTATAGGTGAGGAAAGAGTGTCCATAGTGGTAGGCAGCCTGCCTGGAGGTCACATGGTGATGAAGAGCTGGCACTAGTAGGAGCTCTCAGGCCCTCTGACTCCTGACACAATGCTCTTTCAACATCACATCATGATTCTTATCTCCAGATGGATGAAGGTCCTTTGACCCTGCCTTGTGGTTTTGGCATAGTCACATCCACCTCTGTGATTACTGCCAAACTGGTTTATTGTCTCAGAAGCTTGCTATTTAAAATGACCACAGAGGGCTAACTCCAAAGGATATCAGGTAATAAAGAGACTACTGAGGGGAAAAAACAAACTATATCTTTCCAAATTGTCTCCAATGAAGTAAAAAATCAATTTTGGACAGAACTCAGATGACCACTTCTTTCAAGCCATAACAATAAGCTGACTATAAAACATGCAACCTGATCAGTTTTCAGGAAGAATTAACTTTTGTTAATTTCTTTTGTTTTGCTTTTTGCTCTTGTTTTGTTTGTTTCAGTACTGGGAATTGAACACAGAGCCTTGCTTATACTAGGAAAGGGCTCTACCAGTCAGATACATGCCCAGTCCCTTTCAAATTTTATTTCAAGACAGGGTTTTAGTTGCTGATGATGGTCTGAAACTAACCAATTCTTCTGCCTCAACCTCCTGAGTAACTGTGATTACAGGTGTGAGACATAGAGGACAGGCTCTCAGACTTTAAGTCTAAATTTTCAAAACTTTATATCTACCATATAGTTATTTTGAGAATAACCTGAATTCCTAACACTTATTTCACAAAAACTAAAACTTAACCTACCTCTTTTCATATAAGGAACATTTACATAAAATTCAAGAAATTGGTAACTCTGCATAATTAGTAGATGTTACTCTCCCTATCCTTAAAATGACTACCAAATAAAACCAAAAAAAAAAAATTTATTTCTTCAGCTCCTAGGAAAAGAATTTAAGATTATAAACGGTTGATAGAACTTAATTGTATTTGGTTCGCATTTCAATCAAGCTGCGTAGGCATATTAGTTATACACCAGCACAGTACCTTGCTTATATAGGTGTTCAATAAATATTTGATAAATGATTGATGGACTGAATGATGCAATGACCTGGGAGAACATATTGTCTTTGTCCTCCTGAATGACTCTCAGCAAAGAATTAAAGCGAGAATTATGAAGCATGTAGTAGAGAATTAGGTCTTTAAAGACAAAGATTCTAGTCATTAGTATTAAATAACTGAATGACTCAGGGCAGAATGCTTGACTCACCAGGCCCTTAGATTTCTCAACAATAGAGTAAGAGCATGGATAAGAATTTAGAATGGTCTCTAAGGTTACTTCCAGTGCAAGTATTTTGTAATTTTAGATTGAAAAACTATCAGCCAGAGAGAAATATTACTCTCACCAGAAAATAAATATGAATGAGCAGTGATCCCAGACAGAGGTCTTGGTTTCCAAGTGTAAATGTGCCTGGGGGGAGGGTTAAGAATCTTGAAGAGTCTAATTGAAGATAGTGAGGACTTTCCAGAGTCTCATAGAGCTTTCTTTTAGCACATTATCATCTATTACAGAGCTCTAAGAAGGGACTATAGTGGAGAGAGAAGTGTGGGCTTTGAAGTCGGGCACTAAGGAAAGTTAAAGTTTCTTTTCCTCTTTCTTTCTTCCTTTATTTTCTCTTCTCTTCTTTCTTATTTTTTATTTTTACAGATGAGAGAAAGGAAAAAAACAATACATGAAGTACTATTTGGAAATCCCAGAACTTGGGGAATGACTATTCTAACCCGTTTAGGAGTACAAAAGGGAAGAAACAGAGAAAACAGAACCCAGCATAGACAATGTGTTTTGAAATTGGAAGATCAAACAAGAGTTTCAAAGTGACACCTAAAAGGCGTAGGTCTGAGACCTAAATAAGAACAGACTGTGCTCTGCTGAAGGCCACAGAGGAGCTGAAGAAAGTAGCCCCATTTCTGAGGAGAGGAGAGCACAATGTGAAGGATCTCAAACCAAGAGGGCTCAGAAGAGTAAGCTGCCACCACCTGCAGAAGCCAGACCTTTATTCAGTGCCAGATGAGGATTCATCTGCCTCCTTCAATAATCCTGCCAGTCCCAATGTCTCTCCCACTGTCACTCAACACATGAAACAACTAGGCAGTTATAGGAGACACTTCCGTGGGCAGAGATACCGCAGGAGCTCCTGAAGCAGGCAAAGGGGTGACTCCAAACTATGATTTTTAAAGGAGAAAATTTCTTTTATCCTCCTCCTCCCACCACACTTCTTCCCATTTCTTTGTTTCTTTAAGGATGGCAGAGCAAATTTAACCTAATATGACCTAAGATATACGTTAATAGACCAGTCAGGCCTGCCAGGAAGTCATTCATCTCTGTCTCCAGGGTGAGTGTGTTACACCCGTAAAGTTGCCCATGATGAAAATTAGAGATCCCACCTGAACGGCCACTATACACCCACCATATGTAAGGATAGTTTTTTTTAGGGGATGAAAAGAAGAGAAAGACAATGCATTTGCTGTAAGGAGCTTCCAACCCAATGGGGGATATAAAATATGAATAATCAAGATAAAATATTGTAAACAATATGGCATACCCGAGGTTGAGACAAAGATAACAAATGAAGGGTCAAGCTCATGTCCCCAGGGACTGGAAGGGTGGGATCACAAGAAAAAGTATCAGAGACAAACTTGGAAGGTTGGTTGATTCCTCTCCATCCCTTTCAGTCCCTCTCATTAAGCTATACTCTCTCCTCTTGACTACAATCCTAAAGACTCCCTTGTGTTTACTCCCTCCTATTCTTCACTCCAGGGGCTAGAGTGGCCTTCTTAAAATGCAAACCTCATAACATTTCACTGTTTCAAACCCTCCAATTGTACTTAGAATACAGTTCAAAGTCCTCAATTGGCTTACAAGGCTATTTCTACCTCAGCAGTCTCATCTTAAGCCCCCTATTCCCAGTGTGGTCTCTCTCAGCCTTGGTGGTCTTCATTCATTTCTTTTCCTATACCTTGCTCCCATCTGCCTTGGGATATTTACATGCTATTTCTTGGGCTTCTAATATTCTCCTCCCATACCCTACCCCCTTAGTTAATTCTTGCACCATCCCTGACAGTTCCCCCCCTCCTCTTTCCCCAATAGGTTAGTAGTGTCTCTTGTCTAATCCTGGGGCACCCTGTGCTTCTCCTTCCTAGAATTTACAATGATTAATAAATAACCATTATTTGTGTAGATATTTATTGACAGCTGATACCCTCATACACTATAAGCTCCAGGAGGTAGAGAGACCATGTCTGTATTCTCAACATTGTATCCACAACATCTAGCTTAGGACAGACAAAAAGTAAGCCCTCATTAGCCACTTCTTCAATGAATAATGGGCAGTAGAGATCTGTCAGCCAGCCTTTTTTCAGAAGAGGGAACTAAGGCTAAGAAAGTCAAACACACTAACCTAAAGCCCCAAGTTGCTGAACCAGAAAAGGTATTCCAGTCTTCAGACAATTAATCCCATAGTTTTCATCCAGCTCTAGCACTTGGCCCTGAAGCTTGTTCAAGGGCCAAGTCATAGGATCCAATTTTTTATTACTGGGACAAAAGGTAATTGAGAGAAGAGACAAAAGGAATTGTTTAGCAGTTGAACATAAGTGTGAAATGAGAAATGAAAGACTGAAACAAAAAACAATTGGTGAGTGGGTGGTGTAGTTGATGTATTGACACACAGATGAGGGATTGATCTGGTTGACTGGTCAGAAATGTACACACAAATCGGCACAGGGGATGAGGCTCCACAAAGACGGCACATATACCTGGCCAGTAGCTAATTAAGAGCAAAGGACCTTCAATGGAAAAGTGAGTGTTCTGGAAATTACAACAGGGTCATGTTTTTTTCAATTGTTTTCGGGTCATGAATTCTTCCTGGGAGGTAGAGGAGGTTGGATGAGTATAAAAGTGAAAAATAGGCAAACTATTGATATTTTTACTCTTGAGAAATTATACTTAGTAAATGATGTGCATACTACTACTGAGATTTAAAAGGCCATGTCTTTAAAAAAAAAAAACAATATGGAAGAACTGGAAGTCAAAGAAATGGTTTATGTCTGATGAAGTGGAGATGAGAGAGGGGCTCCATGCTGGCACCACGCCCTTCTGTTCAGCCAGATCACATCTTGGCCGTGATCCTTCCTTTCAACCAGTGCCAGTCTTAAGGAGGAGGTGTGAATCTGGGGCCAAGGCTGAAGCACTAGGTTGATGAGCCACAAAGGGTAGGGCTGCCTCAGCCTAAGCAGAGAAGGCAAGGGCTCTTTTATATTTCCACTGAAAGAAACACAATGTTTTAACTCAAAACTGGAGGGCTATTAGTTTCCCGACCAAAAGAAAGAGTCTCAAATGTGGGATTCCACATAGCAGGGCTGCTTTTGAACTCCCCAGCCCTCAACATCTGCAGCCGTTTCCATTCTTCAAGCATTGCCAACTTCTGCTCTAAGGACTGATATCTCCACTCACACATGGGTTCTGGCAGCCTCTGTTTAGCACAACAGGCTGCAGGGAGCCCAGTCAGCAAGGAGACATGGGGGATTCTTCCCACATGGCTTTAAACTTTTCTTTGTGACTCATTCTCCACCTATAGAACAACTTCAGAATGTACAAATATAGGGTACAGGCTATAAGTGCACTCTGTATCTTGTGTGAAAAGTCCTCCAGACTTATATGAAAATCATTAAATAACAAACATCAAAAAATAAGCAAAATGCTCTCAAAATACTCTGGGTAATACTACTTTCAGATTTTAGAGAATACATTTTTAATTGATTTTTACAAGGAGAAGGTATAATGAAAAGAGTGCTGGCTTTGAATTCACACCGAGTTTTGAATCTTGGATGAGTAAGCATGAAAAAGTTGCTAACCCTCTCTGAGGCTCAATTACTACTTTTAGTTTCCCAAAAGACAATCATTTCAGCTCAGTCTGTAGGCTTTGAGCCTCATGCAAATAATGGAAAATTGTGAAGCACAGCACTTAGAAACCATACAGTTCCATGTACAACCCACACTTTGCAGTTATTGTACTAAAACATTGCTCATCTTCTGCTCTGGTCATGGATTTATCATGAACTCACTGTGACCATTCCTCCTTATAGCTACTGCAATTTTCCAATTTGAATGACTTTTCTTGTCCTCTCTCCACATCAATCCCTAAACCCAACTGGCTCCCAAGACTCAGCTCTACTGTTACAACTATGACTAAGATTTTGCAGCCATTCAAACACTTGGTGACATCTACTTCCTATAAACTTATTCAAAGTTATTTCTTGAATACTTACAGTGTGTCAGGTCAGTCCCATAGAATTCCCTGCCTACCACTCTCTTTGGACATTTAATTATCTACTGCTTTGGGACACATCTTCTTTACTTAACTCTAGCCATCTAGATGGTCATTATGTCACTTGTCTATTCATTAAATATTAAATATACTTTTATTTCTAATTCCAGCATAGTTCAACGTGATAGAGATCCTTATTAATGTTTTGAATAAAAAGGCCAAGAACTTCCCAGCAGATACTACTTCAGTAAGTTGTTGTTTATTCTTTTGCACAAATAAATATTCATACTGTATATGGTTTGGATTAGGCAGTATTAAAGACTCAGACCTAGAGTGAATGGAAGCATAACACTTTTATTTAAAAATTCTTATCCTGATGAAAGCCAATGCTGGCTATTTGATTTCTCCTCCCCTTACCAAAGTCAGGGCCACATCTGTCATTTATACCAAGTTTTTTTCACCTGAGAAATGTCTATGTTCCACTCTCACAAATGTTTTAAGTAAAGCATTTTAAAGCAAAAATAAGTTTTTTTTCAGTACTGCTGATAGAACCTGGGGATTCGCTACCCCTGAGTTACATCTCTAGCACCACTTTTTCTCTAAATTTTGAGATGGCGTCTTGCTACATTGCCCAAGCTTGCTTTGAACTTGTGATCCTTCTGCCTCAGCTTCCTAAGGCACTGGGATTACAGATGTGTATCACCACACCTGGCTAATAAAATGTTTTTTACTTTTAGTTATTAATCTGACTTAACAGAGGCTTTGTTGGTGTTGGTGCTCCTGTTGTTAAATTAGAGAGACTATTGAAAATATATACATATTATACATATATAAATTTGGAATCTCTCCCCATGGACAAAGGGAAACTTGACTACGAATGTTTGTAGATTGAACAAGGACTCACAAGAAAAGTACTTTTGGTCTCACAAAGAAGGGGATTTGTAAAAGAGCTTCGTATAAACATTTTCACATGCTTATAAGGTGAAACAAGAGCCAGCTTGCCTCCTCTTCTTTTCCAAAAAGAGAGAAAATTTATGAAAAGGGAGTTGTTTATAGTCATTCAAAACTCTATATACATAAAACAGGATAGGGAATGTTTCAACACTGTAGATAAAAGTTATTTGGAGAGAGAACACTCCCTTTAATCCAAGGAATGTATGTTGATTAGATGAGAGGGTGAGAGAGGTACAACACCCATTATTAATAATAATAAAATGACTTTGAACTTCTCCAGCACCTTTCATCTAGGAATTTCAATTTGCCTATTAAACCTCACTTTTACTTTATCACCTCCTATAAGGAAATAAGACTATAACACTTTGAATGACTATGTTCTCTTGTAGTTTTAAGTACTGTGTAATCATTCATTTGTTTTTCAAGGTTACAATCTGAATAAGGCAGTGAAATTACCCACTTTCATACAGTTAGGGAAACTGAGACAAAAACATAACACGCAGCCAAGACCACACAGTGAGGCAGTTGTGGAGCCAGAATCAAAGCCAACTAATACTTAGATCCAAGGCTTCTGGCAGAAAGACTGAAGGGGTTCATGCTCCCCACTCTACCTCATGAACAGGTCACTTCATACAGGGGTATCCTTAGAAGAAGGACTGTAAGTTAAAAATAATTCAGAAGAAGTAGAATAATGTGAATTCTGAACACTTCAATTCAAAAGACTCACTCATAACCCACAAAAGAACAGAAAGAGAAAAAATAGCAAATGGGCAACATAACATTCATTGCTTTTCCAAAATTCACTTCTAACCCTCACAATAGAGAGTCGAACAAAACAGAAATATATACCTGGACTTTATATATATACACATATAAGCTCAAATCACCTTCTGAACATTCTGCTCTCCCCACTCTGCCAAGTGTTGGGTAAGGCTGGCAGTATCTTAAGCATATTATATTTCAGACCATCTTAGGCCTCAGTGACAACATCAGTGACAACTCTTGGAGAGCACTGAGCATTTTAGCTCGTAGAAACTACTCATTTGTTGCTAGTGAACTTCTGAAGAATAATTGCTTTAAATACCATATTTGAAAATTCAAATATTATACCAAAAAAAAAAAAAAAAAGCAAATACTTTATCAGGCATTTGTGGTCACTTGACCTTTTCCAAACATGGAAAGTTAGCCTTATTAAAAATCCACAGCTTTTCTGCCTCTCTCCACGGGGAAAGGAGGGAAGAAAAGACCTAACCCATGGACAAGTATTTTATTTAATTTCAGATGCCACTGAAGTATTTTATTTCCTTTGTGAACTTTCCAAGTGCCTCCTGCCCTAGGCAACAAACAACAGGCGAATTTAAGAAGTGGTGAAACCAAAAGTGGCTTGGCTGTTCCTGTCAAAAAGTAAAAATCAACAACATGTCCAGCAGTCAAGATAAATACCCTCCAAGCTTGCTTCTTGTATAAGAAGCAGGGTCAGATCAGGCCAGGCCAGGTCATTGTTCCCAACAGTAGTTATTGCAGGAGAAGCACAATGTCACAGGCAGAAACACTGGACAGAAAGAAATCCGTGCCTCTCATATCTGCCTAACTCCAAAGACAGATCATGCACTTTGTCATATTCTTGAGGCCATGTATAGAAAAGCGAAAATAAATAAACCTTCTCTCCATTTAACCAATCTCAAACTGCAGGCAATGTGCGAATGAAATGGCTAGGAGTACGTGCTGAACTGCACATTCCTCAGAGAAAACCTATTACTGTTTGCTTGTATTTCTACTAATTTCATACATTAATAGAAGTACTAACGTCTAAAGCTAGGAGCCCCTGATTTTCTGTAAAGTAAAATGAGCACATTTCTACTCTTCTATGAACCCAACCTACAAAACAGAAACGATAAAAAGATGTTCACCACCAGATTTTTCATTTAGTTCTCCAGAAATATTGCCAACTTTGCCAAGATAAAGCCATGACTCTCTCCCAAAAAAAGCTGAGAAAAAAATTTCAGACATGAAAAACAAATTGCCAGAAGAATCAAATCAAGCAAGTTGTAGAAATAGGAAATTATTTTAAACCTTGAATTCAATATCCTTGAAGAGTTTACATGCACATGCATGCACACACACTTCCAAATCAAAGGATACATTGGAAGTCCTCTTAAGGAAATATAACTTGGCAAGTGAATACCTAGTAGAAATTTACACCACTAGTAAAAGTTACTCACCGCATGCAGAACAGCTAAACGGTGAGTTCATGGGAGAAAGTGGTTCTTGAAGTCTCAATAAAAGGTTAGAAGGCAAGTTGCCCGTAAGTCTTGGCTTTAAATCCGCAAAGCTGGCTTGGGGGCAGCTCATTTTTTTTATATATAAAAGTCTTCATTCAAAACAAAATTTGACCCAACTGTCCCTTGCAATTACATTTCAGTGGCTCAATCTGGGTGTTTGTGTTTTTCCTAGTTGATTAATAGCGCTCACATTTAAATGGTCACAGTCAGCCTCTGCAGTCATTAACACCCCATTAAGATGGATGAGAAGAACTTCACACCTTTTGTTTCAGTCTGCTGGGCTGCAGACTTAACAAAACAGCAAGGCACTGATTTAGGGAGGGAAGATTATCTACACAACCAGACAGGCCAAAACTTCCTTTAAAAACCATTTTTTAAAATCCCTTATAAAACCTCATTTTTGGAGACACTTTTCAAATGTTGTCTTGAGAATGTTAAACCCAAAGTTTCCCCCATACCTGGATACTTGCATATATTTGGCATAGTTCTTCAATAGTGTTTAGAGAGATTTCTGCTTCTTTCCCACTCTTTCCTTTGCTAGAAGCCTATAATTATGATCAGGAGACTTGTTTTTATAAAGAAAAATAATAGTGACATGAATATCTAGTTACCTTTAAGGAAAAATACTTCAGTGCAAGTCCATGCACTGAACAACCAAAGCAAACAGTAGTGAAAACCTCTCTATTTGGAAAACTCAAGAAAGAGTTAATTAGTTCTATTTAAAAGGAAAATGAAGAACCTAAAAGTTTGGAACAGGATGCTGCCTGAGACGTCTAACCACCAGAGCAGTCATTGGCACGTGGTACTTTTAATTTCTTTTCAAAATGCATTCCCTTAAGAGCATCCTGTGTTGTGACAGTGGCAAATCTGTATCAAAGCTACTTATTTACAAATTTGCAAAACACAGTGCTTCCCTTTTTTGAGGTGAAATTCTCACAGGGAGGGAATGACACACCCTCCTTTTAGTGCCTACCTGTAATTGGTTACCAGGTTTGTTCTTCCTTGAACAGGAGATTGTCAGTAAATCAACCTGGTATTGCCCCTGCTACAGCTTAGATTTTTAAGTTAAGAAAGTGACTTCCAGTCAGGCGCAGTGGTGCACATCTGTAATCCCAGTGGCTTGGAAGCTTAGGCAGGAGGATTACAAATTCAAGACCAGACAGCAATTTAGTGAGGACCTGAGCACATTAGAGAGATACTGTCCCAAAATAAAAAATAAATAAATAAATAAAGGAAGGAAGAACTGGGTGTGTGGTTCAGTGGTTAAGTACCTCTGGATTAAATCTCCAGAACCAGAAGAAAGGAAGGGGGGGGGTGAAATAGAATAAAAAGAAGGTGGGGGGAGAGGAAGAAGAAGAGAGACTTCCATTCAAACAATTATTTTTCAAATCATATGAAAAAATATAAACATTGAAAAGTAATGACACTATGCATAACCTAAGCCAATCAGATCAAAGTCCATGTGGATTTCATGCTGTTTACACACACACACACACACATACACACACAGATACACCTTACCTGCTATTCCTTGTCATGATTTTATACCTTATAGGAAAAGTCTTCCCCCAGGAACATGTATAGCACTACACCCCCAGCATTCTGACAAATTATCTATACCTATTTTGACAGAAAGCAAAAGTTCCTCTTTCTAGGTCCCTACAGCTTTTAAAAATAGATTGTTATTCATCCCACTCCTAAAATTATAAAAATTAATTATTTTCTCTCTTCTTTCTTGTTATTTTTGAAGGGCTGCCTCTTCTTACCAAGGACTAATCCCTCTCCTAGGATTTTAAAATTTATCCCCTAGTCTTCTTTAGTATTTCATGTCCTTTTTACTACCTCATTAATTTATTTTTCTTTATTGGATCTATCCAATCAGTATACAAGCATGATTGCATTTTGCTTATGTTAATGCAATTTTTCTTTGCTCTCCACATCTGCCCTCCACCAAAAACTCTTAGCCATAATAGGATGATATTAAGTTCTGAGGCCATTGGAGGTAATTAACACATGAAGGTGAAGCCCCCATGCTGGAATATCATCCTTATAAGAAGAGAAAGAAACTATGATCCCTCTCCCCATTATGTGAGGATACATGAGAGGATGGATATCTGCAAGCCAAGAGGAGTGCTCTCACCAGACATTCAGATCTGTGAGAAATAAATGTCTGGTATTTAAGCCACATAATCTCTCATGTTCTATTATAGCAACTTGATCTAAGATCCCAGATCCCTTCTCACTGCCACTTTATTTCTATGCTCTAAATCACAGGAAATTTCTTCAAAAATAGAGTTCATATTCTTGTCTCTTGTTCATTTCTCCCATCCCCTTCTTTTGTTTTTGTTCTCACCACTGCATTAATATTGTTTTCACCACCTCCACCAAGATCCCTCTGACCTCATGTGAATTAGGTTCCAGTAGCATTTTATATGATGTCTCTGTTCCTGAAACACACTGCTTGCTTTCCACTCTATGTTGGTTTTCCTCCCACCTCCCTGTTGAGTACTTCCCAGACTCCCATATTGGTTTCCAGGTCTAGCTGATCTTGGATTTTTGAATGATCCTATTTTTTTTACATCTTCTAGTGGAAGCAATAAATAATAGCCTATGAGGTGAATCAGGGAAGTCATCCCTAAGAAATGGACCATTCTGCTCATTCTCCATCATTTTTTCCTGGGGAGTTAGCTGAGAAGGCCAAGGTGACTGACTGGGGCAAGAAGAAAATCTGGAGAGTCTGGTATTTAGAAAATGGGTGTGACCAACAGTGCTAAGTTCAACTAAAAATTAAATGCAATAGGGAGAAAAATCTCCACTGGACTTTTTGACATGGAGGTTATTAATGACCTTACAGAGAACCAGTTCATTGGTGTGATGGGGGCACAAGCCAGCCGGATGTTAATCTAGCTATGAGTGGTGAAGGAGCAGAAGTAGGGAAAAGAGAGGACTGTTAAATGACTAGATAGTAATGTACCAAAAAAATTTCTTCAGAATAAGTATTCTGGTTTATATGCGTATGTAAGTTAACTCTAATCAGACCCCAAGTGGAAGTTAGTTGGCACTTAGAGGAACTTAATTAGGAATCCAGACTTCAGAGGCACTAAGGCAAGTGCTTCAAATATTCTCAGTCTACCCCTAGATAGTTAGTTAATTAGCATAATGAATATTAGAAATAAATTTTCTTTTGTGCAATGAATAGGGTTCATGATATTTGGAGAACAAAAGAGATTGTATAGAGGCTATGATTCCCACCTGGAAGTAAAGAATCCAGCAAGCCTAAAAGACTAATACTTTCTAAGTACAGCTCATATTTATGGTTCCATTTGATCCTGTATCTTACCCATGCATGGGGTTCTAAAGTTGAATTCAACAAGAAGTCCTGAAGATTATCAGCTCTTACTTAAGAGCAAATCTTTCCGTAAGTGCCAAAGAATAACAATTAAGCTAGTTGTATGAATTTGTTTCCTACTTTTAAATAAATATTTGTGTAGGTAGTAGATTTCAAACTGAGACTTGCACATTATAATAAACATCCCAGAAGTGAGGTTATAAGGAGAAGCAATAAAATCCTGTAGATTTCTAGGATCAGAGTCTACCGTGTTTACCAAAATCATTGGCCATTGTTGAACTTTGAATTTAGCTTGAGGCCACTGGATAATAACTGTAGAGATAAGTAGCTATGAATGGAAGGAAGAGGTAGTCAGTAGGTGGAAGAAGTGAGCCTGAACCTAGAAAATACATTGAACCTAGAAAAATATTTATGTATCTTGCCTTGAAATGGAAGAGAGGGATAAAGTGAAAGAATAAGCAGAAACAGAAAAATGGGGGGAGGTGAAAAGCAGAGGAGAAGCGATTTAAACAAGGCACTCAGAGACCTTAAAAATGACAGGCTCCCCTGCCCAGTAATGAACACAGGGAAGGAACCCACTGATGGAGTGGGTAGGTGGAGGATAGCTTTTTAGGTTCAGTAATAGGGATTTGAAGGAAATCTTACCTATTTCTCCTTGAGATGAAAACATCCTTTGAGGATAAGTGAGGTGAAAATCTTAAATTGTTCAAACAAGACAATCAATGGAACTCAAGTTCAAAATTTAGAGTTTCTAGGGTTCATTATTCTGAAGATATCAAAACTGTGCTTGTGTAAGCACAAGAAACAAATCTGTGAATTCTCAGTGGAAATGTATTTGGCATTTTCCTAAAGTTTCTTTATTTTCAATGTTCAAGTTGGAGAAGGACATTTAATCAGTTCATCTGGGAATTCTATCACTACCTTATAAAAGGGAGTGTGGCATTCATCACACACAAATACCAGTACAAGGATGTAATCACTCCTGCAGCCGCACCCTAATTTCCAGAAGGGAGGAAAGAGAAAATACAAAGAGTACAAACTAAATTTCTTCCTTTTTTCCCTTTCTTATTTTCTTTCTTAAGTAACTTGAGAATGAGGGCTGCTTGCATTTACCTGGTTTTAAATCTTTTTAAAGCCAAACAATTATTGTTTGTTTGGCAGCTGCCATTCTAGCTTTTATTATATTCTGTTTCAAAACCAACATTTTAAATCATTATCTTTAAGATGCCAGTCATATGAGAAAATATCTGCTACAAACTGCTGGAGAGCAAGAATTTTACTTTCTGTACTTATTACTATTTTTTTTTACATTAAATGGGAATAATACTTAGCATACAAAAACTTTAGTTCTGTTTTCTTCTTAACTTTTAATTCTTCATGAAGCCCCAGAAAACTAGTGTTTGACAGGGAGGTTATATGCAAAATGCAAAGGTTAGAAAGTGCGTGAATTATTCGTACATATGGTCTGGGGTTTGGGTATTATAGAGACTTAGAAATCTGGAATATTTCATCTTGATTCTAAAGCCCTGTGGAATGCTTTGGGTGTCTCGCCACATGGTGGATGAGATGGGAGAAAACTGGCGGAGGCTCTCCCTTCCCACCCAGTTTAACTGATTGAGACAGGGCAATTTTGTAGGAAAAGTCTGTTGGCAATCTGTAGGTCTCAGCTTGCTCCTCTATGGCTTGCTGAGAGAAAGAGTTGTTGGAAGAGAATCAAGGCATGAAACTTTTGCTGCTCTAGTTTAAAGCTTATGAAAGCAAATGATCTCCAGGGCACCAATCCCTTCACCTTGGTAAACATGCAACAAATCTACACAAAAGAAAAGCCGAAAGACATCCCACTTCTCCTCCTGCAGCAACTCAGATACCTGTAGGCTCCAGACTGACTAATAGGTGTCTCATGAGTCTCCACAGGATGAGAACGTCCTAAGAAAACAAAAAAAGACAGAAGTTTAAGGATTAAAAAAAAATGAATTCCCATAAATCCCAAAGCTGGTCTTACTAGAAGACATTCCTCCTTGTCCTTACCGCACAGATAAAAGATGGTTTCACAGAAATCAACATAGATTGTTAATAGTCACTTTGCTTTATTTTTGAACTCACTACAGGATGTCAGGTTTTGTGTTGTTTTACTTTTTAATCAAACTATTCCATCCTATTTACTGGCACAAACTCCCTCAGCAACTTGCTGTGTCAGGGAATGACTTTGAGAGGCAATCTATTAAACACCAACTGAAGGATTTTTTTTTTCTCCTGTAGATCTGTTTACCAATTTTAATTATTGATTGAAAATGTTTGTGATGGGTAAAAATACACACTGAAATTAGGAGATCAAAACACAAACACCCAAGTCTAAGAATATTATTCCCCTAGTCATACCTTTCTTTTAAATTATTGCTATGGATTGTCAGTGTATTTGAGGACATTTGGCAATCTGTATTGGTGCTTTCATCTCCGGAAACCTAATATCAGGTCAAACTCATGGTTTTATAAGGCCCTTATCAGAAAACAGGAGCATGAAAAATAGCATTTGATATATAGTCAGTCCCTAGAGAAAGTGGTGAGGCAACCTGGCACCAAATTACAGGAAAACAGCAATTTTGGATGTTATACCAAGATTTTAATCAATAAAGCTATGACTTCCCCACAAGGGACCCATCACTTCAAGAAATACCTGAACTTGCTTTTAAAACCCAGTCTCTGGGCAGTGTGGAAAGGGAGAAGGAAGAATGAAGGGAATCACTCTACATTTAATGCTAACATCTTTAAAGAAAACAAGAGAAACTCACTGTGGAAACAAAGCAAGACAAGCATCAAAAAGAAAAAGTCCCTCCTGAGTAACAGGGGAACCCTCCCCCAACCCATGAGCACTTGATGGGCCAAGCATGGCTTCATGTTCTCCCTCCAGAACCCCTCTGAAAACTTCAGTTTTCACACATTAAACAGCATTATCAGAGGCCTGGCAATGATTGGATTTTCTGCCTTCTATAAGTGAGACAAATGCAGCTGGAGGACTGAAATTTTCCCTTGTTTCCCCAGAGGCAAATTAGCATGCTGAGAGCCCCAGATTATGAACATAGAGGAGTCTCACAGGCTGTCATTTCAAAGTCAGAAGAATGGGTGTTCACAGTACAGAAGAGAAGGGTCAAGATGGGGATGAATATGGAATATGAGAGCAGATCAAACCTTGTGGATACAGTGCATGGCTGGTGGGATGACACAGGGTGTGTCTATGAAGCACCTGATTTTACCAAGAGACCAAATGGGACATGAGATTATAAACCTAGGGCACCAACAAACTGATCTCCTTAGGGACCTTGGGCAATATTAAATGTTGGTGGCACGGTTTGCCTTTCTCTGTGGTCACTGCCTTCTGTTAACCCAATCATCTTAATATTAGTCACATCTACTCCTGTGCAGCAGTAATGTGGGAAGTGAAGAGTCAGAGTAATAAAGGGACATGCATCCTTCCCACAGCCAGCCTCCATAGGCAGAAAGTGAGACAGATTCATGTTGCATTGAGCCCAAGTTCAGGGGTTCAAGAGGACAAGGATAGCAAAGGAAGGATTGGCCCAGAGGAAAGGGAGAGACAGTGAGAATCTCATGGTGCTGAGATGAAAGGCAAAACATAAAATCACCTCTTCTCCATCATATAAAAAAAAGTGAAGATTGTGGGGAAGGCAGATGATTGGGTTACCTGCACTGTATTTTTTTTTTTACCTTTGTATCTGAAAATCAGAGCTGTCTTGCCCATAATCTCTTGATAGCATCTTCCAAGATACTCAGTTTCTGGTCAAAGTGTTCAGCCCCAGAAGTTTTCCAAAATGTTGACTATCAGTCAGTGATAAGGGGATCCCCAGTGGAAGCTCCCTCTCCCCCCTTCCACCAAAAAAAAAAAAAAAAAAAAAAAAGTCTAGACTTAAAAAAATACTTCCCCTACCAAAATTTTGGTATTCTCTTCCATTGCCTCTCACTAATTCATTTAAAAATATTTATAACAAGGCAGGAATGCAGCAAGATTGTTTTTCCAACATTTGTGTTTTTCTCTCTGAACTTCCTATGACTTTCCCTTCAGTCAGCCAGAGGCAAGCACACAGCCTAGAGGAGAAGTCAATTTTGGATATTTGTTTTTAATTTCTAAAACAGTCTCCAGAGAATCAAAGAAAGGGCCTGAGGGAAGTAAATGATCAAGTTCAGGCCACGAAAATAGAACAGGTAAAAGAATAGAGCACTGAGGAGCACCTGCAGGAGAAAAGGTGAAGCAGGACAGGCTGAGGGTCCCAGAAAGGGAGTGAGCCAGACTCAGAGGACTGTAGGGAAGGAAGCTGAAGACCACCTCTCAGGATTCCAGGAGCTCAGCACAGGGAGGAGAGCTGCGGGAAGCATTCATAATACTCGTAATACTGGGGAATGAGGACTTTTGCTGGATACTGCCTTTAAATCCCTCTGAGCTCTCTGTAGGAGAACCCTTCCCTGCCCGCCTGGGACTTCTAAGCTCATCTGAGCTAAATCAAATGACTACGCTGGTCCCTTTACACACAACCCCTGAAAAAGTATAATCCCTCAAAACACAAAGCAGGGTTGTTCATTTAATACCCAGGCAGCAGTGGTGGCTTCAAAGTGTACAGGGAAGCCTCAGGGTGAGGGGACAGTGGAAAGAAGGCATCATACCTTCACTGAGCCTACGCCAGAACTTTGCTACAAGAAGTGAAACATAAGACACTGTTACAGCTCTCAAACAGGGTGCAAGAGGTTTAAGAGGGCCTAGAGTAAAATAGAATGAATATATATCCATAATAAAGAATAAGGAATAATGTGTTGGCTATAGGAACACAGAGAAGAATCTCCTAAACAGAATATTTGCTTCAGCTCCATCTTAAACGATTAATAGAATTTAGGCACTGGGAAGGTATATTAGTTTCCTATTACTGCTATATAAAATCCACCACAAATTGAGTTGCTTAAAACAACAAAAATTGCAGTAATGGAGGTCAGAAAGCTGAAATGGGTTTTACTGGACTAAAATCATAGTGTAGGCAGATTTGCATTTCCTCTGGATTCTTTAAGGAAAATCAGTTTTTTGCTTCTAGAGGTTGCATCATTACTTGGTCCGTGGTCCCTTCCCAGCAATGCCATCACTCAGACTTCTGCATCTGTCATCACGTTACCTCTTACTCTAACCCTCTCTCCCTCCTATAAGGATCCTTGCAATTTCATCGGCCCAAGTGGATAATCCAGGATAATTTGCACATCTCAGTATCCTTAGCCTACCCACATCTGTCAAGTATCTTTTACCATTTAAGGTAATATATTCACAGGTTTTAGAGATTAGAACAAGATATCTGGTGGGGAGGAAGCATCTTTCTGCCACCACAGAAGAAGAGGTCCAGGCAAAGGCAGTGACCATTGTAAAGCCCAAAGACATGGAGAATAATGAATGTCAGTGAAACTATGAGCTGACAAGCTGGGATAAAGGGACTACGGCAGGAGTGTTGAGATAGGGTTCAAGGGGACAGAAAAACTAGGCCAGGAAGAGCCTTGCATTCCAGATCAAGGAATTGGAATGCATGAGGAAAGCAATAAGTAGCCATTCATGAATCCCAAGCAGGGACCTATCATCCTCAGATTTTCCTTCTAGAAAAATCATTCTGGTTAAAGTATATTGCAGAATACATAAATCCTAATGAAGTTGTGAGATTTGAAAGGAAGGAAACAACAGGAGAGGCCGTTTTTATGATCTAGGTAAAAAAAAGTGATTCTAGCCTGAACTAAGGCAACAGATATAAAGAGGAGTGATGAATTCAACAAAAAGCACGGAGTTCCTAATTATAGGATGTGATAGAATCTAACATAGAAGCAGAAGAGAACAAAGTTGAGAATGATAATCAGGTTTTCATCTCAGGTGACTGCATACATGGTGATGCCTCTCTTAGTGACTTCACTAAGTTCCAGGAGGGGTGATTCAGGTTTCAGATGGGTGTGGATATTAAGTTTCATTTCAGTCCCAATACTGTGCTCCTTCATTCCTGCCTTTCAATTTCAACATCTACCTACATGATGCCAAATGGTTGGAATTAGTGGAATGTTCAACAGTTCCCCTATGCAAAGTGCTACTTTGTGTGTTTTGACTTTGACTTTGACTTCAACCAGTGCAGCTTTTTTTTTTGGGGGGGGGGGGCTTATTTCTTCAGATGATAAATTACCCCAGGAAAATGTATGTGGGTTGGGGATGGTATAATGGATCTTTGGCATTTCAACAAGATCCCATACTTCAACACTGAGGCACTTGCTCTCCCAACTCCCTGGAGTGCTGTGCTGCTCACACACCCACAGCTTAGCCTACCCCATGAACTGCCCCAAACTACCTCATCAAGATTACATCCTCAAGGCAGCCCACTCCAGTATCAAGTCCAGGCAAGTGTACAAAAGGCCCAGTCCTCTGGCTTCATTTTAAGACATCTCTGAAGTAGCTTCACTATTCTCTTGGGGTGTGCCGAGGATCTTTGCAACTGAGTCATAGTTCAACTGCCCCTCTTCTCAGCCCTAATTTCTACTTCTTGGCATGGCACCAACACTTAAGGAGATGAAATATTCACCACAATTGCTTGAGTCCTAGGGTGTCCCCTTCTCACATGCTGATGGAGGAGGAAATCGTGGATGGCATAGCTGGGTCTGTAGGCACAAACCAAAATTGGACTGCTGCTGCACTTTTAGAATGGCACTGAAAGACATCAGTGAGGGAATCCTCCCAGTGGAGTTTCAGGTGTCGCTCCTACTCATCCACTGTATGGACAAAGAAACAGCCTGTGGCGCTAGATTGCAGGCAGTGACAAACAGCTTGCTTGGCTGGTTGATCAGGAGCCTGGAAAGAGAAAGATTAAAAAAGATCAGGGACAATGAGGCAAAGAAGTGTATGGATATGAGAATGGACATATAGTCTGAAGATCTTTGTATCCTCTGTTTATACCCACTAGATCATCCACTCCAGAAGAGGCACTAATTAACAAAATAGACAAACTCTATCATCAGCCACCTCAATGCTAGAGCAATATTGACATGAACAGAGAAGACACATTAGCAGGGATGGAAAATATGATGGTCCAAACATCACAGAGATCCCATTCACTAAAACTCATCTAATTAATCTGCTCCTAAGTGGACAATCTGAGAGCAACAAAGACTAAAACCAAGCCCCTACTATGATGTTATCCCTTGTAGAGATAAAACATCACACAAGTCAATAACAATGGAACCCTTCCATCCTGGAAGAAGTAGTATAAAAGTTGATTCTAGGATAGGAAGAAGTTCAATAAAATAGACTTACAAGTAAAGAATGCTTCATCTCTTCAAGGAATAGTGTCATACCAAGAGCTCAATATCAGTCTCTGCTACTGGAGGCAATTCAGGCAATTTCCCTGGAACTGTCCGAAGGGGAAAGCTTCTATAAGGACAGATAGCAGGAGTCTCACTGTATTTTAAGTTACTACACAATCACATTGGGTTTTTTAAGCCAAGTGATTATCTATCTAAAGAAAGAAATTACTTTCCATAAGGACCCATTTATTTTAAAGCAAGTGGAGCCTGTCATATGTTGCTTGCCTGTAACTTCAGTGACTTGGGAGGCTGAAACAAAAGGGTCACAAGTCAAGGACAGCCCCAGAAATTTATTCAGACCCTGTCTCAAAATAAAAAATAAAAATGTCTGATGATGTAGCTCAGTGGTAAGGTGTCTATAGGTTCAATCCTCAGTGTTTTTTTTAAAGCAAATGGACAAGTTCACTAACTATGACATGAGAAGAATACAGTGACCCTTGGGTTAAGATTTGACTATTCCTGGGCTGGGGTTGTGGTTCAGTGGTAGAGCACTTGCCTGGCACATGTGAGGCACTGGGTTCGATCCTGAGCACCACATAAAATAAATAAATAAATAAATAGATAAGATAGATAGATAGATAGATGTATTGTGTCTTCCCATCAGGTAAGCCACCTGGACCAATAGAGTTGCATAGAGTTGCCACTGTATCTAAAGGGAATATAGAATGAATAGTAAAGGAGGGAGGTGATGAGTATCAGTTGCAGCCCTGAGACCAGGCATTTTGGCTGGGCCTAGAGTTCATCCTACAAACCCTTCTGCAGTCACTGGAATCGTAGCAGAGTCATTTCCAGATGAGATGAAATTATTATACAAACAAGTGGATTTGAACAGCATCTCCTTTCAAGGACTGAGGCTCTCATTTCCTACCTGCTGGATATGTAGTCCAGTGGTAGCCAATAGCTGAACCCATCCCCAGGTATTGCCCTTGGCTACAGGAAGCTGCTTTGCCCAGGGTTACACTCACATTAAATCACTAGTCAATGAGGGGCTACAAAAGCCTGAACCACTTGCCTCAATCAAAGACATCTATAAAGAGCCATCCCAGTTTGACTGCTCCACAGAGGATTGGCTGAGGCTTTTTGCAACCACATTGCAGTTCATCTTCTCCCTTTATACAATCCAGCTTCTCACTTCTCACTAAAAGTGTCATTCCCAAGTCCATTCCCAATAAACCAGTTGCTCACAAATCTCAATTCCAGAGTCTGCTTCCCATGGAACCCGAATCATAATGGTTGGCTTCTTTTTTTGTGGTGTTTTGGCACAATTCAACCTATCATAAAGTCTTCTATACATGCATAGTACTGCATAAATATAAGATCCAATTGTTTAAGCTTGGAGTATTCATACTTTCAGTATTATAAACAAGAACAGTTACTGAGCCTATGGTTATAACCCCTAGGCAAATCTAAAGCTATTTACACATTTGTAACATACCTGCAAGACCTCCAAAGAACAAGGTATATTCTGTCTAGATCACAACCTAACATGTTTTAGAAATAACTTACTACACATCATATACTCTTGCAAATATTTGCAAGAATAGAGTCTATTTAAATTTTTTGCTCATTATTCTTTATCTATCTTGGCTTCCGTGCTTGGAATACTCTTTGGTTTGTAGACAGTGGCTCTTATGCCAAAGAGGAAACTTTGGCTTGTAATTTCCTACTATTATGTGGTAAACATTTCTTAAAATAGATCTTTAAAATGTGTTGCATTTTGTTAATAGAAAAATGATGTTTCAGATGGAGCTGTATTGGAGATAAGAATTTAAAGACCAGACATGGTGGTTTTCCAGATTCAACTTGCTGGATAATTCTGAGTCTCAATAACCTGAATTTCTTCATTTTAATGTCTCACGTTTTTAAGAGTGACATGAAACTAAAAATTTTATATTTTCAGTTTGCCTGGTACTGTTACTATCACTACTGGGATCTCTATTTAAAAGTGCCAAGGCTTTTCTCAAAATTATCAGAGTCAAAACATAAGTCTTGACTTCTTTTCCCCTCTACCAAAAGTAGGGGAAAGCGGCAGAAAGTAGCACTACCATCTACCTTGTTGATTAAGTCAAAACTCTAGGTAGTTCATCCTTTCCCCACTCCAAAAATGATCCCTCACCAAGGTCTGTCACCTCTGTCCCCAAAACACATCCTGAAACTGACTATCATCACTGTCCTCATCCTTGTCAAGCTCCCATCCTTTCCATCTTGTAATGATCTCCTAACTGCTCTTCCTACCTCCATTCCTGTCCCCTTCGGAACACATAACAATCAGAGCAAAAATATCTTTAATGTAAATTAAAACACGTTATGATACCACTTGTTTACTAATGTTTCCTATGGATCATGAGATAAACTAAAGACTTCCTATTAGAGGCTCCAATCCGCTCTACCATCTCCACCCTCCTGTCCTCCAGAGCTCCTGTCACCTTCTCTTCACCTTCTAACTCCAGACACTTTGGCTTTAGTTGCTATTGTACTTTTCACTCAAATATGCCAACTTCCTTTCTGCCTTGGAACTCCTGCTCCACTCCTTCTGCCTGGACTGGCATGGTTTCCTGCTATTTGCTGCATCTCATCCTCCGTCTAAGCTCAACTGTAGCTCTTCAGAGGCTTCCTTGATCAACTTCAATGACTCTGCTTCTCTTCCCAACTACTCATTAACAGCTTGCCCTGTTTTATTTTGTACAGAACTTCTTACTATCACTTATTCTAATTTTATATTTACAGTTTATTCCTTACTGGTACAAAGACGGGAAACTTGCCTGGCACTTTGTGGTGAATATTTTTACCATACCTAAACAGTACTTGGTGTTCATTAGATATTTGCTGAATGGATATATTAACAATATAAATAAAGATATATAAATATGTATCAATATATTTATGAAATATAATATAAAAAACAATATAAATAAGTATATACAGGAAATTATAATATGTATGAGAAGTACTTTGGCATTATACAGAGAATGAGCTTCGGATCTACTGAAATGTGTACTAAATTAAAGCTGAAAAATACGTTCAACCTCACCAATCATCAGGGAAATGCACATCAAAACCAATACATGGTTATGAGATAACCACCCACCCTTATTAGAATGGCTATTAGCAAAATGACAACAAAGAACAAGGGTTGGTGAGAATGTGAAGAAAATGGAACCTTATGTACTGTAGGTGAGAGTGTGAATTGGTATAGTGATTATGGAAAACAGTATGGAGGCTTTGTAAAAAAAATAAAAATAAAACTATCATATCATCCAGTAAACCCACTTCTTGGGATTGATTCAAAGGGAAATCAGTATGTCAAAGAGATATCTGCCCTCCAATGTTCATTGTATCATTATTCACAATAACCAAGATTTGAAGAAAATCACACACACACACACAAGGCACAGTGGTATACACACATAATCCCAACTACTGCCTAGGAGGCTGAGGCAGGAGGATCAGAAGTTTGAGGCTGGCCTCAGCAACTTAATGAGATCCTGTCTCAAATAAAAAATAAGAATTTTCCAAATTTTAAGACAAATACATTTTCTCACATTTTAAGTTTTTACAGATATTGGAAACCATGGGTTCATTTAATTTAAAAATGTTTCTTGAATTCTCAATATTAAAGTACATATTTATTGTTTGATTGATTATAAGAATAAATTTCCTGCCTTGAAAACAACTGAACACAAGTGTGGGACAGAAGAACAGAATAAGTGGTAGAGTCAGGGATCATAGAAGAGCTTTCTCTGTGTTGATCTGACTCTGACAAGAAGAAAAGGGACTGAATCCCTGGCTACAATTTCATTAACACCAAGCCCCAACCAACTGATTTAAATGATACCTTGGCCAGAAAGAAAAGAATAAATGTGAATGCAACTTCAACATTATAAATGAAAAAAAAATCTCACTAAATTATAAAGAAAATTAAGGTTTTTGAATAATTATAGCTTTCTCCTGTGAATGTCTTTGATAATCTTATCAGTGTCCCAGAAATTTCCCATTTATACATCATTTACTTGGTTTTATTTTTTTAAGAAACCACTAATACTTAATTTTCATATTTAGGCAATGTTAACACCTATGAAGTGTAGAGTGAATTCAGGTTCACACTTCTGCTGCTATTAGTCAGGTGAAGAACATTTAATTAAAGCAGTGAGATTTAATAGTTTCTTATATTACACTTCTCTGTGATCTGAGCATACCTCAACCCTAAAGATAAAACTAAGTGCCATAGTATCAGAAGAAATCAGAATTAGCATTCTTCATTTCCCTCATCTCCATCACTTCTAAGTGGTCAAAAGGAAGCAGGGACAGATAAGCCTTCAGATTAACATAGAAAATAAACTGCATATATTTGTTCTAAGATAAATACAATACCTAGATCTTATGATACTAACAGGTTTTTTTTATTTCGTGCCTGTTTGGTGTTCTAATTGGTGTTCTCCTCCTACAACACTGGTTGGAGAAGGATTTCCAAAGCCAGTCTTAGGAAGAAAGAGTATTATGATCAATTTAAAATAGGAGCCATTCAGTTAGACTATAGGACACAATTTAACAATACTAACTCAACATTTGCTTTTGGGTGCCAATGATAAAACAGATACTGTTCTGAGTTCTAAAGTTTGGTTGGGTTAGTCAGCTTTCCCCTGCTGTGAAAATATACCTGACATAAATAACTTAAAAGGATGAAAGATTTAATTTGGCTCCTGGTTTCAGATGTTTCAGTCCATAATAACTTGGCCCTACCACTTAGGCTTGTGGTGAGGCAGATCATCATGGCAGAAGCACACGGAAGAGCAGAGGTGCTCACCTCATGTCAGCAAGAAAGCAGAGAAAGTTTCAGGGACAAAACATAGTCCCCAAGAGTATGCCTCCGAGGACCCACCTCTTTCAATGAGGTCTTACCTACCACAGAAGGGTTCCAGTAGAGGAACACTGAACAGCTCATGGTAACCAGGATTCAGAGAGAGTAAAAGAAATCAAGGCACTAGGGACAAAATGTAAACCCCAAAGCCACACCCACACTAAACTTCTTCCTCCAGCTAACCCCTACCTGCCTATAGTTATCACCCACTTATTCCTCTCAAATTAGGTTAGGACTCTCATAATCTAATCATTTTGCTCCTGAATTAACACAGCAGCTTTTTGGGACACCTTTTATCTAAACCATAGCAGATGAATTCATAGCTGAATGGACTATTGGGAAGTAATGGAAACTGTAGGAAGTAGGTTCTCACTGAAAGACTTTGGTTCTTGAAAGCATTCTAAGGCTTCTCTAGGCTGCATCTCCAAACCTTTCCAATTTTCTCCCACAAATGAGTTCCAAAGGTTCCAAAGTAACACATGGTCAGGTATGGTCACAGTAGTGTTTCCTCTTCTCAGTATGTTTTACATATTAGTGTGCTTTCCATTGCTGTAACAAATGGAAATGTTAAAATGCCTGTAAAAATTCCTGAGAAAACCAACTTAGAGAAGGAAAGATTTATTTTGGCTCATGGTGTCAGAGTTTTCAGTTCATGGTCACTTGGCTCCATTGATTCTAAACCTGTGGTAAGTCAAAATATCATGGAGGGATGTTGGTGGAACAAAGATGTTCACCACATGGCAGCTAGAAAGAAGTAGAAGACAGAGAGAGACAGGGAGAAAGGGGCTGGGGACAAGATATTAGTCTTCTAAGGACCCACTCTCTTCAAGTAGGTCCTACCTCCTACAGTTCCCATGAATTCCAAATTATCCATTCAGCTATGAACCCATCAATGGATTGATCCACTTATGGGATTATAGCCCTCCTGATCCAATCATTTTCCAGAGCCCCATCTCTGAACATTGCCGCATTGAAACCGAGCCTCCAACACATGAGCCTTTGAAAGACATTTCAAATCCAAACCAAAACATTGGTCAATGAATAAAGCATCAAAATCCTGCTCTTGTGGATTTTATATTCTAGTTTAAATGTTTTTACAATACCAAACATGTATATCTGATTTGTCAGACTCTGTTTTAAGTGAATTTTACATGTTTTATTATTTAACTTTCACAAGAATCCTACAATGTGGTGTCATTATTTCCTAGGGTCATGCAACAATTAGATGGTAAGACTAAATTTCTAGATAGTTTAGTTTTGGAGTCTGTGTATTAACCACTCTCTATAGTGCGTCTTCTACACCCTGCTACTTCTCATTCTTAAGTACTTGACTACAATAATAATAAGTTAGAAAAAATGCCTGCCCTCAATAACTCACATTCTGGACGAGGAAGACATACCAAACAAATAATATAATAATCTCAGATAGTTAGATAGTTAGAGTTACAGGTAAACCAGAATGCCTGAAAGGATAACAATATTATATAGGATGATAAGTAGCTTTTCTCTAAGGAAATAATAACTTAGTGACAGAAGGAACCAGAGGAAGGCGTTTGGAACAGAGGGAACAAAAAATTCAAAATGCCCTGAGGCAGGGACTCTACTCAGTACTTCTATGGAAGTTGAATGTGCCAGTTGTAGGGTGAAAATGGGCAAGAGCAGTATGAGATCAGACCAGAGACAACATTTTCCTGTTCCCTGGTCAGATCCATGGCCAGATCATGGACAACACTGCAGGTCATGCTAAAGCGTGAGGATTTTATTCTCAGAGCAATAGGAAGACATTGGAGGATTTTAAGTAAATGAGGACACAATTTAAGCTCGTAAATGACTCTAGGCAAAAGGAGAAAGAAAGAAAAAATGAAAATCCCAAATTCTGGATTTTTAGCATTTGCCTTAATTTTCTTATTAATTAATTTTCATTTTCTCATGTTTGCATTTTCTAAAATAAGCTTAGTAGTGGGTGGGTTGTTATCATTCTACCCACACGTTTCCGGCATATGCTCATTAGCAGAAATGCTCCACCATGGAACTTTAGAGCGATTGCTATAAACTCTTTGAAGGATTATAAACAGAACCTGTTCCAAAAGTGGAGGAGTGAAAAATGAGGAAGGCTAAACTGTATTACAGTCAATACTGACACTGTCCTTAAAGAAGCACGGGGCTCCAAAGGCCATCTGGTTTCATGCTGGGTTCTTTTTCATCTGTTTTGATTGCTGTCATCCATGTTGAGTTTTTGGTTTTGGTCTTCAACTGATTTGCTGAAATGTTATTCACTAGCTCTTTGTCAGGGCTAAATTCAATGGATTTAGAACTAGAAACACACAGTTACTGGCCTATTGGAACAGAGGCTATTGCCCCAGATGGAGGACCTGGAGACCTCTGCTCTGTCAGGGAATTCTTCTTGAGTTTCTGCATCATGGAGAGGTTTAGGGATCCACTGAAGGGACCACATGGACAGGGGATGTTGGTGTGGAAGTTTACTCAGGATAGTGGCTATTTATCAACTGGTGCAGAATAATCTGAGACTTAAACAATTCTCCTGGCCATATTGATGTTCCTGCTGCACTGCCCTCTCTCCCAGACTTGTAACTTAACAAAGAGCATTCTAACCTGGGTGTGTCCGGCAGAAACAGGCAGAAGCTGGTTTCACATGAAGTAATGTCATTTCTCCCCTTTTTAATACTTGGGCTGTTTACATAAGAACAATCAAATGTATTGGCTAGAAAATTCCCCTCACTGTGAGAGAGCAGACTGATTCCCATAATACATTTTTTCTGGAGTGGCTGGCTGGGCCAAACCAGCTCTGTTAGGAAAACACCACCCACCTCAGTCTGGTCAGCCTGAACCAGACTGTTGTCCTCATGCAGACAACAAGTAATACTACAATAGAGGATAGTTTGCCAGTGAATATAAGTTGGTTGGCCAACAACTCAGTAATAAGGGCATTGTATTTGGCATACTCATGGTTATTATTCTTGAATGCTGAGCAATACAGTATCAACCTTGGGTAGAAAATTAAGAACCACATATTTTTTTTCTCTCAAGCAGCTTTGATAAATAACACACTCCCATCTGAAATAATCAGTGCAATTCCTAATAAACTCAGACATCTCCCAATTTTTAAAATCTTTAAACTACATACCTTTTTAAGTGGACAAGTGAAAAAATTATGATTCATATAAACAAACATATCAAATACAATGAAACATTTAAATCTGTGGAACACAAAGCAAATTGTATTTTTAATCCATTCTCATGGTGTTTTCAATACATTTTTGCTAGAGATCTCCCATACATCAAGACGATGTCTCCCTCTGGGATTCCTTCAGTCCTTTTTGCCCTCCCAATATTGATGGTGTTTTTCCATTTAAGAAAGAACTGAGAAGAACCATTTACATTAGCCTAATTTTAAGGTAACTCTTTAAACAAATATTTCCCTACCTGTCTAATACTTTTACATTAAAACCATTTTTCTCTTCTAAGAAAAATAACAAAAACCAATTTATTTTCAGAATAGTATAGAAAATTTGGTACCATATACTTTCCTTGTATCATTGTATGTTAGTTATATAAATATTATTGTATTCATTTTTAAATCATAACTTTAGTAGTCCATAGTGAGTTTCTATAAGGATTTCAGGCACAAAAAAACATGCATATAGTTTTGATTTTATATAAATTAAAATTATTTCTTTTTAGCTGTCAATCCAGGGTTTTTATTCAATTTAAATATCTGCTTCTTATTATTTTAATACCATAACAAAAATTTTAAGTGAAAACACATTAAAAGACCAAAGGCAATTTTAATGTCTAAACTATTTGAAAAATTGATTTTAAACATTTCAATCTATCATATTGAAATGAAAAGAACAATTAAGCAACTTCAGTTGCTTTCCAGACAAGACACATTCATAAAGACTCCTCTAAATTGGTCTTTCAACTCCGTGTCTCGCTTGAATACCAATTTTGAAATGAAAAAGAATAAAAGTGGTCATATCCTCCCTCAGTCACAGCCTCATCAAAACATAACGCAATCTCTAACTTAGACACCCCCAAATTAGCAAAGACAGTATTTGTCATAATTCAAGGTACATCATCTCCTAATACTTGCCCTAACTAAAATCCACACTTCCCATTCTATGCAACTTTCCTGTAATTAGCTCAACACATAATCATGTCAGGAGCGTCTCAGGCAATTGTCCAAGATGCATTGGTCTCGAATGGGTTGTCAGTACTTACCTCCTTCAAGCAATAGCCCCCAAACTTTGTTTGGGTTTCTACCCTTTCTTCAATCTCAACCTCTGAAGCTACTCTATACCAATCAGCACATCATTCTTTCCTGGCCATTGAATTGGTTCAAGGGTAGGATGTGAACAAAACTGTTAAATCAGTGAAATTCAGATCTGTCGTGGGAGCTGCCTGACAAAGCTCACTCCTGCTTCCTGGATATATCCTGAGATGAGGACGACCCTGGAGTCAGTGCCACTTTTTTATTTGTTTGTTGTTTTTGTTACCACCACTAGTACTAAGAAAGGAAGCAGCACAGAAGAGGCAAACATGGGAGTGGAGAAAAAACATGGGCATGATTTCAGTCCTAGATTCATTCATTTCTCCTTGCTTCAGTCAGCGTTAGCTGGTTCTGTCCCACCTGGAATGGAAAATGTCCTACCTGCACAAGTCTGTTAAGGCCATTGTATATTTCTGACTAGTGAAATCATTATTAACACCAAAAGTCAACAAGATTTGTACATTTAGTGTGAATCTTAAAAGTGTGACTTAAAATCCTAGTCTCTAAAGCTGAAGTCCTTAGGATTACAATCATCATGTTACCACCTGGTGGTTCTTTCCCCCTTGTGCTCTTCCAGCTGTCCTTCTCTGCAGTTTCCTAATCTGTGAAAATGCCTAAAACGTAGTGTTGAAAGCAGTTAGTGGGCTTTCGCACAAAAATTATTTGTTTTACCATACACTGGGGGCTTTCAATCTCAACTAATCTCATTCTTATTATAATATGTTTAAGCAACCTTTTCTTTGTCTTTTAACCTCTAACCACTCACCACAGTGATTATTCTAAATATTCTTTGACTCTCTGAGGCCCCTCCTCACCATTACCGACACCATCCTCCTCCAATTCCATAAACTTCTTTAGGTTCCTTCCCCCATTCCTCATTACCTATAAACCTTCAAATTTTTGATAGTTACCTCTGCCTGGTATGCATGTATATGTGTATGTGTGTGTGCATGCATATGGTCATGTGTGACTATAGTTATGCTGTGTGTATAAACTTATATTTGTATGTCTGGAACCAATTTCATCATTTTCTAATATTACATATTCCAAGCATTCATTGGGGTGACCTGGATGTCAGATTTTATGGTAATCATAATAACAACCTCAGTTTACATTTATTGAGTGTTTACTATGTGCCAGGCACTATCCTAATTGCTTCAAGTTTATTAATTTGTATAATCCTCTTAACAACCTAGGAAGTAAATACTATTATCCTCACTTTATGGATAAGGAAACAGAGGTACACAGAGGTCAAGGTCAACCCTGAGGAGATGGTGGAGCTGAATCTGACTGACTCAGAACCTATGCTCCTAACTGCTATGTCAGAGTGCCTCTTAAATTTAGACTCCATGAAGACATTGTACGGAAACAAATTCTTACACTGAAGTAAGAAGTAACATTACAGTGTATAAATGGCTTTCATATTAAAACACCCTATTAAGTTAATGGTTAAGTTACTATTATTCTATTTTACAAATGCAGAAAAAAAAATTCAAAGATTAATGAGCTTATTTACCCAAGGTCATTAAACTAATGAATGGTGAATCCACATCTCCATCCAAGCAAAAGAAATTTAGATCAGAAAATTGCTTTCCCATGGGCTCTTTCTATAGAGATAAATGTTTGTAACTTTGATAAAAATAGCTGGTCCTACTCATTCTCTGTAACTTTATAGCATTCAATGGCAGCCTCTGGGCTATCTGGGGGACATCAGCATTAATGATGAATTAATATCATAATTTATTTTATTTTTGCTCTTCAAATTGATACCATAGCCTCTGCCGAAATTGTTTTCCCTCTTTCTTCCTTAGTGCACTTTGACTTTCTGTGTCATTGTTCTGAGTCTGACTCCACAATCGAGAGTTGAACTGAAAAAGGACTGTGCAGTGAAAAGGTCAGCAGAGAAGGTGAGTCCCACCAATGCCTCCGTTCACCTCTACATTTCCTTTTCAAGTAAGAGGTAGAAATGATGTGAAGTCAATCTTTGCTGTTTTTTGTCAAAGATAATACAACTCTAGTTTATTAGACTCTTGATTCTATAAAGACTAAAACATCCCCCAAACCAACAAACAAAATGAAATAGCTATTTGTTGTGGGTTGAATTGCATCCCTCCAAAAACTGTGTATAAATCCTGGTCCCCAGTGTCTCAGATGTGACTTTATGTGGAAATAGGTTGCTTGCAGATACAACCAGTTAGGTTAAGACAGGGTTGTTCTGCAGTAGTATGTCCCCTAATCTGGTATAACTAGTCTGGTGTTCTTATACATAGCACACCCACCAAAGAAGGAAGATAACCATGTGTGCACCAAAGCAGAGGTTAGGGTCATTTTGCTACAACCCAGGGCTGTGAGAAGCCAGAAGAGGGATTTTCCCCTAGAGGGAGAATGGTTCCACCAACGTTTTGATGTCTGACCTCTAGGCTCAGAATTTTAAAATAATAAATTTCTACTGTTTAAAGCCACCACTACCTTGTGGTACTTTGTTAGGACACGTTCCTCTTCTCTTCTCTCTCCTATAATTTCCACACTAAAAAAAAATTTAATACATATCTATCCTTTGAAAGAGAAAGAGAGATTATGTATTATACAAAATATAAGTGTATATCATATATTTTATGAAAGCATATTAATAACATCCAAATAAGAAGCTTTGAAATCAGGCATAAAGAAAACTCTGAAGATTTAGATATGTTTATTTATTATTTGACTTTTGACAGAATTAATAAAAGTGTAAATTTCCATTTAAATTCACACAATTGTCTCCACATTTATATATTCCATGGACCATCCAAGATGGGACCCAATGACAGTAACCAAGATGAAGTGCTTGATTAATCACTTCATACTTTTAAAAACTCCTCTCCTATCCCCAAAACTATCTCCAATCTATTCTTCCTGTATTCAGTAATTTGCCTGTCAAGTTGAGATCAAAGAACTTTAGTATAGCCAACTAATAAAAATAGACACTTTTTATGTTCTGGATTTCAACTGTTTGATCTCTTGGACGTGCCCTTTAAACTCTAAGCTGATTTCTAGCACTATTATTCAACTTGCAATATCTTAAACCTGCCTCCATTTTATGATAGCTGCAACCACCCTATTTCCTCCCTCACATGGTCATCTTCTTTATGTTTCTCCATAAACAACAGTTAGATTAAAGCCCCAACTTACTCCAGTGTGACTGAATCATAGCCTAATGACTATGTTAGTAAACTTTGCATCATTTTGACTAAAATACCTGACAAGAACAACTTAGAGGATGTAAAGCTTATGTTGGCTCGTGGTTTCAGAGCTTCAGTCTGTGCTTGGTTTAGAACATTGCTCTGGGCCCCAAATGAGGCAGCATGTCATGTCAGAAGGACTTGGCAGAGGCAAGTTGCTTCATTCATGCAGCAGAGAGTGGGAAGTAGGGAAGGGGCTGCAGGGAAGATTCCCCCAAGTAACTTACCTCCTCTGGTCACACCCCACCTGCCTACAGTTAGCACCCAGTCAGCCCATTCAAACTAGGATGCATTGATTAGGTGACAGCTCTCATAATCCAATCATTTCACCCCTGAACATTCCTGTACCAACACAGGAACTTTTGGGGGATGCTTCATATCCAAACCATAACACTGGTTGTATCTGCAACCACCCTGTTTCCTCCCTCACCTATCTTTCTTTTAAGACCATCCAAACTTGACAGGATCACTGTAGTATGACTATGAGTGAACATGATGGACATTATGTCAAACACTCGTCAAATTTAAGTTGGCCTCCAAGAGTGCTGCCTTCTAACCTCATTTTCTTTCCAACTATACAATATGAGACAGCTATTCAAATATATAAAATGTGTATTCTCTCTTGCTATAGCAAACAAAATGCCGTATATCCTTCTTTATACAGGCTAAACAGTTGGATTTTATTTGAAAACAAAACAAATGAAGGTCTTAAGCACTGGACTCATCAGTTCATAAATTCAAAATGGATCACTTGATCTCATTTCCACCCAAATTAGAAACATCTGGTAGACATGTATGTATTTTGCAACTAACTCAGACAAGACTATCAAAGTACATTTCTCTTTTCCACAGGTAACAAACATTTTTCTGGCTAATTCAATGCCATTGTGCTACATGGTTGAAAAAGCTAGGCAAATAAAAAAATTTGGAGAATGTACTGGTCCTATTTCAACACTGAAGCCTCCCTATGACTTTGTGAAAACAGTAATTTCCGTCTGGTTATGAATGCAAGTTGGGCTTCAGAGTATAACAACAGTTTTGTCTCCTTCTCCTCTACGGGTTCCTGGTTCAGTATTGCACCCCGAAGTTGACAGTGACCCAGCACTCACTAAAAGCCTGCTTAAAACATCTGGAACTTGAGAGAGACTGCCCAGGGAAAGCACTTCCTCCTGGATTCTCCCGACTCTATCCCTACATTAAGTCAAGTCTTCAACAAGTGGAATACTTACACTTTATTATTTTGAGCCCTTGAGGAATATCTTCACTGAGTAACGGTTTAATATCATATCTCCAACCTTCAAAGAGGGCTGATTCAAGAAGGATCAATCTGAATTATCTTTCTATAAGACAAAGGTGGAATTAAAGCCACTGTTCACATTATTATTTAAAGTCCCATGTACAAGAATCCACGTAAAAATTTTTTGAATTTATTTCTTGAAATACATTTTCTCCACAAAATAATGCATGTGCTTGCTTCTGAGTTAGACAATAAAAGTTATGTAACCAACTTATTTCCTTTTCCCTTTATAAGCCAAAAATTTGAAGTCAATTCATTTCAGTAACCAACCAAAGAATTTGCTTATCTACCATATCCAATGACATAATTCTGTTCCTTTTAATATTTCTTATATGTAATTGTTTGTTCGTCTAATCAATTGTTTTGATTGCATTTTATAAAAAACTTCAAATATTTATAATATAAATATTTATGATATAAGATGGTAATTCATCCTAAATATGAAAGTGCTTCTCTACAATTTGACTTTTTATTTTAAAAAGTTTAAGAGACCTTTCAAGGAACACATTAGTCTTCTTTTGAAGTACAATGACATTGGAAGAAAAAAAATTATTGTATTATTGTATTATACTAGCAAAGTAATGATGATACCTAGTATTACACCTTTAAAAAAATTCTGCCGTTTTGATTTGGATAATTCCCAGAAGTATACAAAATGCAAAAAGAGACTGAAGTTATATTCATGCTTTTTGCTCTTTCCACAGAGCATTAATAGCTTTTAGAATTGAAATTGTTTTATTAATTTGATTATGTTGAAGGAGAAATCCAAGACTCTTATGAATAATTCAGGTTTTTGTCAGATCCTAGAAAGCCTTATGGAAAGTACTGTTATACCTCAAAAATGCCCTCACAGTAGATCGTACATTTAATTTTCAATAACATTGATTTATAGTTTTATAAAGAAAAATAATAAATATAATGAATTACCCCCATATTTCCTGATCTCAGTCACTATAAAATAACTGCTGTAGTTTTACATTTCCAGTGTGAAATATTAAATGCATAAATCAAAACAAAATTATTTTTCTTCTAGAGAGAGACTGGTTCCTGAGACTGACAAATTCATTTTATTTTAAAATTAATGTTTTAAAGGGAAAAAAATCCATTGAATCCATACCAGTTTTTAAAAGGAAGAAAAAAAAGAGCTTGCATTTTATATTATTTTTCCTGTGATGTCTTTCAAACAGGTACTATGTGTAAAAACTTATTAAGCTCCCTGCAACTGCAAACTTATCAGAAGCCAAATTGTACTTCCTTACATGAATCATTTTCCTTCCCCGCTTCCTTTCTCATGACGTTTCCTTTTTCCGTAATTGTTTTACCTTAAGTTACCACCCAGAGATAAGCTTCATCCACAATATGTTTCTCTAATGCCACCAGACTGGCATTCTTATAATTCAAATGTTCTCTTACAGCCACAACTAAGAAATCACATAATGAGAAGAACATTATCAAATAAGAACAATTCAAGAGAGACACACAGTCTCAAATAGGCAGAAACAGATGCATTCACTTTACATTTTCTCAACTTCCTTGCCTAAATTTCATTGAGAGTGAAAAGCAGTATTTTGCATTCTTGATTAAAAAGAGTAAATCTAATTATAAGAATTCATTTTCACATTTAAATACCTCTCAGTGGCTCAACATTCAACTGCAAGAAGCTTTCAGAAGGAATGACAAAGGCTGCCTTCCAAAAAAAAAAAAAAAAAAAAAAAGCCAAAACCTTGACAAAGAGTAACCCTGACTTACAAGGCCAAGAAAAAAAGAGGGAAAAAAAAAGTTGTATCACCTAATGACCACGATGGGGAACCTAGAAACAACCATAACTTCAATGTTGTCTCAAAGGCTCAGTAAAATGACGAATTTAAATCAGCTTTTTTAAAAAGTCAAGTAATTATGTGATTCCTAAAATTTCAATATGTTTATGTGTCAATTATGAATACAATTCACTCATTAATTCTAAAACCAAATAAGTTTTATGTGCAGATCTTTTAATTAAAAAAAAAGTCTGTCACATGGCTAAATGCAAATTTGTATTAGAAACTTCTATCAGAAAAGAACCAATGTGATTAAGACACGGAATCAATGTCTTTATTTTAATCTTTACAATAACTCAGTAGAGTTTTAAGGTGGTGTGTTTTCTGGAAGAGTTTCATAAGGAAAAGACAGAATCTCTGGAGTCCTGAATTAACCGTCTGGCAAAGATCTGAACAGGCCTCCCTAAAAATAACAATGGACTGTAGACTTCATAAACATTTTCAGAAATTAAATAGCTGCTAACTTGTTCCATATGGAAGCAAATTCACAGAGTCCAACATGTTGTTCATTGAGATCATCATAACACATACACTCAAGGAAGAGGCAAAGTCATCCACAAAGTCATTCATGAGAAGCCAGAGGAAACAGACGGTCTTGAAACCTCTTTAAAAAATAAAAAAACAAAGAGCACAGGGCTCTAAAAACCACATGATACTCTGGCTCTGAAACTCCCTAGACAGGCAACCTTTGGTTAGGCAATCTTTAAAGATCTGCAAATAGTGAGAAATAGTCTTTCAATGAGGGCACTAATAAATTTGCTAAATTTTTGAATGATAGTTATAAATGCTAAACCATAAATGAATTTAATTTTTTTATTTTGTCCAAAAAGATAATATCTCATGGATAGGCTTCCATTATATACTTAAAACATGAGGAAGCATAGGGATTTTAAAATTGTGGAAATGATGACAAATTGATTGTATGCTTACAGAGATACTCAGTTATTCATAATGGCCCATTTGTCCTTTTACTCAGAATTCTAAGTAGTCCCAAGTAATTTCCCCCAACCTCTGTTTTTGTTTTTGCATCCTCCTCATATCATAAAAGACAATGAGAAGGCAGAGAACTAACAACATACTGCCCCATCTGTTAGTCTGTTTACCAACATTTCAGCCTCAGCTCATCTACACCAAGGGTTTATTCATCTCAACTTCATGTGAGTAAGTTGGAGAAATTGGTTTCCTCTGGTAGAAAACACTTAAACTTCAAAGGACTTCCCCTATATTCATACTCCTGATTTTCCCTTTTTGATCTTTACATCTGCTGTTGTATAGATTCAAAAACCACAAGATCTCTACCTCCCCTCTGACAATCCCAAACACATGGTTAATATTTAACATCCAGAACTTCATTTTCACTTTTTAATGCTTATAATTTTCAATGAAGCTGTCACAAGAAATAAAATTTAAAGAAAAGATCATATCAAATACATCTTTAAGACTAAATTTATTCTGGGTTTTATAATTTAAATCAAATTGATTTTTCTAAATAAAAGGAAGGTTAAATTTCTGGGGGCTGTTGCCATAGCAAAAAATAATAGGAAAATCTATAGGAAAGCAGTTGAGGAAGTCTGGTGCCGCTGATTGCATTCACACTGGGGAGACGCAGCAGGGCCATGGGGTTATTGCCTATATGATCATGGTATGTTTGTTCTTGGATACCAGCAGAAGCATAGGAAATACGTCTGAGGAGACGGGATAAGATAAATATGTAAATCCATGCAACAAAGATTTAAATTTCTCAGAATTAAAAAATTGCTATAAGTTAATGATTGGGTGTTTATCTCTGCAACCTAAGAGTTTAAAATTAATCTGTTTTAACATAATGATATGAAAATCAAGTGATTGGTCTTTGGCTTGGGTATGCAGAGTTGAAACAACTTCTCAGTGTTTTTTTCTCATTTTGTAAATAGTTGGAATAGATGGCCATTTGTAGCCAATCTGTATTGTTATTATGCAGGGGATGGAACCTAGGGTACTCTACCACCAAGCTATATTCCCAGCCCTTTTTATTTCGAGACTTGGTCTCTCTCGCTAAGTGGCTGAGTCCACTCTCAAACTTGGGATCCTCCTGCTTCAGCCTCTTGGGTAGTTCGTATTACAGATGTATGCCACCAGGCCCAGTTTATAGTATGTCATTTGAAGAGAGCACACTCTATCTTAAAATTTTATTTCCCCATCAACTGTTGGTACCTGAAATTTCATCATTAAAGGATGGTTTTACATAGCAGTTTAGGGAGAGTGGTTACTTTTGGGAGACAGAAGAAATGATACAAAGTGTAAATAAATTATTCTTAGGTATATCATTTTTATTTTGAACTATGTGAATATGTTACCATGTATGAATGCAGTAGTTTGAATCTGTCCCCACAAAAGCCTGTTTTGAAAACTTAATCTCAGAGACAACCATGTTGGAAGATGGAGCCTAATGAGAAGTGTTTAGATCATAAGGACTCCACCCTCATCAGTGGATTAATGCAACTATAGAAGGGCGCCAGGCTGTGAGTTCCACCTCTCTTCCAGGAGCTTTCCTGCCCTTCTGCTTTTTCATAAGATGAGGTCACAGTGAGATTCTTACCAGATGTCAAGCACATGACAGTGCCCTACCCTTGGATTTCCCAGCCTCCAGAACCAAGAACCAAATACATTTCTTTTCTTATAAATGATCTGTCTCAGGTAACTTGTAAAAGCAACACAAAACAGAGTAAGATAATTACCTATTAAAAACTAAAATTAAAAAATATATGTTTTCTGGAAGTTTAAGAAGTCCTCTGGAAGTTCCAACTGAATGTAAGTGACATATAAATATTCCTAGAAAAGAGGCATAATTTTGCAAGAATTAGCTGATAGCCAGCTGGGAATGAAAAGAAACTTTGACCCAGAATGATCTGTGAATTCTGCTCTCCTTGCACAGATTTCCTTACCAACCTAATTCATGAAAGCATCCCTGGCTATCCTTAGGATTATAGATGTCTAAATAGCTCAATTTTGAAATAGGAAGAGTTTGGGAGTGATGAAAGGAAAACAAATGGGAAAGGTGGCTACAAGAAGAGATAAAAAGGAGAAGGACCCCTGATGTACTCTGCATTTGTCCTCATGTATATGGACATTTTGGGTACACACATATGCACACGTGTGTGAGTGCACACAAACACATGTTCGCAATATATAATACTATATAATACCACACAGTCCAGTTGGAGAACAAATAGTCACTTCCAGATAGAAAGAAAGTTATGGTCCATTTTGTGAACCCTCTGGTTTCTTTCAGAAGCAATCCCTCCCTTATTAATTATCTGTAATTATCTGATCCCCATAATGATTGAACTGCCATCTACCCTGTCCAAATTTGGCCTAAACTGATATTTTATACAAGTGAAGAAACAATATATTCATATATAGGTCTCTATGAATCTTCATGAGTTATGCTATCTTCCCTAAAATCAGCCCCAAATCTCACTGATTTAACAAATTAAAAATTTGTTTGTTGTTCACATCAAAGTTCAAAATAAATAGGTATCTCTCCAAGTGGTGGCTCAATAACTCTAGGCAAGTGAGGTATGGCTAGAGAAAATAGGTCACTGGGGGCATGTCCTTGGGGGTTACATATCTTGTCCCTGGTTTCTTATGCTCTTTCTGCTTCCTGGCTGCCCTGAGTTTAATGGTTTTCCTCTGCTATTCCATCATGACTGTGAGGTTCTGCTTCACCTCCAGCCTAGAGCAGTGGAGTCAGCCAATCATGAACTGAACCTCAGAAACCATTAGCCCAAAATAAACTTTTCCCCCTCTAAGTTGCTCTTGGGTGTTTTGGTCACAGCAATGCAAAGATAACTAACACAAGCTCCATTTTCACCAAGGAGGTAAGATAAAGGCATGGGCAATGATAAAAGAGACTTTTATAGGCAGGACTAAAAATTTTAAACATCACATTTACCCACACTCCTTGGTCCTGTAATAGGTACATTGGGTATTGGGGCTGTGCATAGTGGGCCATGCCTATAATCTCAGGAAGGATCATCACAAGTACAAGGTTAGTAATTTAGCAAGGCCCTCAGCAACTTAGCAAGAACATGTCTAAAAACAAAAAGGGTTGGGCATGTAACTCAGTGGTAAAGTACCCTGAGTTCAATTCCCAGTTCCAAAACATAAATAAATAAAGTAAAATAACTACAATTGGTGTTAAAAACATACCTTTCTTTTGTGCTTAGAAGAACAAAGAAAGATGGACAAACATCTAATCTGTCTCTTCTACAATTCATTCTTCTCTTATCAAACATCTACTTCAATCTTTCTCCCATAGTCTTTTTTGGCTACTACATTAAGTTCAAAATCCTGTATCTGCAAGCAAAGCACAATCTTCGCTGCCCAAGACGGATATGACTAATCTAATTCCTGTCACATATGCACTGAAAAGACAAGTGATCTGTCCCTCACATGCACATCCCTATACAATGATGGAATTGGAGCAGGATAACTGCAGTAAACACTCCCATCTGGAGAAAGAAAAACTATGAGTCACACAGTAAGCAAGGTGCTTTGCAATTCCAAAGTCCTCTCAGAAAAAATGGAAGCAATCCCATATTTTGGCCTTGATTCTTCCCTGTGGAAGAATCTCCTTGTTGATTATTTTTTGTGGCTTCTGACTTCATCTTCTGAGTAGCCTTCTTATCCATTATCATCCCAAGTCATAGCTGATGGAGATTTTTCAGAGCATGGCTTCCTTGCAGGCTGTAGAATATTCAAATCTTTCCTGTTATTCATGGAAGGTGGAGATCTGCCTTGGTATGTGTCCCCTAAAACTCAAATTTTAGTAAAGGACTTAGAGGCAAACTTTATCTTGGAGAGTATACCAAGAAGCACAATGAGTAGTAGAGAGGTAAGACATGGAAGGAAAGAAAGTCAATAAGGAAAGCATTTATAAGTAGATTACCTGTTGTGGAAAATGGAGCTCAAAACTTTGAAGATCTTTGAGGAGACCACTTGGAACATGATTGTCTTGAGAAGTGCAGAGGTTGAAATATCTTCAAAATCCCTTATCTCTAATTGATTTTAGATCACTCATAAAGCACTAAATCCACAAAGTCCTGAAGCTGGTAAAAGCCCCAAGAGCAGAGAAACATAGGTACAAGATTTGTCTGCTGTGTCCTGGCATAAACTGTGAGAAGGGGATGGTGTGCAATGATAACATCTGCTATAGGACCCAAGGTTTACTTAAAACTCAAATACTTGAAGACTTCTTTAGTCTGGATTTATTGGTTTTTTGGCAATACAATTCCCTAAATGACTTAATAGGCTTCCAATGCATTTGCTGTGAGGTAGTAAATCCTTACAACTCTATTTTTGAGATATAATTCTTAAATCAGTTTGTTATTTGGCTTTCTCACTCTCATGCATCACTCATCAATTTAACCTTCAGGATGAGGTAATCTTCCTTATCAGTAGATTTCCAGCAAGAATTTCTCAATAGTCATCTAAGGGAACACTGTACCCTTAATCTATTCACCCTGAGTTTCTTGATTCAACTAACAATTTTTTAAACCCACTTCTTGTTTTGGATTTCAAAACGGCTTTCCAACCAAACATTTCTGAACTCCATCTGTTTCCTTTCATTTCTGCTTGTAAATTACTCAGTTCTTTCCTGAGTTCATCTCTTTTTGTAAAACCTTGAAAAAAAATAGCCTGTAATAGTGAGTCCAAAGTAATGCTCTGATTCATTTCAACCATTTTTCCTAGAACTGCAGGCTGAGTAGGGACTTGTTCTGACCCCATTTTACTGCCAAGTGACAGTTTAATAAATATTTTTTCATTGCATCATGTGGACAGCCATTTTTACACTCTTTAATGTCAGATTTCTTACTACTTACATTTCAACAATTGAGTCAACATACCCCAATTTAGGTGTTTTGTTCTGTTTTTTTTTTGTTTGTTTGTTTGTCTGTTTGTTTTGTTTGTTTTGTTTCATTTTCTCCTAGTGGTGCTGGTGGTGGTGCTAGAGATCAAACCCAGGGCTTAGCTCATTCCAGGTACGCACTCTAGCACCAAATGCTTCTCCCCAGACTCTAATTAGATTTTTAAAGGCAGTATTCCATTTCTGATATATATGTCTTTAATAGGCTAAATAACCTTAGCTATTACAACAACTAACCTCCAAATCCAGTCTGATATGAGTAAGCAGCTCTCCTAGGAGGCCGAACTCCAAGTGAGAACACAGGGAGTCAGGTTATTTCCATTTTATAGAGGTGCCACCTCTACTAGAATAATTTTCTCAATCACAGATGGAGGAAAACAGCCCTGGAAGACCAGACAGGGGTTGGAAGTTTAGACTTAAAAGTGGTAGGTGTCCCTTCCACTGACATTTTTTTAATTAAATTTAATAATTTTTTTTAAATTTTTAACCAGCTTCAAGGGAGGCTGAAAATGTCATTATACATGTATGAAGAAAGAAACTGCTCATCTAACTTGACTCCAGCACTCTGACTGATAATTCTAACATGTTACCACTCCAAAGGAGGACTAACTTTGAAACAAAGTAATTAATCTCCTCTAATACAATTCCATATTTATTATAGAGTAGATCTAGAGGATGAGGGGTTCCCTGATGCCCTGTAAATCACACCATAATCACTGTCCTCTCATTCAGCATTTAAGACTGTTCCTGTATTAACTATCTCTATCCTTATCAGATACTAAACCACCAAGAATAATCTAGCAGAGATGCTTGCTCACTTTGGTTACCTGTCTTACAGTGATGACACATGCGGCTTTTTCTTCTTTTCCTTTTTGCCAGTCTCCTAACATGGAAACTTTGCCAATTCCCTTATTACTAGACATGGATATGACAAGGTCTGCTTTTACTTTTATAGATGTTCCTTTGTTAAAGCTGATACTCAAATGTAATGTTGAAAATCTTGGAGAACAAAATATGCACATATTACATCACCTTCTATTAAATACCTTCCTTCTGAAAAAACATTAGTCTTCAGGTGCCAATATGCATTAAAAATATGCAAGCTGAGAAAAAAAATGCAGAACATTTATCCTCGAGAACAAGAGTAAGCCCAGGATGCAACCACAGTTTGAAAAATCACAAAATGGATACATTTAACTTAAGTGATTTCAGCTATTTGTGCTCAGGATTCAGTCAAAATGTTACAAAATGGGGTAAAATTACATTTGGGGGTATGTATTATTTTTCAAATGTGATTTAATTTTTATTTTATAAATATACTACACAGGAGTATATGTAAAAACATCTATCTTATACTTCATGAGTGTACAAGGGATTCTTTAAAAATAATTTTGACTATGCAATATTTTTAGGTGCTTACTTTTGAATCCAATACCCTTGTAAGATACAATTCCACAGAAAACTCACTGCTGCGCATGAACCATCACCTGACTCAGCCTCCCTGCATTCTACATGATTTCCTCTTTATAGGTTCTTCTTCTGTCATGGTCCTTGTGGCTATCTCCAACTTGGTTACAAATATCACTTTTTGGATAATCCTTTTCTTTGGTAGTCTTAGTTTGACTTTCTGTAAATAATATATATAGAGAATAATAATATAATAATAATAGTATAATATAATAATAATAATAATAGTCGTTTGCTATGGAATCATAATATCCATCTGAAGCAGAGATCTTGATATGGACATCAGATGTAGACTCAGAAAACCTCACAGATCATCTCAGGCCATGACTAGAGATAGTAGAAGATAAATAGAAGTAGAAGATAAATCATTCCTCTGTTACTGCTACATAGCTTTCCTCAGCCATTCAGCTCTGGTCAATTTTGTCTCTGCCATACTTTTGTATGGCCCAAGATGCATTGTCACAAGACTTCTTTTGCAAGAAGCAGCCTTTGTTTTTAGAAAAGAATGCACTTGACCAAAAAGAGTTTCAGCTCCAGTTTCGATTTCAACTAGGAATCTGTAGGACCTGTCATTTTATTAGTAAGAAATACAGTACTAATAACAATAGATACTACTATTGAATGCTTATCATGTGTCCACTATGTTGATTGTCTTGTAGATTGACTCATTTAGTTATCACAACAATTACAGGAAATAAGCAACATTACTTTCTCCATTTTCTGAATAAGAACATAAAACAGAAAGTTCAAGTATTTTCCCAAGAACCTGCTGCCTGTGATAGTGAAACCAGTGGTTCTATCCCCAAAACACTTTTACACATTTTCTCCATTTAGAATACTTTAATTTTGTCAGTCAATAAACATGGCTTGTTTGTAGTAGCCTAGGATTACTGTCAGTAATGACAAAAAAGAAGGAAATTAGTATCTTACCTTGTTAAAAAAAAAAACTTCCTTTCAAGATTGATACTTTCTGGATTTTTAGACCTTAATTAGTCCTAGGATGTTTTCACATTGATTAACTGAAGATGATTATTTAGTCCAGCATTATTATTTCAAAAATTACTTATAGCTATTTACTCTGGCAGAAAATCAGTAGGAGTTGTCATTATTTAAAACTTGTTGCTGGGCACTACACTCATGGAGCTGTTTCCTGAGTGGATGCTCAATGAGAGAAGACAGATATTCAATCACCTGGACCCTAGAAAACAGAAGTGAAAAAATGTCAAGTTGTATAAGACTAGGTCGTGATGGATGTGCAATTAGCTTTAGGCATCTATCCTTTGAATTAGGCTCTGTGTATACAATGCCAGAAAAATAAATTGTTAACTTGTTTTTTCAAATTAGTCAAAACTTTAGTCAAATTATTTTTAAAAATAGTGTGATTATTTAGTAGCACATACCTATAAAGTATGTATACAGATGCCCTTCAAATTATGATGGGGTTACCTCCAGAGGAAGCCATGGAAAGTTGAATATACCATAAGTCAAAGTGCATTTAATGTATCTAACTTACCAAACATCATAGCTTAGCAACACCTGCAGTATAATAATAGTTGTTTATCCTGGTGGTTATGTGACTGGGAATAACGGCTTGCCACCACTGGTTAGCATCATAAGAGTATCATACTGCATATTGTTAACCTGGGAGAAGATCAAAACTCAAAATTTGAAGTATTGTTTCTACTGAATGTCTAGTACTTTTATGCCATCATAAAGTTGAAATATTGTAAGTTCAACCATCATAAGTCAGGACACACACATGCACACACTTAACAAAAAGTTTTACTGACCAGACTTTGCAATCATTTATTTTAGTGTCTGATAAATTAAAGGAACCTAGAATATAATTGCAACAAGAGGCTTCATGTGTCATTATTTCATGTGTAGATTCTTTCATTCACATCCTTTGGTGGTTGTGGGAAACAATTCACAAAGGAAGAATTTTGCAAAAGAAAGTGTCCAATTACAGAGGAAGTAAAATATAAACAAGCACAAGGACTGCAACCTGGATTAAGCTCTTTCTATTCAGGAGGCAATTATCAGAGTATACTGTATTTAGGCTTCTGGGTGTTTCTTCCTGTAGCCTGCTTTTCAGACAGTACTTGAACTCCCACTAGCAGGGTTCAAAGACAGGAGACAGTAGGCGGTTGACTGTGTGATAAACCTGAAGAATATGACGGGCGTGTTTGTCCCAAGTTATCTGACCTTCCTTTAACCTTCACCATCTCTATCATGAAATTTCTACTTCATAGCTTATTTTTTTGGTCAAAGTCATGCCTGAAGACAGACTCTATGAAAACAAATGTGTTACCTTTAAGATATTACATGTTAACTTAGAAATGGTCACTTACACAGCAACGCAGGATTTACCCAGAAGAGCAGGTAGGATATTTCCTGGAAAAGTTCACTTGAGGGAATACAACCCAAGGCAAGTCCATTTTAATAGAGAGAGAAAGTGTGAAGAAGAGAAGTAATGGGAGCTTTCCTGAACATGTAGTACTGAGCATGGGCAGTTCTAAGAGCAAGAATTCAAGATCCAGGAGACAGATCCAAAAAGGGCCAGGAGAAGGGTACCAAGCAACTCAACTAGTATGCAAGGTGAGGGAATGATCTTGCTCCCGCCTGCCGGATAACAGAGGAAGAAAGGAAAAGGCATGAAAATATATGTGGTGTGTGAAACAAAAAAACAAGCAAAACCTTTGAAAAAGATCAGAATAAAATGACTTAAGAAGGTCAAAATTCATTATCTCAGATCATCCACCATTTTCATCTTCATGTATTAGTTTCCTAGGGTTACCATAACAAATTTCCACAAATTAGGCCGCATAAAACAACAGAAATTTATTCTCATAATTCTGGCAGCTTAAAGCCCCAAATCAAGATGTTAGTGAGGTTATTTTTTTCTCTGGGGTTCCAGGGAAAATCTGTTCCATGCTTTCCTCTTTATCCTTTGGTGTTGCTATCAATCCTTGGCTTGTAGACAAATCACTCCAATCTCTGCCTTTTTCGTCACATGGTATTCTCCTTCTGTGTCTGTCTCTGTGTCTCCTCTCTTCTTATGAAGACTTGGATTAAGACCCACCCTAATTGAGTGTGATATCATCTTAACTTGATTACAATTTCACATATCCTCTTTACATATAAGGTCACAGCCATGGATACTGAGGGTTAGGAATTCAACATATCAGTTTGGAGGACACAACTCAATCCACAACAGTGGTCTTTTCCCAAGAAGCAATGATATTTTAATGTTAGTGTTCATTATTCCCAAGGCTTTCCCACAATTCAGACAAGATCCTTTACTGGAGGAGTAGTGCCCACTCAAGTGAAGGAGGCAATTGAGGAAAACTCTACCACTGTGATTATAATACCAAAGAGCTGCCAGATGTTTAAGACCTTACCCTTGTTATATTCTTCCATTTGTGGTTTTCCCAGCATCAGCATTTCCATAAAGTTTTCTGGGTTTCACTCTTGGCAATAATCCAGCACAACAGTAAGGCTCTGACATTGAAACACAAAGGACCACTGTTGGGATAAGGAGTGGCATCTCAGGAATAAGGAAGAAAGAGAAGAGCTCATGTCAGACACAAAATAAATTGCACACTAAATCAATGATATCCTTAATGCCAAACAAAAGCAAGCTTTTAAGACAGGTTGTTGTTTAAAAAAAAAAAAAGTCTGTACAGGATCACAACCTAGCAACTAGTAACTAGATACAATTAATATATAAACATAGTTGTGATTCTATAATTCTCCCCATCTTTAGTTTTTATTACATACACACCCAAATTCCAAGTTGTGCAAAGAAATTAATTAATAGATCATTGAATAAAGGAAATCCAAGTTATACATGGCATCCATTGAAAATGGGCCAGCATTAATATACCTTCACATCTATGCCAATCACAATGAACTAGATGAATCAGTCTATTATGCCTCAGCATTTAGGATGTCAGCCATTAAGAGTGGAAGTTTTAGAATAATGCTCTTAAAAAACATGGAGAACCTATTAAAATCAGGACTGGTCATTAACTTGAATTAGAAAACTTAGAAAAATTCAGATGTGGGGCTGGGGATGTGGCTCAAGCAGTAGCACGCTCGCCTGGCGTGCATGCGGCCCGGGTTCGATCCTCAGCACCACATACAAACAAAGATGTTGTGTCCGCCGAGAACTAAAAAATAAATATTAAAAATTCTCTCTCTCTCTCTCTCTCTCTCTCTCTCTCTCTCTCTCTCTCTCTCTCCTCTCTCACTCTCTCTTTAAAAAAAGAAAAGAAAGAAAAATTCAGATGTCTTAGGGCTAGAGGGATCTCTCAACTCTTTAAAATTGAGTAGAAAATGACTTGAGAGCCTTAACATCTGAAATTACACATTAAATGTTAATGCTATAGGAATATAGACTAACACCACCCCCCAAGTTTTAATAAAGTTGAATATAACAACTTTTATTTACAAACTCATCTAAGCTAAGATCATTAGTAATTAAATCTTGAGATGCTTTCTCTGCCTGTGTAGCAAGAAAAACAAAAAACAAAAAACCTCAAAAACTTATTGAATAGCTGCTACATGCCACACACTATTCTAGAAGCTGGTTATTCAAACGTAAATAAGGCCAAGTCCTTACTCACGGGAAATTACATGCTACTGGAGTAAGAGCGACTACACGTATCAGTTCAGAAGTAGGCGTTGAGTTGGGTGTAAGAGATTTTGACTTTTTTTCCTACTACATATTTTAATATAAAGTCACTCTCAATAACTTAAAGTTCCTTCTGGATTTTAACAACCTTTTATAGACACCATAGAGATAAATGCAAAGATATTACTATATGTTTCATAAATTATATTGGAAGGCCTTAAAAAAGTCAATTATTAAAAGGTCAAAAGTTTTGGAACATATTTTCATTATTTGGTTCTAAGAAAACATAAATAATGTGCAAAGTGAAAAATGCCAGAAAATTATGAGAAAAACAAACCTGTATGTTAGTCCTCGGACTTCCTAGATCTTCTCAATTTTCCTTACTTTCATAAACTGTGACATCTGAGTTACGATTTACCATCAGTTTTTAAAGAATTACCCAGGTATTTCTGGAATTCCTCAGAAGAAGGTTTGGGTTTTGCAAGTTTAAGTTATTAATTAAATTTTTCAAAAATAAATTTAACATTATTTTTAAAATGCTGTAAAGCAAAAAGCACAATTAAAAATTTTATACCAAAATCAGCTCATTGGAAAACTATCAACAAAATTAATGCATGTAGATATATATATATATATATATCAAGAAAACTATGCAAACTATATATATATATATAGTTTGCATAGTTTTCTTGATCTCTGATTATATATTTGAACTTCTTAAATTGGACTGTTGATAAAGAAGATTGTTGTTATAATCTCGTCATTCAATAAATTTGTCCCTAACTATACGCACCTTGTGAAAAATGATTTGAGGAAGTACATACTTTAGCATCAGCCTGCTTTGCATTGTTAATGGCAGCCCAGATATACTCAGCCAGAAACACTTGGTGTGGATTCTGTTCACACTGTAACTGTCAGCCGCATAGTAACAACTAAGCCCAACATATAGCACTAATTTTCAATATTTTTAAAATATTATGTTACTGCCTTCCTTCTATATTAATGATGAAGAATATAGTTATATTAGATATCAATAAGAATCCAATTTTTTATAGAAAATTAACTACTGCTCTACTTTCAAATTTCCAGGTTAACTTTGTTTTTAAAAAATCCTGAGCTCTTAAAATGAACTGTTAACATCATTTACCATCTGTACCTATTTGTTGGAGTGAATCAATTTTTTTCAATATCATGCAAGCAATACAAATTATAAAAATAAAATAGAAGATTGAGTCTTCATCTATAATCTTTAGCTGAGTTTATATTTTTCATTCACTAAAATAGCATTATGTTTTCTCATTGATAACTTTTCAACAACAACACTAATCTCTTACACATAAGAGCTTTTACATGATAGTGATTAAGAAAGAAATTTTATGAAAGATGTTTTACAATACTTCTAATCAGGATTTTTTTCAAGAAACAGAAACCAACTGCAAATATTCACAATTTCAAAACTATTATCATTGTAAAAATAAAAGCATTTCCAAATTACCTGTTCAAAATGCTCAGAGCATGGTCTTTGAGGCCTGACATCTGTTGCCTACATATTTCTCCAATCTCAAGTACTACAAAGCTCTTTCTGGTTTATTGTGCTTTAGCCACCGGGATCTTGCTGGTCCTCAGTATCAGCACTATTCCTGTCTTGGCATCTTCTGTTCTCTCTCCTTGAAACTCTTGCCAGCTATCACAGTAACCTACTTTATCAATACCTTCAATTGTTAAATGTCAGAGACACAAACCTTGGCCAGGCAATAAAACCAGCTTCATTCTCACATTTTCTGCAGATCACTTCCAATTCTCTCTCCCTCCACTCCTTCTCTCCCTCTCCTTATGTTTCTTCATTCTTTCCTTTCTTCTTTTTTCTTTATATCAATTTCCTCTTTCAAATTATAAGCTCCAGGACCAGTGAGTGAATAAATTAGTGACAAAAAAGGACACTCAGTCAATTTACAGAAGGAGTGTGAAACTGGGAAGAAACTTGGATGATTTCTTTCTTCGATTATAGGGTTCATGTCTCTGACTCTCTCTCTTTTTCTCTCCTTACCTCATCAATTGCAGGCTCCTGTTTCTCCTACGTAGCTGACTGTGAACAGAACCCACACCAAGTGCATCTGGGTTGCTATTAACAGTGCAGAGCAGGCTTGTGCTGAAGGATGTATTTCCTCAAATCATTTTTCAGGAAGTACATATAGGTAGGGACAAAATTTACTGAAAGACCAGATCATGGATACAAACTTTTTAATCAATAGTCAAATTCAAGAAGTTCAAATATATTATCAGAGATCATTAAGAGCACTGTACAAACTTATATGCACCTACATGCATAAATTAATTATGCATGTGGATCATGTTGATAGTTTCCAGTGGGTTGATTTTGATATAAAAGTTGAAAAATACCACTGTATTCAATGTGGGCTGCAGTTCAAGGGACCATCATTTTCGGACTATATTTCTATATCCTAATTCAAATTCTCAAATGAGACAAAACATTTAACTCAGTTCAACCTTTAGATTGATACACCCTTTGCCAGGTCACTGAAAGTGGTGGCAGGGACGCAATATCACATGGAACCAACATGGCCTTCTAGACCCCCCACTTCACTTCAGCAGGTGCTGTCAAAGATACTGACAGCAACTTAGGGAGGCTTCAGCTAGGTAGAGATAGTGTCAGCTACCAAAAAAAAAAGATACTGAGCAATATAATTTCAGATAGTTCAATGTAACCTTAACACCTTTATATCATGATGGGAAAGTTAAATATGTTTTAAGAAGTTGATTGCTCTATTTTCTTTTCTACTTCTTTTTACTTTTTTTTAACCACACAATTTATTTTTATTTTTTTAGTCATACATGAGAGCAGAATGTATTTTGACATATAATACATACATGGAATGTACATACATCAATCATAATGTCTATTCTGTTCTGCTGCCCTTCCTATCCCCCCTACTTCTCCCCTCCTCTCTCATCCTTTCTCTCTATCCAATCTAATGTGACACACTTTTTTTTTCTTTTTCTCATTACAACATCATATATGTATTCTGTATAACAATGAGGTTCTCCTTCCATCTTCCATGCAACTCCCCTTCTCTCTCTTTTTCCCTCCCACCTCTCTTCCCTATTTAGTGGTAGTCTTCTTCTCATGCTCTTCCTCCCTATCCCATTTTGAGTCACCCCCCTTATATCAGAGAAGACATTCGGCATTTGTTTTTTAGGGATTGGCTAACTTAGCATAATCTGCTCTAATGCCATCTATTTCCCTGCAAATGCCATGATCCTGTTATTTTTTTAGTGTTGAGTAATATCCTATTGTGTATATATGCCACATTTTTTAATCCATTCATCTATTGAAGGGCATCTAGGTTGGTTCCACATTTTAGCTATTGTGAACTGTGCTGCTATAAACATTGATGTGGCTGTGTCCCTGTAGTATGCTCTTTTTAGGTCTTTTGGGTATAGTCTGAGAAGAGGAATAGCTGGGTCAAATGGTGGTTCCATTCCCAGCTTTCCAAGGAATCTCCATACTGCTTTCCAAATTGACTGAACCAATTTTCAGTCCCACCATCAATGTATGAGTGTACCTTTTTCCCCCGGATCCTCGCCAGCACTTATTGTTGTTTGACTTCATAAAGGCTGCCATTCTTATTGGAGTGAAATGGTATCTTAGAGTAGTTTTTTAATTTGCATTTCTCTGATTGCTAGAGATGGTGAGCATTTTTTCATGTATCTGTTGATTGATTGTATATCCTCTTCTGAGAAGTTTCTGTTCAAGTCCTTGGCCCACTTGTTGATTGGGTTATTTGCTTTTTTGTTGTTTAACTTTTTGAGTTCTTTGTATACTCTAGAGATTCGAGCTCTATCTGATGTTTTAGGGGTAAAAATTTGTTTCCAGGATGTAGGCTCCCTATTCACCTCACATATTATTTCTCTTGCTGAGAAAAAAAACTTTTTTTAGTTTGAATTCGTCCCATTTGTTGATTCTTTTTACTTTTTTATATTTAATATTCTTTCAATTACAAGTTACTGAAACCCCAAATTTGCTTTGAAAATTTGAAATTTTCTGGCTTACACTAACTGAATGAGATAGAAGTAGTCAGGATTCAAACCAGGATTGATCCAGAGCCTGAATGGTTTTTCTCAGAAGTTTCTGTTTTCTTTCATCATTATTTCTACACTTGATATCTTCAGTGTCCTCATGCTTTAAACTAGCTTCCAGGGGCTCCCAGGTCTACAGTCCCATGAATCTAAGTAGCCCAAGTGCCAATAGATTGGCTTAGCTCAGATTTTAATTACTTGCAAGTACTAAAGGAATGTGGTATCTTGGTTGGCTTAGGTTTTCATCACATATTCTGCCATAGGATGAGGAATACAGTCAAATCTACCAGGATCATGTGAGTTAACTGGGTCAGAAGAGGTTCTTACTAGTGTAAAATCTGGATGGTAAGCAGCAGAACAACAAGTTTCCATTAGAGTTGACATAGTACTCAACTAGTGATGGATGAAAATAATTTCATACAAAACAATAAAACATTTCAATCTTCTGATTTTGCTCTCCTAAACTTATATGAAGAGAGATTGACTATCAAAACCAAATTGCTTTTTCAATAGTCTGTAGCTAAAACATTATACACTTCATATTCATACTATACTCTTTACTTTTGGCTGAATGACCAATTCCTCCAATCAATCCTTAGAAAAGCACCTACAAAACCCTTCTCTCTAGGCATTCACATTAGGAGGGGAAGTTAACATTTAACCAATTAATATTTGCTGGCTAATGCTTTGACATTTACAAAGTCTGTGGCACATCTGCATGAAACTCTAAAATAAAATTAGGAAAGTGATCAAAAATAAGACTTCATAAAAGATTTAAAATTAGCATACTGCAGAAATGCAGCCACATCAATATTTATAGCAGGACAATTCAGAATATCTAAGCTATGTAGCCAACCTACGTGACCTTCAGTAGATGAATAGATAAAGAAAATGTGGTATCTATACACAATGGAGTATTATTCAGCCATAAAGAAGAATGACTTTATGATATTTGCCAGTAAGTGGATGGATCTGGAGACTATCATGCTCTGTGAAATAAGCCAATCCCCCAAAACCAAAGGGCAAATGTATTCTCTGATATGTGAACACTAACCCACAATGGGTCGGGGGATTAAAAAAAAATAGAAGTTCAGTGGAGTAGACAAAGGGGAAAAAAGGGAAAGAAGGAGGAGGGAAAAGAAAAGAGTGAAATGAATCTGACATAACTTTTCTAGGTACATATGTGAATATACCACAGTGATTCTCACCATCATGTATATCCACAAGAAATTAATTTTAAAAATAACTATGGGTAAATGGCAGAAAGATGAATAGAGGGAAGGGAGCCAGGGTTGGAGGAGGGGTGGGGAAGGAGAGGTACTGGGGATTGAATTAGAACAAGATATATTCCATGCTTTTACAATTATGTCAAAATGGATTTTACTGTCATGAATAACTAAAAAGAACCAATAAAAATTTTTTAAGTAACAAAAAAAAGAACAAGACTTGATAAAAAGAAGCCAACTGGATCCAAGATATAGATGCAGTTCTTAACAATTTTAAGATTTCAAATAGCATTCATTATTTCTCCATTGTGTGAAATGGAATGCAAATCATTCCATTCACCATCAACCAAACACATAGATCCATTTCATGAACTCGAGATCAAATGATTGGAGAAATATGTTCAATAAATTTCTAGGTATCTTGTGGAATTATGCTTAAACAGAAATTAAAAACTTCAGTTTATTTTGTACTATCACTATTAAAAATAAATTAATTAAATATATTTTTTCAAAGAGCAGTTAGCAATTGTTTTACATAGAGAAAATACACCATGGAGGTTTAAAACTTGAGCACTTAAAAGGACTTAGAAGCTTGGAAAATAGAGTTCAAGGAGTGTTAACTATAATTACTATTCTCCATTTTTTTCTTCTCCCTCCCTTTCTTCTCTCCTCTTCCCAGTCCTTCTCTCTCCTTTGTCATTTTTTTCCTTCTCATTAAAAAAATGCTATTACATGGTTTTATGGACACCTCGCTTCTCTATAATGCATGTTGCAAGCTGGCCCAGCCATGATTGAGATATAATCACTAAAGAGATGCTTTTGACAGAGATGGAGTAGCTGACAAGTTGCTAAACACAATGTTAAATTGTTTGTTATTGTTGAGGAGTGGAAGCTTCTCTTTTAAAAGACTCCCAAGTTTAAAGTGAACATGATTAATATTCAGAACAGACGAACTAGTTTATAAGCCAAAAACACTTAGGTCAGCCTGGATAATGGAAGAGCACACCCGTTCCTGAGCCTGTAGTGACACATACTTACATCCCAAGTCTGGGCACCTCAGGCTTGTCAAAAAGAGGTGTGTCCATAACGTCGTAAAGATTTGAACCTTTCAAATGAGCATCATGTAGTCATAAGCATCCGGATGAGTCACAGCCCATTTTATGGGTGTAGTTCATCTTCAAAGAAAGATTAAACTGACCATAAACATCAGATCATGGAACGTAAGCTTTTCCAAAGGGTCCTCATAAAAAATACAATAAAAATAAATATAGTTATTGCCTAGAATTCAAAGTCTCACCCAGATTTATTGTGAATCGGCTGTATCATCACTCATCTTCTCTTTCGGAATATCTGTACCACTGAACTGAATTTCTTTCTAAAATGCTTGTAAAGCTATTTGGGTTAATATACATAGCAGTTAAAGAAGATAAGCTCAATACAGCATGGAACACAAGAGAGGTTTAAAACATCAGCATCATCACTGTTTCCCAATTTTCATTTGACTACCAGGAATCTTATCGACTCACATCAGTCTGTGGCCCCTCAATATGTAATCTGACAAGATTTTAACAATACTCACTCTTAGTGGGGCCATAATGCCAAGTGATATCAAGGCAAAACCAAAAATGCCCCAAATTCAAACATACATATATTTTTTACATGTGTCATCCACTCTAAATTTTCTGAGACTAGACATGAAGATCATTTTCATGGGAAATATAAATTATGTTTTTGCTAGCTCTCAGCAAATATGAAGCCAATTAACATACTATTTTAGCATACCTATTACTTTCCAACACCATGTAGATTATGTAGGAAATTTAGAACAAACACAAGAGGCAGTGTCTGCACCCTGGGAGCTTACATTTCAGAAGGAAGATTATAGTATGTGCAAATAACATCAAACATCATACAGCAGGCAATCATTTAGTGGGCTTTTTGGTAGAAATCTACTATTATTGAGGATTAGGGGAAAAGAACAAGAATTTTTGGCAAAATTCAGCAAAACTGTATGGAAAAACATCTTTTACTGAGCCTTAACAGATTCATAGAACCCAGAGGAAAGGTGAACAATGAATGAAGTCTCCTAGTATGGATGCCGATGGTTTATTTAAGACAGTGCCCCAAATCACAATATAGATATCATTTAAAATACATAAAGAATAACAAACTAATTCTTAAAAAAAAAACAGGTTTCCTTGATAAGGTAGAGACACAAATAAGAGGTAACTTTGCAATTTCAAATTTGGGAAAACTGGAGAGGACTTTCATCAATGTCAGAGAACAGAGCTCAAAGGCAATACAGACTTAAGAGCTATCATTATATACAGTTGAGGTGACAGAAGACTTCTCATTATTGATCTCTGGTCCACAAGAGGAGGTGAAACTGAAAAGTAGAATTTGGGAGAGATACCTGGGAGATGTATCATGAAAATTATAGTATCATTTAAATTCTCCTTTAGCAGCTTATTTGATAGTGTTCAGTATCACCCTTCACTCAGGACAAAATTAGAGTGCCTTTTTATAAGCTGCATCCTATAACCCTTTGGGGAATTGTTACCCTTTTTTCTACATCAACAATTATTCAACTCTAACAGGTCATGATAAATTGGGCCATATTTTTAATTACCCCTCCCTCACCAGTACTCATGGAATTCATCAGTATCATGCATTAGATATGTTGGATTTATTTGATGTCTGGAACACTACTATAGGCTGACTTAGTATGAGTTGGAAGCATTGATATTTTACATAAACCATTATTTGTACAAGTACATTGAAACATAAGAAAATTCAATGATTTTTAGATTTTTCTTATTCCCATTGAGTCTTAGCAGTTAATGTTGAAGCCATTTTATAATAACCCTATTATTAAAATCTAGGATGTGTACCAGAAACAATAAACAGAGACTTACCTAAAACTATATTGTACATTTCAATCCTGTCCAAATTATTTGAACTTTTACTATTTTCATAAGAATAAAAGATGGATGTCCTAGATAAATAAAAGTGAGAGCTGGAGATTTAATAAATGAGTGGTAGGGAATGAGGGGAAGAATCTTATAATTATGAACCATAGTAAAGCATTTAGGCCAACAGCATTTAACCACATGCTTTATCATGGACTCTCAAACCTCCAGGTTGATGCATACCTAGAGATCCACTAGTGATCATGTATCTAAGGAAAGATTATAATTGGGACAGATATAGGAGTTCACTTGGTGGAATCTCTTTCTTGCATTATTCTGCTCCCATTTGAGGCAGAAATTTAGTATTTGAGTATGTGTAATTCAATATTATTTTTTTACATTTGAGTATTTGTGAAAGATAACATTCATTCAAAAATTAACACAAGACTGGTTGTTAAGATTGACCACTCTTCTACCTAAAGAAAGTCTGAAGAGGTTTGGGGTTGTGGCTCAGTGGTAGAGCACTTGTCTAGCACGTGCAAGGCATTAGGTTTGATTCCCAGCACCACATAAAATAACAACAACAACAACAAAACCTAAATAAGCCAAATAACGGTATTGTGTCCATTTATAACTAAAAATATTTTTTAAATAGAAAGTCTGAAGGGTTATTAAAAAGAAAAAGTTCACAAAAATAGAAACAGAATCCTAAGACCATTTTTACCTTTCATAGCTGATACTCCTAGATGGACTTTGAAAATCTTCCTATTACAAATGGATAAAGGATGTCTACTATGTTGCTAACTACCTACCCATGTAACCTTGGTAGGTTTGTCTCTCCCTCTTTGAGTTACTTGCTCTTAAACTCATGCACAGTTCTATCATTGTATAAATCCATACATAGTCTCATGAAGACCATCAAAAGGTAAAACAGTTCATGATGGAAAATTCCTGATTCAATTTACAGCCAAGATTACAATTTGGCAATTTTACAGAAATGTTATTGTCAACAGTTTAATGATAACTCCTTAAACTTAGAGAAGCTTTCACCCAAAGTGCTTATTTACTATTTGATGAATTTATGTATATAACACAATAATTCATGAAAATAATGTGAATACTAATTTTTCAGAATGAAAAACCATAAAGATAAAAAGTCAAGCGTACCAATTAACCTACAGAAAGCAAATTCAATGAACAATAAAGTCCTACATAGGCCTAGAATAAACTTATTTCCATATCTCTTAATTCAATCTTACATTAGACAATTACATCAATATCTACAACCAGGTTACTAACTATAGATTTCAAGTTTCCAGGCTATTTGTTGGCATTTTAGAAAGAAGCAAACTGGTAAATAGGCAATATTCAATTTCTACAAGATTTTATGTCAGAGGTAATAAATAATAATAAATAATAATAATAAATAATAATAATAATAAATAATCCCTTTCTCCTCCCATCTTTTTTTATATTGTTGGGAAACTACAGAACTGGTGACTTGTAATAATCCCTAGAGGTTTTCATTGGTTGGTCTTATTTCTTGGAAAACCAGGTAGGAAATTAAACCATTGAAATGTATTCTTACCTATGTCATACCAAATAAACATTTGGAAACTAGACTATATTTTCCTCTCACAAATGGTCCCCAATGACAAGGGCCCATCTTCAGCCTTTGATCTTTTCTCACCTCTGTGGATCATGAGGGGCGGCAGCTGAGCTGATGGAAATGGCAGTGAGTCATAGGAGCAGGAGAAGCCCTGTGTCAGCAATGCTGAAAGCAGCAGCTGAAATCCTGTCCACACTGGTAACAAGACAGAGTGTGCTGGGAAAATGTTTTGCCCCACCCTGCTTGCTGCCCTGCTTCTGCCTGGAATGGTCACTTTTTTGTATACTTGAGTCATATGCCATGCTGCACCCAGACTGCAGGTTCTTCCTTCATGCATTTCCCTTGAACCTTGCAGCACTTCTTAACCAGGACAGGCAGAAAGGTGGCATGTACGGTGGGTCCGTCCACTTCAGTTTTCAGCTAAGTTCAGGATGTCTCTTTCCCCTTCAACACACTGTCCAATTTTTTACAGAACTGGTTTCTTCTCACTGAAGGAGATTTTTAAAATTCTAAGACCCCATCTCTTCACATCTAAGTTTGGATGGGGTGGCTTTAAGTGATGAGGATCTTTCCAACAAAATTATCATTTCATTGGAATAGGAACCAATAATGTAGAGGGTACATTCAGGCTCAGAACCAGGGTCTGACAAGGACAAACTTGCTCCAGCTCAGCCTGGACGATGATAAACTTAGGCTTCAACATTTCAGACCCTTGAATCTGGAAAACGACTCAGTTGAAATTTATATACAGTGTGTAATGTGAGCTTTGGCTAAAAGCAAAGCTGCCCTTGGAAAAAAAGATAGATGATTTTAAACAAGGCTAATTTAAAAATCTGAATCAAAGATAAATCAACTCTCTGAACTTGAAGGAGCAGCCTCCAAATCAGAGGTCCATGCAGCCCACCCAGCGGAGGAGTCTCCCTTCATCCACGCCAAGAACAGAGGCCTGGGTCTTCCAGGAGGATCCCTCCCTGAGCCTTCACTGGATTGAGAAAAAGACAGACTTGGGCCCTTGGAAAAGGCATTAATCACATTTGGGTTCCTTGTACCTGAGAAAAAATAGCTATCTATGGGATCTGATTTTTTGTGTTTCAAACTGGAGAAAGCTTTTATGATGTCTCTTGATGAAATATAACCACCCTCTCATTCTAAGCAGCCTCTAAATTCTCAAATGTGTGTAAATGGAAAACATGCTGTGGGTCTTTATTCCACTGAGCAGCAAGAAATAAATCAGAACCCCCCACCACCACCCCCACTCCGTCTCTCCCCTGATACCTCACAGATGTGCAACATTAGAGGGAAGAGCAGAAATGCTTTATAAAATTAATATGTGGAAACTGCTTATTTGCCACAAATGCCTAGCCTGGGGCCTTCTCTACAGTGTCCTGTCGAGATATTAAGCTGAGTTCTTGCCTTCTGCCTACCAAAAAGTTCTCCTTCATTTCTGTGGGACAGGAGGGTCTCTGTTTTCCTTTTAGGAGAGGCACTTGGTGGTGGTGCAGTATTCACATCAAAAATAAGGGTGCTACAACTTAGTGATAAACAAAACATTTTGTCCATAATGTATAAAATGTGTAAATCATTTTAGGATCCTGCTGGGTTCAAAGTCCTAAATAAATACCCTTCATTAGTATAATTGATATTAAACTGGATGCTGGAGACCCAATAGATGAATACAAATGCTAGAACTTGCCTTGTAGTTCATTCATATCTAAAAATATGTAGAAGATATACCACAGAGCTCATGAAAGGCTTTTAACTGATTTTAATAGCAGTCATTACATTAGAAAATGAGACTTCCCCTTGTAACAGAGATGAACTGGGAAGAAACAAAGGAGGAGAGGTAAGGAGTGCAGTGCCCCAGTGCCCTGCCAGAATTACTGCTCATCATTCTTGCTTTCAGCAGTTAGCCGGCTCCTTTTGTCAAAGACTACCACCATCTAATGAAACAATTAGGGCTTGACAGTTTAAATATGCTATTTTGTTCTTTTCAAGCCTAAGTGCCAGCCACTAAGACAAACTATACCCACCACCTTCCTATCAGCACAGCCATTGTTATCCCAGATAGAATGCCCTAAAAATAAAATCCATTCTGTATGTGAAGCTTCATCAAGTCAGGTCATGTCTGCTCCTCAGGGCAGACTGCAGTGTACTAATTTCATTATGCTATTTTTAAATGTGGCCTCCTTGGATCTTTTAGTATGTCCTACATAGCTCAACAAGGCCCTGAGTTCATGTTCAGGGCTTTTTTGCTAATCACCTCTGCCCATCCTGCCCTCATCCCTAGCCTCAACCACTTCTCCAGGCCTGCCTGGTTAACAAGAAATAGGCACCCTAATGATGGATGTGTTCACAGCCAACTGAACATCTCCAACACATGAGCTATCAGAAGATCAAACTGAAATCAGTTTCTTAAATTGATTCAGTTTACTCCAGCTTTTTCAAAAATCCCCCCCCCGCCCCCGGAAAGAACAGCTAAGATATCACTAGAAGCTATTTTCCAGTTTCTGTGTACTTATTTCTGTTTTGTCTCTTGTACAATGTATACTTCTTGAGTTGTAAAATGAATATATACCCAAGTGTACATAGAAAAGTATAGAAAAGCATATTATCATAAATGACTTTTCTAGTTGTGGTTAATAGAAACCCATCTCAAACTTGATATGCAAAGTTAAGATACAATAGTTCTCCTTTTATCTACAATTTTAATTACTATAAAATATTAAATAGCAAATTCCATAAATAAACAATTTGTAAGATTTAAGTTCAACTCTATTCTGAGTAGTATTATAAAGGTTCTCTCTAAACTTCCCTGTCCCACTTAGGGACATGGATCATAATCTTGTCCAGTAAACCCATGTTGTAAATGCTACTTACTTGTTAGTCACTTAGTATCTGTCTCAGTTATCAGGTGTACTGTAGCACCTGTATTCAAGTAACCCTTATTTTACTTAAAGCACACTGGCCCCAAAGCACAAGAGTAGTGAAACAAAGGAGGCACCAAGGCATAAAACATAGAAGAACAAACTAATTCTGGTACTATGTGGCAACACTACAGGGAATATAGGAAAATATATAAAGGGTCCAGCACTATCTATGATTTTGGGCATTCATTGGAGGTCTTGCAATATATCCTCCACCCATAGGGAAAGACTATTGACGAGTAATCAGAGGTAGGTGTGGCTCCAGGTGTGGCCAGGTGTGGCTCTAGGTAGTTGTGGCAACAGGATTCATGTGCTTAAATAATACAATAAGAATAAGATTTCTCTCTTCCAACTTCTGCCTTCTATTTTGCCTTGTGTCGGGCAACATCTCTGGGAGACTGTCTCCTTCTGAGGAGCCATGACAGCCCCAAGCTTTCAGGTTACCAGCTGGGTAACCCTGATCTCCTTATTCTACAAAGTGCCCAAATTGAGTTTCCTTAGCATGCCTTAGCATGATCAGCAGTTTAGATCAGCCCTTCATTGTTGCTGATGAAAAGTTATTTGTCTTACCAGAGTTCTCCTGTACACAAGGAGTCTGTTTCCTGTTACTGTTTTCAAAATTTTCCATTTGCTTTTGGATTTCAACATTTTGATGTATCTAAGTGTTGTTGTTGTTATGTATTTATTTACTTGGATCTGGTTGAATTTCTTGAGTATATAGATTAATGTTTATAATCAAATCTGAAAATTTTAGCCATTTTTTCTTCTTTTTCCACCTCTTCCTCTCCATTCTCTTTCAGGTACTCTTATCATGCATGTTGCCATGTTAATGGTAGCCCACATTTCTCCAAGGCACTGTTTTATTTATATTCTTCATTCTTTTTCCTCTCTGCTCTTTAGGTGGCATACACTCTATTCATCTAACTTCAAATTTGCTGGGTTTTTTTTTTTTCATCTCCCAGCTCATTTTAAGCCTCTCTCATGAATTTTTCATTTTAGTTATAGCACTGTTTGACTTCAGAATTTCCACTTGGTTATATTTTTTTTTTAGAATTTCTATCTCTTCATTGATATTCTCTATTTGGCAAAACATTGTCATCATGTTTTCCTTTAATTTGTTAGACATGGTTTTCTTTAGTCCTCTGAGCATATTTTAATAGATACTATGAATTCTTTGTCTGCCAATTCCAACATCTTTGTTCCTCAAAGGCAGTTAATGTTGCCTGCTGTTTTTCCTACATATGTGTCACGTTTTTCTATCACTGTGCATGCCCCATATTTTTTTATTGAAAACAGAACATTTTAGATAATCTATTGAAACAATTCTGGTTATATCCCTTGGGGAGTTGATGATGTTGTTTACTTCATCATTTGTTTAGAGACTTCAGCTGAACCAATTTTTTGAGGTTAATATTCTCTATAGTGTACAGCCTCTAATGTTTTTGCTCAGATTATTTCCCCCTTTTTATTTATGAGCCCAGCTTTCTAGATGTTGCTTCTGCATCACCATAAACTGATTATTAGCCAGAGTTTGCATTCAGTCCCTGTGGTCTGTTAGGTTTTTTACCCTTTAGTCTCGTGTGTGTGTGTGTGTGTGTGTGTGTGTGTGTGTGTGTGTATGTGTGTGTGTGTGTGTGTCACTTGCTATCACAACTACCAAGGGAGTTGATGTTTTTGCCCCATAATCTTGCAGAGACTAATAGTTTTAAAGTACCCTCTTTGCTCCTGAGTGGGCACCACCTTAGGTAAGCATATAATCTCCCAAGTTGCCAGAGATGCATGTGACTTTATTTCTAAGCAAGGTTTACCAGGTATTGTTCCTGGTCTGGAATAGCTTACTGTTCAGCCACTGTTCAATTAGTGTTCAGGCTGAGGTTGTACTTGTTGCCAAGTGTTGGTAGATCTGTCTTCAGTCTGGAGAATGATTTTAAGTCTGCCCCAAATCTGATTAAGATTGCTCTTGAGTGGATACCTAGCAAATGGGTGCAGAACTTCTGATCCACAGAGTTGATTGTGATCCCAGGAGGATTATTCTTGGCTGTATCTTTCTATGGTTCTTTCTGTTAAACATCTGGCTCTTCTACTGTTTTACTTGTTGCTACTAGTATCATAGAGCTACAAACAACATCTTAATTGCGCTCCACCAAAATCTCCATTGTTTTCCAGGCCCTTAAACCTGGAATTCCCCAGCTTTGTTCCAATAAAGTCAGTAGAGCACATTCCCCTGAGTACAACCTCTATACCACTGCACAAGGAGCTAGGAGCAAGAACAGTGGATTGCCTCTCCACAGTGACATCCCTGACAACAAGTAGGCACTGGAGCAGAAGATAGTAGCCTCTGGTCTTCTCAGCCTCCCCCTCCCAGTATGTAACCTCCACACTATTGAGACATGAGCCATTGGGGCCACCATATTCTCAGTATGACCTACCTGGTGTAGAGCTTCTGCCCTACAGGTATGGACTTGTGAGGGATGGAAGCCTCAATCATATTAGCCACACCTGCCCTGAATAGATTTTGTAATGCTGGGAGAGACACTGGGTAAGAAACAACTGTAGCCTCCCCTGCTCCAGGAGAAAAACATCCTCTTATACTAGGGAGATCAGGGAAGAGGAGGCTCTCTCCTCATGGTAATCAGCTTTGCATTTCTGTGACGAGATTCCTAAGAAAAACAACTTGGAGGAGTAAATATTTATTTTGGTTCATGGTTCCAGTCCATGATCACCTAGCCTCATAGCCGTGGGCCTGTTGTGAGACAGAACATCCTGGCAGGGAGTGTATAGCAAAGATGCTCACCTCACGGCAGGTGGGGAACAAAGAGACAGATGAAGGAACCAGAGATAAGACAGACCCTCCAGAGCATAGCTCCAGTAACCTACTTCCTCCAATAAGGCCCCACCTCCTACATTTTCCAGCACCTCCCAATAGTCTATTATGAACCCATCAGTGGATTAATGCATTGATGGATATCAGAGCTGTTCATTATTCAACCACATCCCCAAAGCCCCATCTCTGGACATTGTTGCATTGGGGACCAAGCCTTCAATACATAGGCATCTGGGAGACATACCAAATCCAAACCGTAATTCCCCTCTACTCCTCTTCCCCTTCTTCTTGGCTACACCTATCCAGAGTAGAATATCCAGGAAAGAGTTTCCAAGTACAGAGCTGGGGAAAGTGGTAAGGGTCACGACTCAAATGCCACAAATACTTGCTCATCTCATTGCTCAGTAGATTTTCTTAAATGAATATTTCTGCATTTGCTGTATGCCCTTATAACAATTTCTGGAGTTTTTAAATAGCTTTTTAGAAATTTTATGAGTTAAATGTTTGCCTTTACTGAGTGTTTTACTCACTGCCCATTCTGGAAGCCCCTTCACACTCACACTTAACCTCCATTCCTTTTAGTTACAAATCCATGAGTCACAGCCATCAAGCACTTAAAGAGTTATCTGGTCTATTCCTTCTGCCTTTGGGCAGGATAATACCTTAGCCAGCCCAGATAGATGAAAATCTATACTGGTTTTGAAAACCTCCAGAGTAAAAACTTTTCACAGCCTTCCTTAATGACCTAAATCAGTGCTTAACAACTCTCAGTGCCAAAGATATTTTTCCTTGCACATAACCTAAAGTCCATGTGCTACAGTTTAAAGACCCTTTCTCATCATCTGTCCTGGAGGTGATAGAGAACAGCTGGTCACCATACAATACACTTCCTCTCTGGGAGTGAACCTTCACCATCTTCCTTTGGTCCTGTCACTGGAATAAATAATCTTAATATTTCCTCATACTATATTTCAGTTCTTGAACAACCTTTGTGCTCTCTTCTAAAATCTTGTGTGTGTGTGTGTGTGTGTTTGTGCGTGTGTGTAGTTTTTAAATTATACCATTTCTTTTAGGAAGAAAAATGAATGTATGATTTAAAAAATCAGGGCATGCAAGGCTTTTTACTTCTTTTTTTTTAATTGTAATCCTAAAATGTAAGATAATAAATAGTCCTCCACTGGATCAAGCTCTTAAATGAGTAGGATGGATGACTCTGAAAGCACAGCAGCTAGATCAATGTTTGCCTTCATTTGTACTTAGTATTTGTGTGCCAAGCAAGTGGATACACAGGTTGAGTAGCTGCACTGTGATATTTCTTAGCTCTTACCAACAGTCTTCTCCATCAGGGCATTCCATTAAGCACCCATGACCAAGAGATGGAAACAGTGTTGAGTTGGAAGTGGACAGAAGAGTAGCCAAGTGATGCTCCCGTTTTCAAAAGTTTGGCAGAAACCCCTGCTCCTATTTTCAAATCATCCTCAGCAATGATTCCAGGTTGTAGATAGACTTGATGTCGAGTAATTTTGAATTCCAAATAAAGAAATGTATTTGCCTTTTAAACACAGATGTTGCTAACATGTCTTTTCGGGATCAGGACTTAGAGCAATCGACAAGCAAAACTGACCAGCCAGAATTTACTGAAATTGGTTTATTTTCACGATTTATTTCAAGGTATAAATTTTCTTTTAAAAAATGAATTTAGATTATTTTTTAGAAAAATGATCTGCTTAGGAAAGAAAAGCATAGGCAAATATTGCAGACAGTATGCAAATTGTAAAAATGATGGGGGGTGGGGACTCCAGGACTGAAGTTTAAACATCATTATCTAAGTACATGAAATTTCTCATTCTGTGGCCTAAAATAAAATTGCTAATATGTGCAGACTTTCTTGTTTTGTATGGTTACTTAAAATTTTAATCTGTGGAACAAAACCCTAGACTTTTAGCATTCACTAAAAGGTGATATTTTTCTCTTCCGATCAGTCATAGAGGGCTTTCAGCTAGATCTGCCTTTTTATAGGTTGTGGCTATTAAGAAGAAAAGCTCCTGAGTAGTGTTCTCCAGAGAATATTCAGAATAGGAATTCAGCTAGCATTCTAGGTTTAATTGAAGGAGGACCTCAGTCATGTTTTTACTCAGAATACTGGGTTTATAACACACAAACAAAACAACAACAACAACACACACACATATAAATATATATAAATTCAGATTATCTCTATTCTTTCTGCCTAATGTATCTTAGTTGCTCTCTAACAGTTTATGTATGGAGACATAGAGCGGCTAATTCTAAGTAATCTTCAAGAGGAAGTTTTGCATGCTGCAAACCTCAATATAGAAAACATGTGAGAGATACAGGATTAATTCAAATATTTTTTTTCAGACCATGCATGAAAGAGCTATGTGTATATAAAACAAAACAATACACACACACAAACATATGTATGTATATACTAAGTTAAACCTGCATTTTTGTTTTATTGCCTCATCTACTTTTTTCCTTTTATAAGGTTTGAAATCTATATTAATTATTTCTTATGTATCATGGTTTTCTTTCTGTTAATGTGCCAGTTCCTTTAAGTAAACCAAAATACATGGAAAATAAAGCTAGTTATTCAGTAAATAATTGCACAAATTCTTCTGAAGTGCAAAATCTCTCTGCTCCAAATAATTTTTATCATTAACTCTTCTAGACAATTCTATGTATGAAGCAGTTCAGTCACTGTCACTAACCTTACCTCAAAGTTGGCAAAATTGAAGGATATGTTGATTATGTGGGAAATCAAAATACATAGTTGAAGTACTTTCCTAAGTTTAGATAAAATAAAACAAAAGAAACACCACTGTCACTTAGAAGATGGAGGTAGGTAAAAAATGGGATTTTTTGCCTGATTATTGTGATCAATTGCTCAAATTGATCAAATTCATTGGGTTTGTGTGGGCACAACTTATGCATGTACTCACAAGTTCTCAATGAAATGGTAAGAAGGTACAAATGTAAACGGAACCAGGATTGATTTGGATGCTGCTACTTATGGTTTCCACAATCCCTCTTTTTACAATTATTGTGGGATTCACATTTTGATTTAAATGATTCCAATTTATATCCTAAAGGTCTTTGTCTGAAATTGTGGAATTATGCTAAGAAGAGAACCTAGAAGTAGATATTTCCTTAGGCCACACGACACGTATACAAAACTGGAGTATCAGATTAAGAACTGTCATGAGTTCATGTAGTGCCTATGTACAAACTAGAAAACCTGCTTCTTTCTCTGGGCTTATGCAGCTCCAGCATGACATATAAAATGCAGGATGGACTTCCATCTCCATTTAGTCTCTTTAGTCAGTAACCTACATAACTACATGGAGCAGAAATCAAGGATTTCTAAACCACCAAAAATAGATCTTTCTATACCTTTTGAATGTTCAACAACCAATATTGTCAGAAGAATCTCTTTAACAGTTAACCTACTACTTTGACAAACTAGGTCACTTATCTCTATGTTCTAATAACCCTTCTAAATTTTTGCAGGAAAAAACATTGCTGGTCTCATTTGTGAAAAAAAGAGGTGAACTGTTATAACAATGATCATTGAAATTTTCCTCAAGGAAAACATTGATTCAGGACTTGCAATGATTTCATCATTGACCCAGTGGCCCTGGGAGCACAAAGCCTCAGATAAAAGCACAGCTTATGTGGCAATTCAATTTCTATCAAGTGGAATTATACTATAAATCCAAAAGACGATAATGGTTACATCCATTGAATTAACATCTGTGACAATAAATAAAATAAAAACACCTTTTTAATGCAATTTGTTCCACCAGTCCAGGATTTGAATATGACTGCTTTTAAACTTAAAATATGATTTAAAGATTTTTTAGGAATAAATTCTATAGTTCCCTGAAAACAAAATGCAGAAAAATACATTCAAAATATTTTAAGCTGATTTAGATGTTATCTGTTGTATAATGGATACATTTCTCTTTTTTTCAGATCATTGGGAGTTTCAATTTTTTTTCTTTTTTACTTAAGCATGGGAAAAAAAAAAAAACAGAATCAGAAAGGGAGGTGACCTTTAGTTTAGGAAGGCTGAAATTATATCATGTGGAATTTAAACTTGCAAAAATGCAATGTCCTCATCTGGCTTGTTTTGAGGAACCTAGTAATCTATAAATTTGACATTATTTGTATAAAATATGTTAAAACAAAAAAATGTAAGCTGAATTGTTATTAAATTTGTGCAAATGCAGTCAGTAAATTATAATAGTAAAGCATTATTATGCAAATTGGAGCTAATTTTGCAATATCCCTATCTAATTGTTTACAGTGCAGAAGAATTATGGTGCTGTTAAGCAGGACAGGATGTTGTGTGAAACAGTGTGTTTTTAATTTGAGCCATTTTTACTTCCTGTGATTTTTTTTTTTTTTTTTTTTTTTTTAGGTATAGTAAGCATGGAAAAGGGATTTTGCATGGAGAAAACAAGGGCAGATGTCTCCTTCATTGTGTACTCAAGGACTTAGCTAATTAATATTTTCCATGTGCTTCAGACACAGAGATGAAGATGTGCTCTCTTTAGAGGTGCACAAAGCTTACTTTTTTCAGTCTTTATGAGATGTCAGGCAGAATAGTCTACGAAGATTCACTCCAAGGAATATTTTTAAGAGATTTGTTTTGAGATGAAGGGCTACTTCAGTGTGAGGCATCCTAAGTGGTCCTAAGCCTCCAGCTGTGTTCCTTAGCAGAAGGGGTTAGAGAAGGCTGCTCACAATGTGACAGCACAGAATTACGTTTGAAACAGCACTTAAGGAAAGGTTTGGAGAAGAAGACAAGACCACTTTCCATCCAGTGGAGAAATCACATTGAATAAACAGTTTTAGCAAGAGGTCACTGAATGCTGCTTCAAAGGAAAGGCCCTTCATCTTCTCAGATAAGTAAAATTCAGTGTCTGGGATTCATTTATGGAGGGCATTCTGCTTCCTGTGGCCCCTACAGTCCTTATTTTATCCTTCCTATTACTCAGCATTTCACATAAGCTAAACTGTCAGCATATGAGAAACCTCTTTGCCAATGAGATGACTTTTTTTTTTCCAGAAAGCTTGCCAAGTTTATGAGCCAAGAAATAGCTGAATTATAATGACTGGAACTTCAAAGAGAAAGAAGAGGGAAAGGTATTAAAATATTTTTGTAAAAATTTCTGCCTTAAAATCAGCAGGGCTGATTGATATAAGAATAGCATTGTAAAAGTTCAGGAAGGGCTTTAGTATCTGATGATAAGAAAGTGCCCCCAGGCGGAGCCTTTTTGCCTAGTTGTTCTCCATCCCCAGGGCTTACTCTGTGACTATAAAATTCAAGGGAGAAACCTGTCTGATGAACAGGACCTCATTGTTTCTCTCTTGGTTTAACACAGGTTACTCCTGCTGAGGTGATCCACATTTTTTTTTCTTTCTTTTGGTATCTTCTGAAAATCATCAATGCAAATCCTCTTGATCGCTCCACCAATTATATTAAAACAAGTTGATTTTTAATTTTGTCTTAATTGTTTACTCGGTGTGCACTTCATGACCCCTATAAAACGTTTTTCTCCACCTTGAAGCTTTCTGTCTCTATTTATGCCTTCTCCTGCAAAACCTGATGCACAGAAGTGACCTCAAACTCAATAATACATTGCCTCTCCCAAGAGATTTTGCATTTCAACAGAGATCAGTGCTCAAGACTAACAAGACCCATTGCTTTCTAAACTCAGACAGTAGTATTTTACTCAAGATATCCATTAGGAATGCTTTTTGCTGGTAAAAGAGACTAAATATAACAGTGACTTAAATAAGCAGGTTTCTCTCACATTAGCGAAGTCTAATGATGGGAAGTCCAGGACTTTGGGAGCTCGACAGTCATCAAGGATACAGACTCCTTTCACTTTTGTTCCTCTTTAACCTTAAAGCCTAGCTTTCATCCTCAATGTTGCCTCCTGGTCTAGGAATGGTTGCAGTTATCACATCCACACACAAACAGGGAAGATTGGTGGGACTGATGAATCCAATCTGACTGTCCCCTCTCTGTAAAGTTTTTTCAAAAATTCTTCAAACGATTTTTGCTTATACCTAACTGATCATAAGTTCTTGCTTGGGAATATCTCTGCCCTAAGTAAGTTCAGGGGTTTTGATATAAAAAAAAAAAGTGGAGGGCTAGGGATATAGTTCAGCAGTAGAGTCCTTGTCTGGCATACACAAAGTGTTGGGTTGGATCTCAAGCACAAAAAAAGGGGCGTGCATAATTATTGAATAAGTAACTAGAAGTTTCTGTTGCACCTCTTAAAATGCAAATTTCCCTGAACTTATTTATCTATGTACTTCAATTGTGTCCAAGCCCAGTCCTCTTTGTTAGCTTATTCTTTATCACTTTTTAAAAGATAAATATGTGATCATTTCAAGGACCTGAGTTGTAGATAATAAATGGAATGAAACATGTGGTCCCAAAATCAAGAATGCCGTTCAGTTTTTATTCTTAGCTACCTTGAAAATGGCCAACTAATCATATGTGTGATTGCTCATTAGTCTTTCATAATTAGGCACCCCTTACTTTTCCATGGTAATGGGACACTAGATTATCATGGATAATGACATACAGAGAAATCAGGTGACTTGCCCAAATTAAACACCAATTTTCATAGTTTAAAAAAATCCCCATTTAAATTATCGGTTGAATTTCACACATGTGAAAATAAGTGAAGAAATCAAGTACTTTTCTAAATAATCTAAAATTCAGTGCTTGTAGACAAACCCACACAAAGAAGAAAATTATAGTTCGTATAAGTGAAAAAGACAGAAGGAATTCTTTTTGTTGTTTAGAGGAAGTTGTCAAGAAAAGTGTCTTAATATTTTAGTGTTGCTGTGAGTTATATAGCATTTAGAGATAAACAACTGCAGTAATATCTTTTTCGTTTCTCTCTTTTGCCTTTCCCTACTTACTCTAGTAGAGTGGGGTTAATGAGGAGCCAAATGGTAAAGTCCAAAGAAATCAGAGTTAAGGCTGCCAGAAAGCACATGTGTAATGTAACCTGAAAGACCTATGGAAGACACACACACATGCACATGTGCACTGGTAGCAATCATGAAACTCTTGTGAATGGGTTATGCAACTCCACAGCCTCTTCCTCTCATTTAACTAAGAATCATCCAAAGGTCAGCTCATGGCTTTTGCTTAACCCAGCTTGAGTGACAAAGGCCTCCTTAGTAGAGAATGAACTTGGATTTATACACACTGGCTCTAAGTCCTTGCCCTCCTGCTTAGGAGGCAAAAGGCTTTGGGCACAGGACTAAGACTTTCTGGTCCTCAGTTTCTTCACTCTTAAAATATGTGACAACTATGCAGGAGATGACATAAGGGATGGACCTGGCACATTGTATTATATGCATGAGAAATGTTACCATCACAAGTGACATAAATTGATGCCCAATGATTGTGTGTGTGTGTGTGTGTGTGTTTTAACCAAACACATAGGAACTTACACATCCAAAATAGCTGCCTTTCAAAGAAGTAACTTTAGAAACCTATATTGACTCCAGAAATACTGAATCTACTTAAAATGTCCCTTATATCATCTCCTGGACTTTCCCTTGGAAATTTAAAATACATGCAAGAAAATTATAATGATGTTTTACAAATTATATCTCATTTTTTCTTTAAAACAGTACAATCCAGATAGCTCACCTGCTATCCTGATCAGTTTTACTTACGGGCCCTTTTTGCTACCTCTCAAAATTAAATGCACTTTCAAAACATGAAAATTTGTCTTCATTAAGGATTTTGAAAAGATTCTGAAAGTAATTACAGAGGGAAAGTGTTTCAAAACCAAAGCAACATCAGGAGTATATCTCTGGCCTTCTGGATAACTGTTATGAAGCTAGAGACTCTTGTTTGGGGATAAATCCTAATGGGTTTCTTTTTGTAAAGCAGTCATCTCAGTGATACCATCTGTTGAGCCTTCTTGGTTCTAGCAAACAGGAACATTTTCATCCACTCCTCCATTCTTAGGGAGTATGGCAAACCGTAAAGACCAACATAGAAGCTTGGAGAATTTGGAAAAGCTACCCATTTGCATGTCAGGTTAAGGAAAAAGAAAGACAAAGAAGAGAAAATGATAGGTAACTACAGGAAAATTCTACAGAAGATAAGCCCTTCTCCTGTAGGCAAATTGAACTAATCAGTTACTATGTTCACATATTTCTTACCATTGTTTCAAATGTTCTTGTTGGAGGCAAGTATCATTGATCATGCACCATGGCCAACCACCATGCCTGTTATTTGACATCGTCTAATGAGTGGATCTAAGGGAGGTGTCCTTACCAGTCAGTTCCTTACAGAAGATATGTGGAGAGGTTTTGTTTTGTTTTGTTTTGTTTTGTTTTTCATGTAAGTAAATGACTTAGACAGGATTCAAATTCATATCTCTATAATTCCAAAGCTAGTGATTTCTCAAATCATACCAAGAAGCATCTCACTTGACATTCAGGCAGGTTCAGATTCAACTAAGATACTTTCTCAGGAGATTTGGAAAAACTGTCACTCTGACTTCTATTGATTCCACCAGGTACCTTTATTATGGGCTTGGTCCATCTCTTGAGATCTCAGCGTTCATGCCTGGGTTTGGGCATGGGAACCACTAGCTCAATGAGGTTGACACCAGTTAATCTCACCTGCTATTCTTATCAGTCTCAGTGGTCCTACTTGGTAACATTTTATTTGATTAAGTTCCATTTTAATATTGTGCAAATTTTTCTACATAGATTTTTGGTTCATGACTGCTTTCTCCATACCTCCTATGCCATGAAAGGTCATCTTTAGGAATTAATTGTATACCTGGAAATAGCTGACAAAAACTAGTACTGATATTTACACATCATGACTGCCTTAGGTTTTCCATGTCTTTCCCCCCTCACATTCCTTCTCATTCTTCCTTTGTGAATCAAAATTAAAAGTAAGAAAGCCAGTCTTCCTTCTACCTGACTTCTGACCATACTTACCTACATGAATAGCCTATTTTAATTAGTACCCTCCAGTCTCTGTCGTAGATATTTTATCAGTGGTTTGGATACCTCAATAGTAGAATTAATGTCTAGCAAAGCATTACACACAGGTCTTAATACAACACAAGGATTTCCAACTAACTAAGTAACTATGATACACTACTAAGAAGCAAAAATTTATCCTGGTTCCTACTCTATCGATATTGTGGTATCTCAATTTTGTCAGTTAATACTGGATATAGCATATAAGTATACCACTGAGGATCCCAAGAAGAGTAGGATTAGGATATATCTATATGAATCTTAGCTTTGGGGGTGGGGTGGGGATTGAGTTTTTTGATTTATATAATTGAACAATAGAAGATGCTTAGTTCCTCTAAGAGACTTTTTGGAGTGTTTTTCTCCTAGTTCAGTGGAATGGGCAAGCACTATATTTCCAAAGCCACTTCTTAGTCTCCTTTCTATTTGACTTTCCTCTTGCATTTTTCTCCTGTCTCCTTCCTTTCTTGCTCCCCCTCCTCCAGCTCTGTTTCTCATTTCTTGGAGGAAACAATCCAGGGTCTATCCTGTGGGAATCCAAATTTCAATTACTCTTTTTGCTCCATGAAAAAAAAAAAAAAGAACTATCACTAGTTCCCCAGATTTTAATACCTAGACAGATGTATGTGCTCCATTAAGGAAGAAGTGCTGTAGAATGTGGTATGTTGTGTGCCAAGACTAATTTTCTATTCCATAGATGTTGGTACTCCGTTAGTTGTGGTTGACTGGGCAATTCCCATGTAGCTTTTGCTTAATGTCTGAGTAATTGGAGGGAGAAGGACTTTGGTTTGTCTTTCTCCTTTTGTGACTTCCTCTTTTTGCACTTTATTTGAGATTATGAGTGAGTGTGATTTCAGATGAGAAACACTTAACAGTGAGTCAGGGAGATGAAATTTCACTGAGATGCAGAACACAGGAAAAGAAAATGTGTGAAAAATCACGTTGACGGGGTTGTCTTGGTAGCTAGTAAAGCAGAGAGAGGAAATTCCCGCACAGCAGGCTTTAATAAAATTGGCAGGCAGGGATGTTGGGCTGTGTGAGAATACTGGTGAGAAATATAGAGATGGAGATCAAGAAAAAAAAATCAGAAGACCCTTCTTATATGGGATTTTCTTTCCCTAGATTTATTCTTTAAATGAGTTTCCATATGAGAATTGTTTTCCTATGAATTTGCAACAATAGATTTAAGAGCACTGTGGTACATTTTTAAACCAAGAAATTAACCAAATATTAAGTAATATTATGATTCAGTATTTGAAAATTTGCATCCAAAGGCAGTTTTTAAATAAAGAGTAGATATTTATATTTGTGTATACAAAACCATATATGGAAATTCAGATTCCCAAAGAAGGTAAAGCAAGACATGGTCATTACTTAATGAATAGGTTCATCGTGTGATTCTGTAAAATATGTGCACACTCACGGAGTCATAAAGAACTTTAAAAATACCATTTGACTTTCATACAACTTTTCTGGAATTTTTATTCCTACCACGCAAAGCAAGCCCATTACCACAATAAATATGGAAGTCTTCGTTCCTTATTGTGTGGAAAACTTTACAAGTGACCTATATTTTACTTGTTTTGTTTGCTATTTATATTCTGTCTCCTTCCAGTACATAAGATTCTTGGAGCTGGGAGTGTAGCTCAGTGGTAAAGCCCTTGCCTATCATTCACCAAGTCCTGGGTTTGAACCCAAGCTCTCGACAAACAAATAAAACACAGTTATAAGATTCTTGAGAGCAGATCATTGTCTGTTTCCTTTATTGATGTGAGTTCTTAGAAGACTCTGTGGCACCCAGTAGGTGCTCCATAAAGTAATTATTTGCCGAATGAATGAATGATCTTGGAAGGTTGAGGAAAGTTTGGCTCATGTAAGTAAATGACCCAAGCCAAACGTGGCAGTTAGCCCAGACTCCTTCACCTAATCCCCTTTATGTCAGTAGCTCTTCTTTGATCACTATGTGCAAGAAGGCAGAATGCTACTGGGAGACAAGCTACTGAACACCAAGAACTGTGGCCTAGAGCATCCCTAAATGCCAGTAAGTGGCAGGATTACATTAAGGATTATTTGCCTTTAATACATGAAATATTGGTGGTGATAGCAACTTTAACCTTTACTTTTTAGAAACTTGTGCTGAAGGTAAAATGAGATTGGTGGCCTGGGAAAGAGTTAGCAGCTTCAGAGAAAGGGCCCAACAATGTTAGCCTCTCTCAAGTACTTTTTATTTAGTAGCTGGCTCAGAAAAGGAAAAGCAGCAAATTCTGCTGGAGACCCAAGGCTGAAATAAATTCCTCAGTTAGAAGTGGAAGGTCACTTTACTAGCGTGTTGTCTATCACTCTGAGCTTCCTTCACCTCCAGGGGAAACTATGAACTTAGGCACAGAGTATGGATAAAATGCCTATTTTTGCTGAAGATAATATTAAAAGAGGGGAATAAAATAGCCTAAACTCTGTGCCCCAGCTTGCACTCCGTTGTGATGGAGAGGGAGGGGAGGCGGTCAGCTCCTGCTGTTCTCAGTGGGGTCCCTCCAAGAGCAGTCCTTGTATTAACCACTTCACTGTTTTGTCCCCATCTCGTTATCTGTTCTTGTTAAAATCTTTATTATTCATGGATGCAAAAGAATCCCGTCATTAACCCATCATAAATATTCATAACACTTTGCAATTGTGTGCATTTCATTTAGCCACTTGGCAAAACTTCTCTGAAGTACCAGAGTTTTAAGGAAATCTGGCTAATGAGACCAGAGTCCAGGAAATGCAGGGTGGCTTTTCTACTTTATTTTACTTTAACCTGAAAACAAATGCAGAATATAAATAATAATTAAAAGAGATAAGCAGGGGAGGTGTTCACTTGCAACGAAGAGCCACACATTCCTTGGCTTTGTCTTGATTGTGCTTTTGTGTCTAGCACAAGATAAGGGTAAACACTGTACTCCAAGAGGGGGATAGTGAGGCTGCACTGCTAATGGATTTATCCAGGAGCCTACAAAGGCCAGATAAACCCCCTGCTTTGGTTAACAGGGACCTCTCTTCTCATGTACTGTATAATTACTGACGTCAGGTTGAAGTTGAGATAAGCGTGGCCCTTTTCTTGGGCTTATTATAGCAGGCAGCCATCCCATTTTTAGTGTTAAGAAAGTATTATATCCATCTCTCTCTCTTCTTCTAATCCAGTTTATCTAAACTGTGCACTCTCCCATCAGTACTGAGAGCTTTTCACAGAAAGTAAAAGAAAACACAGCAAAACTTCCACAGCAGCCAAGTGAAATTGGAATAATGTGTTTCCCCACTGCCACCCCCCTCTCATTTCAGGGCACACAGATTTAAACCAGTGGGGACATCTTTTGTACCACAAATTCTTTCCTTGAAATGTTCCTTTCCTGCCTTTCAGCTTAAGTATTCTCACCACTGAAAAGGAATTTTTAAATGGTATGAGCTTGTGGAAAGAAATATGTATACCAAAAGAAGTTTCTGCCCCTGGTCTGTGCTTGTTAGGGATTCTTCCCCACCATTAGTGACAGCATTCACGCTCCATGAGGAATTGCCTTTTCAGCATGAGGCTAACAGTGCAGGGAAACATTGGTGACATTCAAAACTGCTCAGCAAGTTCTGCTTTCCCTGGGGTTTATGCCAAATAGAAACAAGTTGCCACCAATCCAAGTTTTAGACTGGCTGATAGTGCACATCACTTTGTTAGGGGAATGTCACATGTTGATGGGGAGCAACCCAGGTTCCCAAGCAGAGGTGCAATTAAGGAAAATAATCCTGGTCAGGTCTTGTGGAGAGTCCACTAACCGTCCCCCTCCCTGCCGCCCCACTATGGATTCTTGAGCCTATTTGCAGTAGTGTTTAGCATTGGTCTCATTGTTTATGGTCCATCTCAAAGACTCTCTTAATTAGTCTTACTTTTAAAACTCCTCCTCCAACTGATATGGGATATCAGCAGGGAAAAGTGACTTTCCACTATTGATTTTATATTCAACCCCATGAAAAAGCCTGTATCTTCAACAAAATTAAGTGTGCGATTTTATATAATTCATAGTGTCAATTTAGATGTGACCTTTGAAATATGGCAAATTTCTACAGTATGTAATATATTAAAATTCAAAATCAGGTTCTTAAATTCTAGTAGTATTAATTACTCCCTCTGTGCTTCCATTGCTCTTTCTTCACAACCTCCTAATCCTATCATATTTGTTTAATAGACTATTTTGCTTGTAAGGCACTGTGATTCACACAGGGTAGCTCAAATAATGAGGGCTTATTTAAAGGATGCCTATGCTAATAATGGAGTCATAATCTCATGAAATCCTCAAAATAGAAGCCAGATAAAGACCAGGCCTTACCGTGGTTGGAACTAGGAAGTGATTCTGGGTTTAAGGAAGCAGATCAGTGAAAGCGAGCAATCCAAGTTGAGCTTTGCTAGAAGAAATGTGCCTAAGATACATTCTTCATGTCTGCTTTTTTTTCCCTCCCCTCCCCCATCGCCTTGTGACTCATTCTATTTATATTACCTCCCAAGAGGAACACAGTAATTGTCTTGGGTAATTACTAAATAAGTAAGAGGAGAGCTATTTCCTCTTACAGGATGCTGACTGGTCTGTGTATTGCCTGCCTTTGGGTTAGGTGCCTGCTCCCTGTCCAATCAACTATGACCATGAATGAGATGACTTGATATATTACTTGGCTTCAAACTGTTTTCCTTCTTTTTCTTAGAAGGGACTGTGCAGATGACAAATTCCACAACTGATATGTACAACTTTATAGTGATTAGGAGTTTTACCTGGGTGGGGCTGGTCACCTACTAAAAATATACAATGCTTAGCATAGGTTCTGGCATATAGTATGTGCTCCATAAACTATGGCTAAAATCAACAAGGGAGTCTTTATATTCTTCTTTCCTGGGGCTGGTTTTGGGTGAAGTGAAGTAACTCACAGTATGTATGTGATTTGATATCATTTACTTGGCAACAGTAGGAAGTTGTTAAGTGTTCTAGATTCTAAGACACGGTGTATTTCATTTTTCCTCTGTCCTTTACAGAAGGTTTTTTTTTTTTTTTCTTTATAAGAATCAAGTCACTGTGGTACAGTTAGCAACTCATGATAGGGCATACATAGGGCTAACCCTTATTTTAAGATGAGAATCTTGCTGTGATCCTACTAATTCTAATATCCTGGAGTCACTCTGTAGGATTTGGGAATAAACTTCCCCCAGCTTCCACAGGAACAAGCTATTTGGAAGAATATGAATATATATATTCCTTTCAAGGGAAGTTGGTACTTACTTTCCACAGGGAAGGCTACAGATCTTTCCTCAGAAAGAGAACTCTTCCCTCTCAACTATGTGCTCCTCAAGGCCAACAGACATCATGAATGTTGAGAGACAAGAACCATAAGTCAGCATGTCCTTCCCCCACTGACAGGAATTGCAGGCATCCTGTATGACTATGCTTCAGTCCCTCGGGTAAGTTTGTCAATGGGATGGTCTTCAAATGATAATTGCACCAAGATTCTGTGCCCACAGTGGGGAGCATAGAGAAGGGGGTACCATGAACAAGTTTGTGCTGGATGAGGGCATATTCCTCCCCCACCACTTACCATTACATAGTATTATTTTCAGTTGTTTCTGCCTGACTATCCATGAACTTTATCAGGAGAGAGAACAGGTTTAGAAACAGAGAAAATATTGTAGTGATTGAAAAATGGAGCTGGGCATGGTGGCACATACCTATAGTCCAAGCAGCTTGGAAGGCTCAGGCAGGAGAATTGTGAGTTCAAAGCCTGGCTCAGCAATGTAGTGAGGCCCTAAGCAACTTAGTGAGATCTTTTCTTTAAATAAAATATTTTAAAAAGGGCTGGGGATATGGCTCAGGGGTTAAGTGCCCCAGGGTTCAATTCCCACTACCAAAAAAAAAAAAAAAAAAAGAAAAAGAAAAACCAATCTTCTTTTTTTGCAAATCTCCCACCAAAAAATGAATGTCAATTCCTTCAGGGTAAGTTTTATCCTTATTTATTGAAGGAAGACTTTATTGTGTTTCAGGGGCTAGTTGTAGAAAATTGTATGTGCCCGCTGTGCATAATAACCAGCCGTCTTGAGGTTGACACCTTTGCTTTATTCTGTGCTCTCTCTTTTGCTCTTCATAGCAGCTTGGGGAATTTGGTCACTATCTGGAGAACCCATCTTTTTCTCCTTCCTCTCTATGGAGGTGTCAGAATTTGGGCTATAGCAGTATAGTGTGTGTGTCTGCCTTGAGCAGTTTAGCAAAGGAGGCTGGTGTCCTTAGTACACAGAGTAGGCAATGAGTCTTGTGGGCAGCATTGATGGTAAAAGGAAAAAAAAAAAAAAGCTGAACTAAGAAATAAGGACAGGGCTGGGGATGTGGCTCAAGCGGTAGCGCGCTCGCCTGGCATGCGTGTGACCCGGGTTCGATCCTCAGCACCACATACCAACAAAGATGTTGTGTCCGCCGAGAACTAAAAAATAAATATTAAAAATTCTCTCTCTCTCTCTCTCTCTCTCTCTCTCTCTCTCTCTCTCTCTCCTCTCTCACTCTCTTTAAAAAAAAAAAAGAAAAAAAGAAGGACAGCCAAACAGATTCTAGCTAAAACTTATTCAGCCTGCTAATGAATCCACTAGCTAGTACTGAATTGTTGATACTCTCCTCACCTCTCAAATCAAGTTAAAAAATTGATTCCATGCCAGTTACAAGGGGCAGAGCTGTCACTTACCAGGGAGATTAACTTGCTTTGTTGAATACTGACAGGAACCAGAGAAGGTCAGGACCCACACAGAATGCAGGGCACTCTAATTCACGGTAACCTCAAAATCTGAACTAAGAACAAATCAAGGGTTTGTAATTTGTGCCAGCATCCAGTTCGGACTTGGGTAAATCTAGAGAGTGAATTTAAGGAATTTCCAAACTGACATGAATTTTGGTCACCTCTGAGGATTCTGTTGCATAAACTGGTGAGACCTTTGAAGGTTCAGGTCCTTGTTCTCTACCTCACAGTCTACATATACTCAGACTCAGCCAGCTAGCCCCATGAAAAGAGTTTGGGGCCCACACATTGGTGGAATGATGGTTCTGCTTGGCCTTGGAACATTGGGCACCTCTGTGGGTGGGGAAATGAAGAAAACTGAGGAAGACAGCAAGGATCTAAATGACGAAATGATGCTCCCACTTACAGCTGGGCTCTGGAAAATTCTCTAGAGTGTGGTTGGATATGCAAAATGTTCCCAGGACCATCCCCCAGCATGGTTCCTTTTAGCCATCATAGTTTTGCCCTGTGATGAGACTGATGTTCAAATGTATCTAAAGTGACCCTCAGGGTGTTCTTTCAAATACCACGTTGCTTAGCACAAACAATGCCAAGGGGGAAAAAAAGATGCTGCAATACATAAAATACATAAAGTTAGAGAAAATGTAAAAGAGTGTGACCACTTTATTGTGGGATATGGGGAAAGTGCTGGAAGAAATGACAACACAAATCACAATTGGCCCTCCGCATCTTCAGGTTTGAAAATACTCGGGGGAAAAATGCATCAGTACTGAACATGTGTAGACTTTCTTTCTTGTAATTATGCCTTAAAAATAACTATTTACATATCATTTACTTTGGTTAGGAATTGTGAGTAATGGGGAGATAACTTAAAGTATAGATGTGTGTAGGTTACGTGTAAATACTACACCATTTCATAGAAAGGACTTGAGTGTTCAGAGCTGGGCATCTGCAGGAGTCCTGGAACCATACCTAGGGATGACTATATTCTTTTAAATTTTTCCTAATTTTTACAGATGAGTCTGAATATGAACAGAAGATGAGAGATACCTTGAGAAACTACAGACGTTACATTTGAAAAGTCTACTGACTCACTGACTCACAAATAAGAAAAATTTGGGAAGTTGCCCAGTGCCTTTCTCCCAATTACATTGCATTGGAAACTTCCTTAAAAAGGGATAAACATGTCATTTGTTTTTGCATCAGATGGAGCTCTGAAGATCTTAAGAATGTAAAGTAACAGACTGGGGGAGGGGGAGGCCTCTGTCCAAATCCTGGATCAGCTCCACGCTCCTTCTTTCTCTGGGCTACCTAAGTAAAGCAGCTTTCTTCTTTCTGTTTCTCTAGGGAAGAATGATAACAATTCTCCTTTCCAGTTAATTCTTCCCCTGCTTGTTGGAAAGAGCCATTAGTTTATGTTTTATTCTTTATGCCTGTGAGATCTTGGGATGAAATACTCTTAAAGCCGCAAAGCCTATTACTATTTTAAGTACCTGCACCTTCCAGGAGAAGGAACACGCTGGCTCCCTGCAGGAGAAATAAATGGAGTCAGCTTTCAGGCTGGCACACTGTCTTTAGTAAAAAATGAAGAAAGACATGGATCATCCTGTTCTGTCCACTGTAGAAAACATGTTCAGATCAGTAAAGCAGAGCACAAATTCAAGAGGAGTTACTTGTTACACACTCTGGGCTACACAACTTTTTTTTCTTTTCTTTCTTTTTCCTTTTTGGTCCAAAAGAACAAGTTCTGAACACAAAAAGGAGGGGATATCAGGGTAAGGGTAATTATAAAATGCATTTTCTAAGGTGTGTGTGTGGGAAGAAACTTGTTCTTTCTCTTATTGTAGAGTCCTGTTTCATGGCTGTGAAGGAAAGAAACTGACTGGCTACCCACATTTTGAATCATACATGCAGTTTGAGGGAGCACCTGGCACTTGTGAACGAAACAGCAGGCAAAAATATTTTGTTGTATTTTCCCATTGTAATCTCTCTTCAAGATTTCTTAAAATCCTTCCCTTTGTGTTCTTGTCAAGATTGACAAGCATCCATGTGTTACCAAGTGACATGAAATTCTTGCTTGAATAATCATGACTAAAATTCAGGATATTTTGAAGCAAGTTATTGACTTGGAGAACCACCCACTAGACTGAATTCTTCTGAATTAACCTTGACTGACAGCATCAGGGGGATGGTGCTTCTACCCTAAATGGTCATATCCATCCATGTCCCTGCCGCAGCTCTGGTGTTGGCATCTTTACCCCAGGACTGTTATGACGTAAGTTGTGTAGCTAAAAAGGTCTTTCTCATTAATATTATAGAAAACTCCATGTTTAGAAATTAAATTCTGAATCAAAAAAAGCAGATGGCAAGGGAAGAAACTGAAAGAACTCTTTTTACTTGAAGCTTGTTTATCTTCATTCAGCGTGGACAATAACCAATGCCACTGGCAGTGAGATGACAGGACTCATGGGATATTCAGATGGGAAAAGGGGGTCATTTTTAATAAAAAAGTAGTGAAATCATGTTTCATTCTCTGCATATTCTGAGTGCAGCAATCTCTGATGGAAATTGTTGAAAAGGTCATTATGTAGGAATAGGTTGAGCATGAGGCCTTTCATCCCCTTACATTTCCCCAGTTCCAAAAAGTGGCTCCAGAAATTCTACATAGAAGGTGCTTAGAAACTGCATTCTGTTTGAAAAAGAGGAGGTAGGAGACTTACCCAGAAGTAGTGTGGCACATTATGGTTTAGATATGAGGTGTACTCCAAAAGCTCCTGTCTTAAGGCAGGAATCCATAGAGGTAAAGTGATTGGATTGCGAGAGCTATACCATACTCAGTCCATCCTAGTTTGAATGACTGGGTAGTAACGGGGGGTGGGGGGGTGGGGGGGTATGGCTGGAGGAGGTGAGTCACTAGGGGCATCCCTGAGAAGGGTGCATGCCTTGTTCTCCTTTCTCCTTCCCTTGGGCCCAGAGCAATGAAATTAGTCATCTATGGACTGAGATCTCTGAAACTGTGAGCCCCAAATAAACATTTCCTCCTCTAAGTTGTTCTTGTCAGGTACTTTGGTGACAGTGATGCAAAAGCTGACTAAAGCAGCACAGAAAGCCCACTGTTTTTAAGTAGATGCTATGTTTTTCTTTGTTTTGTTTTGTTTGTTCTAAAGAAACAAAAGAGATGGCTACTCATCTCTTCCCCAAACCAACTGAACCCTTGGTGATGTTCTTAACTGAGTCTTCGCTGCCTTTAAATAATTGTATGAATTTACTTATCACTTGTATTTTTAAAAGACACATAATTGATTCAAACTTATGGTTTAGAGGGTCTAGCATTACAACTCCATCTTAAATATAGGAACACATTTGTATTTAAACACTTTACAACGTCATAAAGCAGAATGTATCAAACTAAAAACTGACAGAAAATATTGGCTTGATTAGCTGTTTATAATGATTTCCAGAAGTACTTATTTTCCAAGGTGAAAATTATAATGCATTTCACAGCATTTTTGCCAATGTTTTCCTGAAGAATTGGTTAGGTTATTAGCAGAACATGAATATAATCTTTGCAAACCATCTCTAAGAAACTGTTTTGCAAACAGTTCCTAATAAATTGTTAGAGTGTTAATGAATGATTTACCAGGACTATCTTGAACTTTTAAAATTACACCTAGATTATGTTGTACATTCCTATAAGAAATACAGATCCAAAATATATATGTATATTTTATTCACCAAATGCATGAAAATCTAGACTCCACAATATCACCTCTAAGTCTTTCTAAACAACCCTGCAGACTCAAGCGTTCCAAATGCTTTGTTACCAAAGTAAGTGTGGTTCATGCAAAACTGCCCATTGTCCCATTTCTGGTCCATCTTGCTTTCCTGTGAGAGTACACAGCAGTATTTATTGAGAACTGCCTCTTAATCAGAAGCTTACATCCATTTTCAAATCATCTTACCCTCTACTTTTGCAAGTTCTGTACTTTATCTCATTTCCCTCATCTCTGATGTAGCCTTCACCTTTACTGAGATTCTGGGCAGGTCACAATTTGGTGTAAATACAGTATCAGCTTCAGGAGCAACTATCCGATTATTCTATAATGTGGAATCTGAAATTGTCATCTTTTTATCACTTCCTCTATTTCCTTAGCAGAAAAATGATGATTTCTCTGGACCAGTATCTTCAAAATTTGTTTCAATGACACTCAGATTTTGTCTTGGGTTTTTCTCACTTTCACAGTCACCTTTGCAGCTACTAAGAAAAATTCTTCCATGCATTTTACCATACTCTTAAAGCCTACAATTTTTAACTCACCAAGATTTCCCAAGAAGCTATTAACCTAATTTTAACTATTTTAAAACTGTGATTTAACTCAGGCTTCCTAATCTTAAAATCTCCAACCTTAAAAAAAAATCACTTGTTTAAACAAAAACATATATCTCCCCTATTATTTATGAACAATATAAATGCTTGAATTTTATATTTACTCTATAAATCATCACTGTTATGCTTACACATAATGTCTGTCTTATGTTGTAAACTTTGAAAGTACAGATTGTAAGCATTGCTCTGTACAGCACTGACTGAGCACAATGTCATGATCGCTTAAATGCTGTTGATGATGATGGTGAAGATGGTAATGATCACATAATGCTGTTCTGGTCAGAAAATGCACATAGGTAGTCCAGTATGCTTTCTTTAAAAACAATTTTTTTAAAAATGTGAGTTGTTTCTCATTCTGCAAAGCTGTCATTCTTCATTAGGAAAAGAAGGTTACAGTAAGTTATAATTAGTGTTTAGTGCCCTATCAAATAATTAAGTATAATAAAAAGCTCTCAATGAGTTTAATGTTAACATGGTGTAATTAAAGCCAAGTCTTGAAATGCATTAGGTGTCTATTATGTCAGATATTTGATTTTTCTTTCCTTTACAGATGAAATTCTCAAATTGTGCTTATAGCAATGTCATCATCAAAGGCAAAAACACATAACTTGAATGCAAAATGGGCTTTGCAGTGTCCAAAAAGGACAGAATTCAGAAAATCAAAAAACGAACATCACTTCTACAGCCCTGTTATGTACAATAAGAAAACTGAGTCTTAAAGGTATTGTGACTTGCCCAGGGTCACACAGTGAAAAATTAATTCTTCGTTGGCAGTGAGTTATTGACGTGTGGGGTTTTGTTGAAGTGATTGTTATTACTATTAACTATTTCTTTCTGAAGTGTAAAAGTTTGCTAGAAAAATGTTTATTTGGTCTTTTTCTTGATAGGGTGAAAAAATTTGTGCAAAGTGAAAGAATATAATTTGTGTGTAATTCCTCTCTTATTTAAGTTGTCTTAGGATGCAGGGCTTGTCAATGTGACTATTTTAAGGCTAAATACAGAGACAAGGCTGAAATCTCACCATTCTCTCAAAAGAATATCTGGAATGTGCCTAGATACTTGGCCATTTTGAACCCTGCATTCTTTGAGCTTCCCAGGCCCTCTCTTGTGCATGTCGTATTATCTTTTTTGTCCACAAAGATTTTGAAAAATCAGCAGAGTACAAGTAGCCCCTGAAATAAAGGCGTCATTCAAGGAACAAAGAAGTAGAAGGAGGGATCCAATTAAAATGATGAAAATCTTTAATTTTTATTTAGGTATACTTGTACGGACACGTGTATATACAAATACAGATTGTATGGGTTTGTTTGTGTGTGGGTTTTTTTTTTTTACATTTTCTTTTACGTTTATATAATGTCAGCATTTCAAAACAGCACTCGATGAGTAAGTGCAAAGGAACTGCAAAGCAGGGCAGTACAAGCACAGGACCACACGGAGCTGGACTTCACACCCAGACGCACACACAATGAGTGGCTTCAATGGGGTGTCAAGAGTAAGCATGGAAAGCGGATTTTGACTCATGGGTAACCTCCAACATGCCAGCATCTATTAAACTGTACAGACAATGGGAGCAAGCCCATTGTAGGGAGATTTGTCTCACATCCGAGCAGCTCTGGGGCAAATGCATGGGAAAAACTCAGTGATGCCACGCCAGAGACAGACCTGCCCATTCACGGCTCTGAGGGAAAATAAAATGTAGGAGGAAAGTGAGAGACAAATAATAATAATTTTAAAAAACATAAAAAGTTGAGGGAGTTGTAAGGCAAACCAGGGTGCTGGTGGAGGTGGTTTTTCAAAACAAAAGCCAGTGACCACAACTTTGAGAGTAATGAATGGAAGGGAGGAGCTAAAAACTGTTTTTCTAATTTTTTGAAACTAATAAAAAATGGCTGCAGCCGTTGCTAAGGCACCGGAGAAAAACAGAGTCCCTGAAAATCTACAGGTACAGTGTGACTCTTCCTCTCACATTGTACAGAGGGAAACAGCCCCCATTTAATCTTCCTAAATGGATTGGTTTGCAACCTTTCCTGTGCCTGAGCTGCACTTGATACCGACAAGACTTTTCCTGGGAAAAATGAAACAGTCCATGAAACAACCATAAACAGAAAACTAAACCAAAGTACAGAACCATTACTAAATTCTCCAAACCTTTTCAAACCACATGCTTAGGGTAGGGGAGGACCATAGGGCTCCAACATCAGACCTTGAAAACATTGAGGACAAGATATTGGTCAAAAAAGTCATGTTGTTCCAGGTCCCAAGATGATGGAGTCTTAAGCTTAGGTGGGTGATGACCACATGAGTCCTGTATATGGAGCAGTGTCTCAGCCATTTGTGACTTTTCTTAGTCATGTACACACTGGATGTTTCAAAGCCTCAATGCATGTTTTGTATCCTGAAAGTCTATTGTTCTCACTTACAAAAGACATAAGAATCAAATTAATACTTTATTATCAAACACTATATACAACAGAGGTTGCTAATAATACAGAATTTAAAGAACGATTTTTTTTAATGTTTTTCTTTTCTTTCCTCTGCCACCCAAGAAAGTACAATACAAAACAATAGTCTAAACTAACACGAACTGTTACCTGGTCTATTACAGGATACACGGTATCCACTAAACAGACAGATCCTTATTTCCCTGCTTCATGTTGCAAAGCCCTTGGCAACCAGGGGCAAAGGTCGCTGGGGTTTGACCAACTGGGGCTGAGGGGCAGTCATGGCTGCCCTTCAGGCTTTGAATTTTTTTTAAATTAAAAGCTGCTACAAAGTTACATGACATCCTCCTAAGCCCCCAGAGGATTGTAACACCACTACAAAAGGCCACCAGCGTTTTTTTTGGACAAGATGAAAACTGTCTGATACCAATCATCTTCTTGAAAACTCCACGGCAAGTGCATTAGCTATGATTATGTCATTTATAGGTTGAGAAGCATATTGTCTACTGGTGTGGAAAGTCTTGCTAATTTTTTTTAACTTAATTTGTGGTGGCACAATAGTGAAGTAAAAGGGTCTAATTTCCCTGTGAAAAATGAAAGACAATGGCAGAGAGGGCCATGAGTAATTATTTCATTATTTGTTAGAGACAAATGCTAGAAAAACCACAGAAGTCACCGTTTCTAAAATGAAATTAGCACTGCTAATGTAGTTATGACTAACTGGAATTATTACAGGATTGTTTGATTTCCTCGGCTATAGAACATGCAGTATTATTTTCGTTCTGCCTATTGATCCATTTTAAAAGGTATCTTTTTTTCCCCCTACCCAAGTCCCACTGGACCAACAAGCCTGTAACTATTAATAAAAAGAATAGGATTTCTGGATACTACTGAGAGTATTGAGCATATAAATAGCTAAAGGAAAAAGGAATTGAATGCTGTGGACTTTTGTTTCAATGAAATAGTGGGTGCCTTCTGTGATAAGACTCTGCCACTCCAGAGAAGTTCCTGATATTGGGGAGAAGGGTTGATTGTATCTGCGAAGCTGGCAACCCCACTCACAAAGTTCCAAGTGAGAACAGACTCAGCAGTAACATCCACTCCAAACCATCAGGTAAGCCCAGATTACATTTCAACATGTGTACAACTCTCTAGGGTGCAGTACATTTACAGCTGCCTTTCATTCACATATTTTTTTAATTCAAAACTACTCACAATTCTAAGCAAATTCCCATTCATGAAGTCCGTCCATAACACGACCCCCCTTTTTTTTACATATACATTTTAAAAAACGAATATATAAAAATCCTTATTTTGCTGGAATGCTTTCAAATTTTTCACATTTTACATGATCATTGCATTTATTGACTTGTATAATTATTTTGAAAGGCATGGTTTCTATTGACATGTCGTGCAATAGCATAAAAGGCTAGATCACTTTTCCATTGGTCTGACACTTCTCCCTGTCTAGGCTTTGGAGTTTAAAGTTCATGACAGTCCCACCAGTAGAAACCCCAAGGCTCACATTTCCTGGTAATCAACTGGAAACGTCCCCTGTTGGCCATGCTAAGATTCCTTAAACAGGGTCATCCTGTGTTTATTCTCCTTCTGCCCCACCCCCACAATGAAACAAGATAGCCCCCATATTTCTAAATGTATCAAGGGATACCACTTTTTCTCACAAGTTTAAATAGGACAAGCATATATACTCACTCTCAGCATAAAGTATATCTAAATAATGTATTTTCTATTCTAGTGGATTTTTAAAAAAATATTTTGTTAAAGTCTTTGGGACTCCATCTTGTTTATCTCCCACAGATAAACACGTGTTCCCCCTACGCTTTAGGCTGTGTCAGAAAGGGAAAGAATATAAAATCAATGCTTGAATTCTTTTATTCCAAACTTTGGAATTCTTATTCCAAATTTCCCTTTAGCCCTCCCAAGTAGTGCTGACTGACTCTCCTGGTGACAGGTTTTTTTTTTTTTTTTTTTTTTTTTTGTCTGAGCCCCCTGCAGTTGTGGAGTGTGGAGCAAAACGTGGGCATTGGGGTGGGAGTCGGGAAAAGGCCACAGCACACTGGCGCTCCAGCAAAGCCAAATCATGTCTCCTCTGGCCACTGACATCCTTTCCTTGGTACATATCATCCCCCAGAGGAGCAGCCAAAGCTATTCCACTCTGCAATCATCAACCCTGGCTTGTCAGCCTTGGGGAAGGTCACTTTATTCATAAAAATGCCTCTTTGAGTTTCTTAAAAAAAAAAAAAAAAGTAGTAGCACCATGGTGATCTTTATTCAAAGGAAAAAAAAAAAAAGATCTGGTGTGCACTGCCCAGTCACCAAAAAAATTAGAGGCACTCACACATACACACCCCCACCAAACATAGTTTGCTCTGTTTTCACACTTGCTCTGTATTAGCATTCCTGCACCCAACTCGCCTCCTGGAAAAAAAAGGCTTCTTTTACAGAATACAAGTTTTGCTGTCAAGAATGCTTTAAGACAGTCATATTTTTTAAAAAACCCAGCGTCTCAACCTTTTAGAAGCCTGTTCATTTATATACTCCTAGAGGAAATGGTGTAATATTATATCTATTCTTAATACCTCCCCTCTGGACCTGACATGGTGACATGATGCCCTGCATGATCATCTTACAGTCCTGAATGAGAAGGCATAAATATTGTATAGGAGAGTGAAACCCTCCTGGGCCTGGCCATCACTGGCTGCATCTGCCACTATTCTTCCTTGTCCATATACCATCCACACAGTGTGCTAACGGAAGTGAGCTCTTAGAGGAGAATGCACAGGAGCTGACGAACCACTGGTGTCACTACGAGAATTTGGCATTTTCACCTGGAGTCCATTTAATTTGGAAGGGGTGAGAGAAGTCAAGGGCAAGGGCTGGGGGTGGGGTGAGGGAGGCAGCAACTAGTTTATTCAGTCCTCCCAACCCCAAGTTGTTGTTTAGAATTCAGACTGAAGGAAAGAAAACAAAAATCTGACATCTGCCAAAAACCAATAACAAGTCCCTTCTTAGGATGAGCAGTTAGGTGGATCTCTGGTGTTCCAAGACCCTGATGTTTTCTGTGACAGGTGACGGGAGGAGACTGTGCTATAATGTCAAAAGCATCGCCAGGAGGAACAGTAGGATTGCCAAAAGGCGGCTGGGTATCCTTGGTGTTTGTGCAGCGTTCTCGCCGCGGGATGGCTCGGCTGACTCATGTACGGTGTCATCTGTTCAAATAGAAAGCACACATTCCAATGAGATTTCACATCCTTAATAACTCTCTTGCAGCAGCCTGCTGTTAACAGACCTCGCCACCCTCTGCAAAGTAGGGTAATGAACCTTGTGCCACCATTGACTTTCATGTCTGCATAATCACTCATTATTTACAGCAAACAAAGGAGAGGCAGAGAAAATTGGACTTTCTTGGCAATATTAATACTTTACTTTAAAACTGAGGGGAGAAATTGTGCATACACTATAACCTTTGCTATGTGAGTTACTTTGGTTTGCTAGCAGTCAGATTTGTCTTGCACAAACTTGAAATATCCAATATATGTTTTAAATCTAAGATGCCACAGGGAGGAAAGTAACGTGTTGGAGAGTGTAGGGGAAAGAGGCAGTTATGTTGGCATATTAGTGGTTAACCAGAATGGGCTGTTCATTTTCCTCTCTTTAGTCATTTCATAGGATTAGTGTTGAATGCTTTGTTGGCGGGTGCCGAGGTGAATTTTCAAATATAAAAAATTAAATACCAAAACAATAGCATTTTAAATAAACTATATGTAATGCCCAGTAAACTTCAATAAACTGGTACCCACTGGTTTTCCTTCAATTAGGAATCAATTATGCTACTATTTCCATTATTGGCCCTGTATCTCCAGGATTAAATTACTTGAACTTGACTATTTTTATTTTTATCAGGCTGAAGCTTGGCACACAAATTATCAGCATGGATGCAAATTTTCTTCTAAATAAAATGGATTAAGTGAGTTAAGCTTCTTTTATTTAGCTATAAAGTGTTCTACGAGGCTGCCTCTGACTTTGGATAGCCTCCCTGATCTGCATGATTAACAGGCTTAACTTTGAAATGGGAACTTTGCAGTAATTAGTGCCCAAAGATAGATGGAGGCTTGGCCGTGAGCGAGCCGTGCTATTTTGTAGCATGGCCCATCTTCTTCCTTCCACCTGGTCTCACTTGTGCTTTTAGACTAAATGACCTCTGAATGACTTGCTCCTGGGGCCAATAGTGGTCCTCTGTGCAGATTTTCAGCATCCTGTAGGAGCTCAGCAATTGCCAACTGGGATTCACTCAGTGGTCAGAGAGAATGATAGGTAATAAGTGAGACCCTAGTGTGACTATTCCCAATTATGTAGATCTCAAAAGATAATCCCCAAGTATCCCTGAAAGGCTCACCTTGAGCCCCTTAATGGGTTAACTATCCATTATTTAAAATTCATTTATATTTTCCTACTACATGACACATCACAATAAGGACACCTTTTTCTTGCTGGGCAGAGTCACAATCACAATGGATGTCTCTGCTCATCACATCCATTCCTCATGTAAACTAAGAAAGACGTTTTCTCAGCTGGGCATCTTTTGCCCCTAGATCTCTGATCACATTAGTCTGTCCTCATGTAGATGCTGCTGCATCTAACATGCTCCCCTTTCCTGGACCTTAGAAAACCTAGATGGAGTGGTTTTAGCTTAGGAAAATGTTAGGAAGCAAGAATGGGAAGATAAATGATGAAGAGAAAAATGTGTGTAGTCCTGCACAGGATAGCCAAGTACTTGCAGACCCCCCTTTTCTTCACTCTTTTTCAGCCTTGCAAATGTATTTTGCAGTTAATAGGGGGTAGAAGACCCTTAATATCCCTGGAATTAAAATTCAAATAACTTCCCCAAGAGCACCAAAATGGTGTCAATCAAAACAATGGAGTACTGCAAGAACTACAAACACGGAGGATTCCATAGAACTTTTTTTTTTTTTTTAACTAATGTACTGGAGATTGAACCCAGAGGCATTCTACCACTAAGTTATATCCCCAGCCCTTTTAACTTTTAAATTTTGAGACAAGGTCTTGCTAAGTTGCCGAGGCTGCCCTCAAACTTGTGATCCTTCTGCCTCAGCCTCCCGAGTTGCTGGGATTATAGGTGTGTGCCACCACACCCAACCAGAGTTCATTTTAAAATATTACTTATATTTATACACCTGAAATTATATGTGTTCTTCTCCGTGTTATTCTTACTAACACATTACCTAATCTCTGCATAGTTTGGAACCAAAGCAGCTCTTATGTACTCAGTGTGAGCATGAAGGTGACCCTTTCACTGCTTCCTGTCCCTTCCAGGTGCTCAGCAAAGCCTAGTCATTACTTGAGGCCCACTCAGCACAAGACATGGTAAAAGGGCCTCACAGGAAAATTGAGAGGAAGGCTTTCATGTTTCATCTAAAGTGAAGCATGAGGCTTAATGTGCCTTTCAGTCCTCTTATCACGGACAATCTGTGGACTTAGCCCTTTTATAAGCAACCAATGAATGTATACCATCCTGCCCCGAAAAGGGAAAAACCCATTTTCTTGGGGCATCATGATTCTTTTCTTATTCCTGCAACATAATGTTCTGCAGTGAAGATTCTACAAAGCATCCTTTGGTTAAAATAGAGGCTCAATGATGGGATACTCTATGGCTCCAAAGGGTGAAATGAGAAACTGGCTATCCTTTGGGTAAATCTGAGCAATTTTAGAATTCTAAGGAAGAATTCATAAGCAAAATCTATCCTAATGGAAATTACACCTAATTTCTAAATGTGGGAGAATTTCTAACATATAACAGTGAGCATTATTTGGAAGAAGAAAATGTTCCTCTTCAGAAGCCAAATCAAGTCTTGTCTCCTGGCTAAGGATTCCACCACACAGGGGTTTCAATGGTTAACTGAGAGAACACTTGAGATATTTTGGAGCATGTAATGTGGCATATGTCTGCCCTGAGATCATCCTGCATCCCTGATGATAGGAAACTGTCAGGCAAAGTGTTGCAAGCAAACAACAAAGACAAATACATTCCAAAGATAGGTGAATTAGTACATATTGTTGAGAACATGCAGTGGAATCCTTTCAGACTTGCTGAATTCAGAAAGCCTGCATCAACATCCGGGGCTGATGAACATCCATTCGCTCAACCAGTTAACACAGTGGTGAATTTCTCTGAGGCTGAATTTTGTAAGGTATAAGGTTACACCCTCAAATTTGTTATTGTATTCATACTACCAAGGACTGTGGCTCAACCTTTTCTCACCTTTTTAATGAAGATGCTCACTGGCAAGCAGATACAGTTACAACTATCTCAAGGAACTGCAAGCATACCTACACTGTACTTCCCAGCACCCAAGCATGTGTATGCACATGCATACACTCTCTCAACTATACTCTTAAATGTTTACAAACTTTCATCAGTTACGTGCTTATAGATTTGAAGCTGTTACAAATTTTGAATGATCACTGAAAACTTATTTCCCCAAATTCTGACAGTGAAATATGCTCATGTATGAAAGTGTCTTAATGTCTCACATGTTATCATTAGTTGAATTTAAGGGTAATTTTCCTAATAGCAGAATAGTCCTCAGTATACCTCTTCTTTACCAGAGAAAAGCATGCAGTATGTGGGTTTCTAAACAGCCTCTTGCTCTCTAAATAGGCAATGTCAGTTTACCTGGAAATGACATGATGGTAAAGATATGTCTTCATTCTGCATGTGTATCAAGAAACAATCCCAGGCAACTTTTATTTATAACATGCCTAACTCTTCTAGTTACCTTTATTCTTATTACCAAACTCAGGAGAGCAAAATCTTCCTTATGAACATCTATACCTCTAGAAATGATAAAGAATAATAATTTTATTTACATATGTATATATTGGAGCCAAGAGTTCTGAATATGAAACGATCTAACTAGCTGTGTGGCCTGGACAGGTCTTCTCAGTCATAAGAGAAACAATGTAGACTTTATAGTTTTTTTTTAAAGAAATAATTTATTTGTTGTATTGGGATTGAACCCAGGGGTACTTTACCACTGAGCTACATCCCCAGCCAATTTTTATTTTCAAACAGGGTCTTGTTAAATTGCCCAGGCTAGCCTCACATTTGCAATCCTCCTACCTAAGCCTACCCAAGTAGCTGGGGTCACAGGTGTGTGCCATGACACCCAATAACTCTATATTCTTTAAGACATCCCATTTGACTTGCAGCTCCTATGATGACCCACATCCTTGGGCTTGTGAAGAGACTGGTACCTTGAAAGTCACAGTAATGCTTCCAGATTTCTAGGACACAATTAAAATGTCCCTGCGTCAGCACTCATTCCTTGCAACTTTCTAAAGCAGCTACCTCAACCCTGGGGAGCTACTAAGACCTCTGAAAGCTCATTGTACACACCTCTTGTTTGTGCTTTGGGTGAGATGCCTGCCTTAGAAAAACAAGAATGCTTGGGGGGGAAAAAAAACCCTAACTCTTCCTGTCAGTTACAATGTGAAAGCTATTGTATGTCCTGAGGCACTGCATTTACTCAGGGTAAGTTTCCCTAAGGCTCATTGACTGTGTTATCCCAGTAACAATAAGCAGTGGATAAAGTGGACCTGAGGCTCTTTTAATTTCTATAACAATAAGAAAAAAAAAAGTCTTACCACAAAAAATACAAAAAAGAAACAAGAAAAAAATTCTCTATTTGCATAAGGGGACTCAAATCTCTTTGTGAAGTGGAAATATTTTTATCTCCCTTCAGCTTTGAGATGATAGGAGATGGATAAAGAAAGGCATCATGATCTTCAGCAGGAGAGGGGAGGAAAAGATACTACTATATGGGAAGGACAGCAATGAGCTGGGAATAGAGGGCCACTACCTTTCAAAAAGAATCTAGCTGCATTTGATGGCCAAATTGAATTTATAACCAAATGGATAGTTTATAGGTTTACATTATCCACAGTATACTACAGCGTAAATACTTAAATGAGTGTTCTTGTGGGCTTTATTTTCTTTCATAGGGCTGGGATAGTTTGAAACTGTGAAACTGAGTACTAGAAAAAATTTATCTTTAAGTCTTATTTTGCCTCAGCAATCAAAGATCATATTTGGCTCAACAGGCTACGGTGTACATTTGTGAGAGCAGCAGGTGTGTGAATCTGTGGTGGAAACATGATTATACTTCTCCAGACAAATGCTATTGACAACAACAGCACAAACAATATTGGAATAAAATGAAGTTTTTTAGATCAGTTTCATGAGGTATGTGATTTTCTAGGGAAAACTAAATACGCTGAATTGGTTGCTCTTTTGTTCAATAGTCCTACTACTTTTAGCCACATATTTGGATATCAAAATGAAAAATTTATAAACACATATAATGGAAATGTTTTTTGTCTTATATGAAAACAGATTTTTTAATATTCACAGTGATTCACCAGCATGCTCTGAGGATATGGCAAAAAGCAGTGAGATTTTAGCATTCTGATGGGGCTTCATATTAGGATACTGCATTAAATAAAACCCATGTCCAAAAAAGAAAAGCCATATTTAATCTAACATGCATTACACAAAGATAACTGGAGGAATGAAGCAGAATATAAGTAATATTAGCATTGGTAGCAATGGGCAAAAGCAGAATAATCATAACATGCAAACATGCAGGAGGAAGAAAGGAAAAAAAAAAGGGCGGAAGCACCGGAGAGATAGATGCATTTGTTAAAAGAGATTCTCTAAGCATACTAACCTGCTGGTTCTAATGAATTTTCTACTTTGTCGTTAACATCGAAAACACGATCATGAACACCTATAGTTTTCATACAGCTATCTATAACAAAAATAGAGATAACAGCCAAATATGTTAGTGAAGATACCCTTAAACTCCCATTTCTCTTTTTTTCTTTCTCTCTATTTTTCCTTTTATTTATGTCAAGATTGTTTTACAATCAATGGCATGTATCCGAATGCCAATATTGTTCCCATTAGCTGTGCACGTACAACAATCTAAGAAACAACAAGTTAGCAACTGCTGTGTACTTAAATAAAAGCATCATGAAGAATGATGAGAAAAAATATGATGAAAACTAAAACATGGATGTTGATATACGAAACAGATACCACACGAGATTTAACAGTTAAAAAAAAAAAAAAAAAAAAAAAACTTTTACCGCCGTGAACCAGACCACATGATAAAGCATGCGCAGTGAAGGCACCCTCTGAAGCTCAATCTAGGAAACTTACTTGTTGGTCTCACAAAGACTTTGAGTTTTAGGCAGGACCTTCTTCCATTATCTGGGATTGCAGAGGCTGTGGTGAGAGAGGGCAAGAGAGAGAGGAGACAACGACAACTGATTACTTACAACAAATTATACTTTTCAGATGGATCTAACTGCTACAGAGGAGTCTACTTTCACATCTCACATTTCAATACAATAAAGAATCATGCAAGAATGTGGGTCATCTATGAAAAAATATTTTTGACTTTCATTTCAAAGGCATTTCCATTTAACTTGATCTGTTATGAATTTTCTCTAAATCAAGAGGATAATACCAGAGCCCTCTTGCTTTAGGGGCTGCTCCTCCTCAGCTGCAGGAAGAGAGGCCCACCAGAGGCTGGGGGTGAAAGTGCTGGGGAAAGTGCTGGCAAAAACCAGTATCGGATAGTCAGAAAGGCAGACTTAAACATGACCAATTTCTGTTGGGGAAAGCAGCGCTTTGTCTGTCCTGAAAGCTTGTCTGTCAGTGCTTTGCAGGTAATTCAATTAGAGGTTTTATTCAGAACTTGGCTCCACTTTCTATATGACTAACCCAAGCCCAGCAACTTCCATCATGCTATTATAAGTACAATATGCTATTGAGAAAGTACTATGTTGCAACGGCACATTTATTTTTTAAAAAGTGTGCAACAGAGAAGGATGGAATTAATAAAGTGGACTTACCAAAACATGACAACATGTTTCAAGTTATAAATCATTTGAGGAAGAAACTTTCTTCTCCTCTTCAAGATAATAAGATTGTAAACTTTCTCTGGGTTTGAAAGATTATCTCCCTGCAGTACTCACAGCTGAATGTCAAAGGGATTTCCAAGGGTGGCAAGACCCTTAACAACCACATGTGTTTACTAATGCATTCTAGAAATGACATAAATTACTGAAATGAGTGCTGCATACTTTCCTCCCTATGTGCTTGCTTCAAGTGGTTTCTTTGTTTCGAAAAGGCAGATGACATCAATCAAAACACACATGGCTTAAAATTAGTGTGGTAATAGCTAAAGTGACAAAGAGAGGGCCAGCGCTGTCTTCTCTCTTTTTATTTTTATGGTATTCTTCATGGGGAATCCCAGAAAACAAATGAACACAAAAGTTTACTTTGCAGGTAAAAGGATTCAAGATGTAAATTCCAAACCAATTTTACATGAATTTCCTCATGGAACTACAGATCCATGAAACCATGCTATAGGAAAACTTATAAATTAAGGACCTAAAACCTCAAGCTGTAAAGGACCCCCAGTGTCACTATTCAACACCTGTTGAAACTCTTTATTTTAGGACAAAAGTATGGAGAAAAGATGTTTTCCACTCTCCCCACCTCCTCTGGATCCTCTGACAAGCAGTTAAGAAGTGCTAACAGCTGGCTTTGCTGTAGGCTTTCATTAAATCAAAGTCGGAAAAACTCCCTCTACTGACATTTACAGTAACTAGTGTGTTATTTAGGGCACAATATTTGCACTCTGTGGTTTGATCCAGGAAATGGTGTCCTTCCTGTGGACCCCAACTGCAAATGTGCATGTCACAAACACAGTGCACATAGGTGACTCCAATTCATTAAGAAAACTATGGGTTCTTAAATGACTACATGTCTTACTCATGAGAGGTAGTGTGGAAAAGCAAAAAATGGATATTTGCACTGCTGTTCTATAGGTTTTTGAGTGGAGAGGAACTCACTTTAAGCCTCTGAACTTGATTCACCATAAATAGCTGATTTTACACGATATTGCAAGATAAATAGGCTCAAAGCAGGATTAACTGTTTAATTGCTTTTGTGAAGAGCTTTTTGGATTTAGTACTGGTCTTTCAGATTTCTCTTAAGTAGAAATAAATCCAGGACATAAAAATTATTGTAGGTTGCATTGGAATAACTAAATAGTAGCAATTGATGAGACATCCAGGAAAAAACTAAGGGTTCTCTCACCAGCTCGTAAGAAGGGACATGAGCCTTTGCTACTAGATAAATTACATTCCCAAATTATCAGATATGTTTTACATAAAATGTAAAACAGAAACCTCTCTTCCCTACCAGTCTTCCTACTATTATTTCCTAACACCAGAAAAGCTGAGACAATGATAGTGTGATCAATGCTTCATGATACTGTTTGACTATAGCATTCTAATCCTTAGAAAAATTTATGAGCAGAGACTATTAACATACAATTGGTATGTGAGTGCATGTACAGACTACATTAACATGGACTGACTCCACAATCTCTGTTCATGAGACTGTGCGATCATGCCCTGAACAGCAAGCCCTCAGAGCCAAATTGAGAAGTGTGCTTTGTTAGGTCAGTGTAACTTTAGTTCCTTACATACCACATCTAAAAACAAAACCAAAAATATTTAAAAAGATTAAAAAATTCCATATTGCGGAAAATCCTTTTATCTATATCCCTTTATCCGTTTCTTACACAAGGTTTTAGAATGTGAGCATGCAGCTTCACCACATGTTCAAGGTCTGTTCACCACATCCGCCTTAGCTGACAGTGCAGGATGCCTTTATGTCACTTGAAATACAGAGGACTAATTATCAGTAATATTTGAAGATATGCAATAATACAAAAATGCTTTATGAGTCGCAAGTAAACTAAAGGCAGAGGATTGAGCATTAAAAGCACAAAATAATACAAGAATTGAAACATGTACTATATGCCTTCAGGTAAGCTTTGAAAAGAAAAATTTTCAGGATCACTTATGAGTAAATGGCAAAGCTAAGGATGCCTGGCTTTTGTTAGGAGCTAGGTAATATTAATCCCCATGACTCTAGAGAAATACCACTTTATAACATTCACCTTAAAGTGACCAATATTATCTTTATCTTAGAAGAAATTTTATATATAGTTTCATATATATATATATGCAATGTCTTCTGTTGCTTTCCTTAGAAAATTAACAGTCAACATTAAAAACTGATAGTGAATACTTATCAAATGCATTATGTATTACTGCAGCTTCATCCATCATTTCAAATACTTTTAAAATTCCTACTATGAGCCTGCTTCTTTATTAAATGCTGGGGATGCTAAGACAAACTGATCTTGCCTTTTTTTGTTTGTTTGTTTGTTTTCAGAGAGAGAGAGAGAGATGAGAGAGAGGGGGGAAGAGAGAGAGAGAGAATTTTTAAAAAATATTTTTCACTTTTCATTGGACACAACATCTTTATTTTATTTTTATGTGGTGCTGAGGATCAAACCCAGCGCCCCACCCATGCATGCCAGGCAAGCGAGTTATTGCTTGAGCCACATCCCTAGCCCCCTGATCTTGCCTTTGTATTGTGCTTATTCCAGCTGGTGCATAAATGTGAGGACATCTAGAATGATCCACATGAGAACTGAGGCTTACATGAAGAGCTAGCACAATTTTGAGTAGGGAGCAATAGCTTTATCTTGGAGTGTGAAGGTGTGTGGCAGACTCGCTCACCAGAGGAATTTTTGTCAGAAGTTTCGTAGGGTCTCTGGAAACTGACCAAGAGCAACTACAACAAAAGAATTACAACATTTTACCCCTAAATTCCCAGGTCAAAGCTCCAACAACTAAATAGAAGTGTTAACCTGCAATCAGTGAAGAAAACCTAGACCTGCATTCTTTTTATAAAGAGACATGGATTTTCTAATAGAGATTTTCAAATTAAAATGAGAAATGTCTTAAACAGTTGCCATGAAATCCAGATTCATATCCCTTTACTCACTGCTGAAAATGCACATTTGGCGTCAGGAAGTTGGGGGTAAGGATATGGGGGCCATTAAAACAAGCAAAAGCTCCCATTCCATTATCTTAATAGCAACTTTATAAATCAATCCATAGGGCCCCTTCCCCCCTAATGAGCTGCAAAGTACCAAACAAAACTGTGCAGCACATAATGAAATACAAGCTGGGGGCCCTCCGGTTCTGTGTTTAGAGTACCATGCTTATAAGGCCATGAGGGCCCCTTATCTTCACTCTGTTCCATGACCTCCTACAGGGGCCCTAACTTGAGTCATTCCCCAAAAATCATTCCCTTGGTGTCCTGGGCTCAGGTGAGTTTAGCATAGCACTTAGCCAATGTGGAGCAAAAACTATATTCAGGATTTCAAATATATACTGTATTCACACCATTTTGGACATAGCAAGAGAACACTGTTGTTGTAGTTAGCTTGTTGTAGTTAGCTTCTGACATGGCTCCTAGTGATCCCCACCTCCTTGTACTCAAGACTTTCTGTAATCCCTCCCCTCAAGAGGGGGCTGAACTTAGTAACTTGCTTCTGAGAACACAGCCCAAGTTAAGGAGTATCACCTCTGTGATGAGGTTGCAAAAGTTTGTGACTTCCTTCTTGCTAAAACTTCATCTTTTGCTCATGAAGCAAGGTACCATACTGTGAGATTCTCAATGCAGAGGCCCATGTAGCTAGAAACTGAGCGAGACTTCCAGCCCTAAGCATGCAAGGAAGTCCTGGCTTAGAAAGCAACAACTCACAAGGAATTGTATCTGGCTAACCATAATGTGAGGCAGTTAGAGTGAATCCTCAGCTGGACCTTGAGATGACTGCTATTGTTTTTTTTTTTTTTTTTTTTTTGGAGAGACCCAATGTTCTCAGCAAAGTGGAACCTGGACTCCTGACCCATAGAAATTCTGAAATAATGTTGTTTTAGCCATAAGCTTTGGGGGTAATTTTTTCAAGACCTGGCTGGTGCAGTGCAGTATACAAACAAATGTATGTCATCATTGATTTCCCACAGCTGCCTTTAGACTGAAAGACTAAGACACTGCAGCATTTTCTCCTGATGGGCAGCCATGTCCTTGTTCCCATGGAGCAGTGCACTCCTTACACTGGGGCCATGCCTAAACAACCAGATCCCTTACTAGTTTATATTTCAGGCTACTGTTACAAGTCCACTTAAAATAGGCCTGTAAGAGAGGTAATTATAAACTGCTGTTGAAGAAATACTTCAAGACACATCTATTTGTTCTCACTCCAGCATTTAAAAACTGTTTTTCATTTTCCTTCTCATGCAACTTGGTTTGTTTTTGCTAATGTAATCAACCTGTGCTGTTCCTTGCAATTAACATGATGTCTCACTTTAACTCTGAATTGCTGGGTGAACCTAAGTGGGATTCGATACAAAATATGAACTTCAGTCATAAGAGAAAATGCTTTTCCTCAGTTCTGTGAAATGGGATATAAAGTTGAGCTTTAACTGAAAGAATTTCAAAGTTAAAAATTTTAAAGTTAAAATAAGTTAAACTTTTCTTACTATCCAAACCTCCTATCAATTATCTTCTTCATAGGCCATCAAACTAAGTATGTGACTTTAGAAGTTCCACAATAATTAAAGTATCAAATATTATTCTTCATAAAGAACCTAAAGTTTGGCAGGAGAGAGGTAGGACTCTCATTTCCTACTTCTTTCACATTTTCAGGCCCAATACAGTGCTCATTAGTCAACTTGAACATTTCTGTCTAACCTTATTCAGCCTCCAATCTTAATTCCAAAGGCCCAAATCCCTCTCCTTTTCTGTGTCCCATGTCAATCTGGGTACTTTGAGAAGTTTTATTTTTAAAAACAGTCAGCCACTTTCTTCTTTGTAAAGAAACGAGCGTGTGTGAGCATTAAAAATGCAGTTTTCCATTATGTTTGCCACAGGCAATATTTCTCAATTTGAGCAAGTCAAAAGAAAAGATAGGTTATTAGTTGTTAGCAGGACCCAGTTTTTTCCCCCTCTAGGTTTTTCATGCAGTTTAACATACAACACAAATATATTCAAATTAGGCAGGTGAAAGCAGAATTAAGCATTAATATTTCTTTCACAGTAAATGCTGGAAAAGTAAAGCCCATTTAAATACAGAGCAGTACTACAAATGTCTCCTAGAATTTAATGAATCAATAAAATCCATTTTGTGTATATATGGGCGAAGGGTGGGGAAAAGAAGTGGTGGGAATGGGATAGAGAGTAACCAAAGCCATATGGACTTCTTAGAAAATGGTTACCAGATTTGCAGAAAAATTCTTAAAACAAAAGTTAGGCCTCTTCTTAGTGAAGAATACCCAGGCAATAATTTACAACTGACTGCTTGATTTTTTTTTTAAGCACCACAAGACTTGATTTTCATATTAAGAATAAAATCACCAGTTATATTGGACCACATTACACCATTCTACCTATTGAGATGTAAAAGTCACATGGTGTTTTTTTTTTTTCTTGTTTGTTTTTGTGGTGCTCAAGATAGAACACAGGGCCTTGCATGTGTTACAGCAAGTTCTCTACCACTAAGCTGCACCCCAGCCCAGAAGTCATGTGTTTTAATCACTGGCTCATGCCTTAGGTGTATGGAGTTTGCATCCACAGGAGCTGGTTAAATTTGCCCACACATTTTACCTCTTACAGCCAGCAGTATCTCAAGACTTAAATCATTGGCAGGTTAAGGTCAAAGCCCCAGTTGTAAAAATTAAAAAGGAGGTTATTAAGTATGGAGGCCTTGGAGAAATTAAAAATACCATGTAAATATTAGATACTTTGATATGGCTCTGGGGATGTTTCTTTTAAAAAACTAGAAAAGGGAAAGGGATGTATTTCCCACAATATAACAAGAAGGGTGGAAAAATGTACTCCCCAAGCTAAAACTTGTTTTCAACACTAGGGGACTATAATGGGGAACAAAAAATTAGAGTAAAGTTCAGGGCAAGGGAGGTAAAATAAGTTCCAGCTGGGCAGCCTCAGAAAAAAGAGAAATTGGGAGGTACCACCCATCCCAACCATTACTCCCCCAATGACTCTGCTGCCTTAAGCGAATTCTCACTGCAAATGCTAACTTCAGTATTATTTAAATTCCAGCAGCTAAGTCTCAGTAGATCAATTACTTTTTCTTAGCAACCTCAAACAAATGGCTGAGGACAAGTTTCTTTCCACCAATTTCTGGAAATAAACAAATAGAACATCATCATGCTTATGTACACATTTATTTGAAATATGAGCGAACTTTTACTGACTTTTAAAAGCTTAGTGATGATAAACCTGTTTCCACTGAAGAAGGATATCAAAATCTACTGAATTATGAGCAGAAAACAACATTGATTTTGGAGGGTTATTTTAAACTGTCCCTTATAAGAAGGCTTCCTCATTCTTTCTTAGGAAAATTTAAGACAGCTTAAATAAATCTCAGTGTGTGACTCAAGACTTGACCTCCTTCTTCAATGAATGGGGAAATCAAGTCCACTCACAGAGATAACACTTAGATCTCATTTAAATTTAAAAAAAAACTAAACATATTATTAGGCATTTTATTATTTAGAAAATATCCCCAAATATCTTTGAACAGTTAGAAAAAAAAATGTTTCCTCTTATCAAATATTCTCTGAGGCCTGGTCTTGCCTGAGGACACACTGTTTAAGTCTGTGCAAAGTCTTCAGATGGTTCTTCTTGTCTGTGGTGATTTTGGCAAACCTGCTGTACTAGATAAGTATTATCTGACAAAACAACAACAACAACAACAAAAAGGATAAGCAGAACCATTCACTTAGAAAAATCCTTCTTCACTGGAAGCCACATAATGAAAGTAATGACAGCAAAAATAAAAGCTCAGATAAAAGGTAAAAGTCCTAGAATCTCACAAGAGGAACAATTTGTAGTATCCCTCCTCCTCCGGCTCCTTGAGCAGCTCTGTATGGTATGCCATCAGGTGACTCTAAGGAGAGCTACAGAGCCCCCATTATTCATTTGTACCGTAACAACAGAAACAATGTTTTTACCATACAGCACTAAGGCAGCAGAACAGCAAAATACTAATAAATCATCAAGTTAATGAAATTCAAAGAAACTCCTAGAAAAATGTTAATTTTTTCTAGCCTTTCACTATCCCCATTATCCTTAACCTCCTTGGGGAGGGTGCTTGGAAGAGACATGGTTAGTTGTTTGAGTGCAAGCATAATGATGCTCTCGACTCTCTCCTCGGTTCATTTATCATGACTTATTTTGTATCTTTGAATCAGCTGCTTAACCTACTACCTATGCTTGTTTTGCTGTGAGCCTCCTGTTCTCAAAACAAATTTTAAGTGTCACCTACTTAAGAGGAGCTGTAAAATTGCACAGTGCACTTGGAATCTCAGGTGATAGATCCCTAGAGATCTCAAATATTATTTCACTACCATACAGATTGATATCATCACTCTGTACTTATTCCTCCCTCTGCGTAGGGATTTCCTGAAGCAAGGGCCCAGCTAGGGCTTCTTAAGTCTCCAATTCTGAGTACAACTATGTAGAAGAGGGAGGGGACAGGACTGGATAGCAGTGTTAAAAAAAGTTATTTGTCATTCATGAAGAAAACCAGACAAATGTGACCCTTGGTAGTTTACATTTTGAAAGAAGGTCTCCTTATGTTGCCCAGAGTGGCCCTGAACTCTTGATCTTAAGAGATCCTCCTGCCTCAGCCTCCTGAGAAGCTGGAACTACAGGTGCATGGCACCATGTCTGACTCTATAGCCTAAATTTTAAAAACTGAATACTACTGTAGATTTATTTGTTAGTGTTTGGGAGGTGTTTCAGTCAGGTGTTTTTTGTTTTTATTTTTAAATTGTTTTTGCTGTGACCAATAGACCTGACCAAAAAAAAAAAAAAAAAAAAAAAAAAAAAAAAAAAAAAAAAACAACTAAGAGGAGGAGACATTTATTTTAGCTCAGTTTCAGAGGTCTTAGTCTGTAGACTGGCAACTCCATTGCTCTGGGCCTGATGTGAGGCAGAACATCATAGTGGAAAGGCATGGCGGAGCAAAGCAACTCAGAACACAGTGTGGGAGGTCAAAATTATAACCCCGGGGCCATGCCCCCAGTGAAGTACCTTCAGTAGCCACACCTTACCTGCTACCATTACCACCCAGTTAATCCAGACCATTGGATCAATTCACTGATTAGGTTATACCTCTCATAAACTAATCTTTTCACACCTGAAAATTATTGCTTTGTTTCATACATTAGCTTTTAGGGGATACCTCATTTCTAAACTGTAATGATGGGGGAGAGGGGGGATGACGAAGGTGTTCATGTGAGGCTTGTGTGCTGAGTCTGAGGCAGGTGCTTGGAGAATTAGAAAGGGTATTGGAGGACCCTCATTCTTTTGAAAATCTTGCTAAGATTCTGTGGGTTGTGTTTTAAATACATTTTAAGAGTGTGAGAATGCTATTAAATTGAAGCAAAGGTAGACCAAAATAAAGACATGAATTCTACAGAGAAGCAACCAGGCCGGCCACTGAGACTCCCTTTGCAGCTTCACGGCTTGACCCACTACAGCAATGGCACTGAGCAGACATGACTGTGTGCCCTAACATGTCCACAAACACTCTGCTGCTATAGTATAAATGGTTCTTATTTCACTCTTCTGTGTTCCTTTGCATAAATGTAGATAAGTATTTATGCAAATCAATGATTCATTTGGTTGTTTTTCTTAATCAGTAGGCTACATTCTCCCCCATGTCAATCATTTCTGGTGAAATATAAGTATCTAGGCAGGAGTACCCGTTAGTTTGGGGTAAAGACTCCCAGTGGAATTCTAGAAGTATGAACAAATTAATGTCTTCTCTTTAGCAGGCTCAATTTTATCAAAGAGACAACTGTTTAGGTACCAGGACTGTATACTTCATTTCACACCAAAAAGCTTTCTTTGATGGGTTTTATGTTGACAGAGTGAGTAAAATCTTAGGGACTAAACTCTAGTTTACTGTGATTGTTTCTGAGTAGGACAACTTTTCAGTAAAGTTGATGTCTGTGCATTCCTGTCCATCACCCTACAGCATGATAGACAGGGTCTTTCATAATCTGATCCCAACTGTGATTTCTTTTTTCTCTCCCACCTTCAATACACATTAATAGTTAGTCCCAACAATATTACCTTTCAGAACCTCCTGGAAAGTCTTCTTTTTAATATCCTGTGACCTTTGCTTTGCCTCTCAAATTCCAGCTCCCTCCAGTCACTTGAGATATGTCCCCTTTCTCCAATGCACTACCCTCTCCTGAATTCTTACAGCATCTGTTTCTATCTCCTTCATAGCAAGTGCATCATTCTGTTTTGTTTTAGAATTGGCTATTACTTCTTATCTCTGTTACTACAGTTGCAAGAACAGGAGCCATGCTGGTTTCTTGAGTTCTTGGTGCTGGGTGTCTATTGCTTTGTTCATAACAGGTGTTCGATAAATATTTGAAGAATGAGAATAGAAATTAAGAAAAATATGTCCAATGTAGAGTGATTTGTTGGCCAGCTATGAACCAAAATTCAGGAATAGAACAAAAAAGAAAAATGAAGAGGGGGTAACGGTAAATGCCAAAAAAATTAAGAACAAAAGAAATTTCTTTTTTTCTAGAAAGCTCCTCTCCCTTTGCTGCAGTTTCTTTCTTATAGAATGACCTTGGAGAACTTTGTCTAATAGACAAAGTTCAAGAGACATAAAAAATCAAGTAGGTAGTATTTTAATATCTGTGTGGTTCCAAGAAATAAGAAGTGAAGGGAATGAGGGAGTCTTTATAACCAAAGATACACAGACTCTAAACAAACGATAGCCTAGGTAAGGGGTTGCAGACGCCTCCAGTGACCAGTTTAAAAAAAAAAAAAAACAGTCAAGGTAAAGCTAGAATCCAGGTGATTAGGGGCTTCTGAAGTAATAATAAAATAAAGTAGCACTGGGCAATGAGGACCACAGGTGAGGGTGATGTCATCCTGGCTGCAATGCTAATCCTCAAGAGGCCCAGACAAGTCCGGGCACCTCAGACATTACATGAGACTGTAATTGTGTTGAGGAACATAACTATCCTTCAACTACAGCAGACTTTTAAAAGCTAACTATAGGCATCTTTAAGAGAATTAAAACCACAGATCTAGTATTTCTTATGTAAGAAAAAACATCTGTGAAGTGGAACTTCAATACTTTGAAAGTGTAGGATAACTTTGGCCAATTCGAGTAACAGATCGGACATGTAATTCCAATTTAAAATATGTAATGGAAAAATTGATTTGGTCTTGTGACAAAGTGAAATCTGGTTTACATGTAGTTTCGGAACATTTAAGAGAACTAAAACTTCATATTTTTAAGTTTAATTTATTATGATGACATGAATTAATTAAATACTTGGAAATATTGTACAGTCAGACAAGTGATATATTTAAAAAGGATAGAGAATATATTTTCAAAGGACAGAGAACATATTAAATCTTTAAGTTCAATGTAAAATGGTTAAAGAAATTAACTGTGATTATAAATGAAGCCAAATATTTACATTGACTAGTTTTGTAGATAGATGGAGATGTATAAGCCAATTTGAATAGGCTAGATTTGCAATTTTTAGGAAGAATTATTTTTAAACTTTGTTAATTTGAAAAAGTGAAATATCAAATTTTAAAACAAAAGTAACCTTCTAAGTAAACTTTTTTGTGGACAAAAGCCACTCTTCTGTGCCTTAGAAGTTTAACGGATTTTGCCTGATTTCAGGAGGGGTCTCAAATGCAGTCTTCTCAGAGAAAGCTCCCAGGATCAGCCACCTGAAAGCTGTTTCCATATCTTTCTGTCACCACATCCAGTGCTCTATAGGTCCTAGTGTAATTGACAGTTATAGATTTGCTCATTTCCTGGTTTACTGTCTATTTCCCAATTAAGTTGTAAACTCTTAAAAAAAGAAAAAAAAATTTAATTACACCACAGTGTTTCTCAAACTGAACATAGTGCTTTGTGAGAAAGCAGGCAACCAAACGATCTTTTTGAAGGAATGAAAAAAGAATAATCTGAAAACTGAGTAAACCAGAAATAGTGAGGGCCGTATAGTACAGGAAATAACCAAAGTTACCAATGTGTTCTAGGAACTGTGATCTTCACTGATTGATCTGCTATGTTTTTCACTTTCTGTGACTATTACTTTTATATTTCCTCTCGCAAATGCACAGAGCAATCTTACCGGTAGCTAGATGAAAACTTGGCCCACTTTATTGCTGCTGCAAACTTTTGGAGAGATTTATTTACTATTTGATTTGCCAGAAACCATAGTTTAGCAAGCAGGTAATGCACAGATGGTAGCAAGATGGATAATAATAGGTTGATGAATTATAACTTTAACATAAAGCATATTAAATAAATCAATGGTGTATTTTTTAGGAGCTTCTAGTGTTTGAAGTCTGAAGAATGAAAAAAAGGATAACCATCCTTTAATATATGTTTCTGTTTTTAAAGTTTTTATTTTTCATGAAAATCTTAAAAAAAGAGTAATAAAAACAAGTATCCTATCCATTAGCCATGATAGCCATGATGTGCTATTAAGTTTTAAGCCAATTGTTTAATACCAATGTGCTATTTAAGTTTTAAGGAATCGTTTATATTTCTATGATGATTCTCCATGTCATATAAATAAGACTTATTACATTCTTTGGCATTCGGGGCGGGATTCATTCTATTTTTCCTGTGCTTAGTGGAAGAAAACTCTTGGGTCAACTTATCTTTTTAATCTAAGAAGTCTCAGCTGAAATTGGCTTTGAAGTTCACTAATTACAAAACTCAACAGGGGTTTTTCCTTATTTGGTGTAACTCATATTTCTATTCATTAACCCCAGTTTTAAAAAAAGATTAAAAAGTCTGAATAGGAACAAACTTAAAAGTCTAAAAACAGCCTCTCTCCTGTGACACCTTTAGACACTTGCAGTGCAAACTTTGCTCCCAGGATCTGATTCCACATCTTCTGCGGCTGGAGGAAGGGGAGGTAAAGTTTATGTTTTGAAGTTCCCAACTACACAGTGCTTCAGGGAGATGAGAAATCAGTAAATGCTTTCCAGTCTGTACACTGGGAAAATTTATGTCAACCTGAGTTACAAGGAAATCGGCATTCTGAAGGGCAATCCTGCTCAATGCTCTTCGCAGGGCCAAGCCACTGGGTTCAGATGCTTTCATTCTGGTGAAAAGATCATTACCAGGCGGCTCCGGGGAACTTGGCCCTCCTGTAAGTGTGTTCCTTTGTTATGAATATGGAACAGATGGAGCCAAATCTATCTGCTCTGTAGGAACAAAAACACTTACAACCCAGCTCTCTCTATTAAAGACTCTACTTAGCTCCTTTATACCATTGGCTTTCTGTGCACTGCTGTGAGGTTTTGACTTTATAGAAAAAGGCACTTCATAAAAGCAACAGTTCTTACTCTTAAACCAAAGTGGCCTAAGAACTAAAGAAGATGAATACATGGTTTCACCCACAGGACTCCTTGGAGATATGCAGATATTCAATTAGCTGTGTCCATGTGTGCATGTGTGTGTGTGTAGGAGAAAGACTGTACTCAATTCTGGTAAACGTCTGCATTAAAACAACATGAAAATATAGAGAACAGAGGAGAGCGATGAAGATGTCATGTTTCTCATTACAAGGATGGCATCTAATTGCTCTAGCATAATAAAATGCCAGGATTTAATTTTGTATATATGTCTGTAAGGCTAGCAAGGGCTGTCTTGAACAAAAAATATGACTATGCACAACAACATCATGCGGGTAAACATAATTAGTAATTAGGACCATGCCACAAAACAAAGGCTGTATGATGTGTCTTCACTATGAAAAATAGTAATAATTACTTTCAGTATCATGCCAATTTGCTTTTATAACCTGAAAGATACAAACACTGCAGGTAAAACCAAGGCATGCTCTTATTTATTAGGCTGATGAGCTAAAAGACATCCAGAGGCCATCCCTACAATGTGCTGTTGCCAAGACATGTGTGTTGGCAGATAGCTAGGTGAGTGTCACAGGCTTCCGGGTGTGGATGCACCACTGTATGTGCACCTCCCATTGATAGCAACAGGGGGAAAGGAGTGTCTGCCTCATTTCATTACATTTATTATACTGATACATTTAAAGTCTGGCTGCCTCTTCGGAGATAATTGAAAAAAGAAATTCTGTGGCAGGATGCTTTGATTCTGACTAAATCAAGTCTTCGGGCAAATTTCCTCCTGCCAGTGGAAGCACAGCTTGCCTGAAGTCGTAACCTTTGTTGGAGAAAAGGAACTGGCCTTGAAGCAGATCATGAAGCAGATGTTTTATGCCAAATCAGAGTCTAGGGATACGGGGGCTACTGCAAATAAAACTCTTCTTCTGTCTGTTCAATCATTTCAATTCCCTGCAGTGTGAAATATGAACTTGCCAACAAATGGCCAGCATGCTGTGCCTCGCAGCAGGGGGAGAAAGTGCCACAGCTGTGCCAGAGACTGGAGAACTCGGACGCGCGTGACATGTTCATTAGTCCCCTGTATGGCCAGGGCCTGCACCAGGCCAGTCTCCAGAGCCATCCACGGGGAAGCTGGCAGAGTGTTTACTATGCCCAAAAGAGTTAAAGACACAATTTCCACAGAAATGAGATGCAAACTTGTAGTGATCTCTCTGGTGACCCCAGGAGGTTGGTCTTTAAAAGAACGGATCTTCTCTGGGCACAAATGGGTAGAAAAAATTATGTCCGCCAGTGCTTTCAGCCTTTCCCCCTGACTTTATTAAGCAGTCTGCTCTGTGAGCAGTAAAAAATAAAATAACAAAATAGACTTTAAGCCTCTAAGAGAGACTGAAATGGTCGCATGTAAGAGCTAAGATGTTCCTTCTGTGTATCAGAAAGATGGATTTGTGAGAACTGCCCGGCTCACTTGTTGCAGGCAAATGTAACCCTGGTTCCTTCCAGTGTACTGGCCTTCTAGTTCATTCCACATTACAGCTCTGCAATGATAAAACCAGTTCATTTATCTAAATTAAGGTAAAATTAGACCAACAAGTTTCAACTGGACATCTTTTGCAACATATAGAACATGCATAGTCACATGTACTCCTATAGCTGTAATCTTAGATTGTGAATATACTATATTCAATTCTATTGTGAGATTTTTCAAAGATTATTCACATACTTTCTAGTGCCACATTTTAATCATGAGCTCCCTAAATAGAAGTCATTTGCATCTGTAAACATTTCCTTGCAGTAGTATTTAGCAGTATATTCTCTTTGTACAGAGCTATTTTAAAAAGAAAATAAACCTTAATATGGAACAACAATCAAGCATGAGCATTAAAAGGTAAATGAGAGGCCAGTGAAATCCTCTAACCCCTTTATGTAATTTCTGAAAAATGTTTGAAGTTTCTCAATTTTAAAATAGCCCAGAATCATATGGTTTACTTTGGATGACAGATTATAGGAATACTAGCCATATAATCCAACTCATAACCTAAATCATAAGGACATTTTCAAGAAATGAAATGAGTTTGAAATAATTTATTATTCTGAAATGAGGCCAAATAAGTACACATGGTTCAAGCTCAAAATGATAGACCATTATCACAACTAATGGTGAGCTCTCATTAGTTTAGCATTTCTAAATGAATGTTGTAGTCAATAAATCTGTCACAGAATGGTTACAAATGATTGTTTTAAGGAATTAATAACAAGACTTATATTTTTGTTTTAGGATTCTTTTGGCACCAATTACTCTAGGATATTATTTTTTCATAATGTTTCTTTTTCTCTATTTAACTGGACCAAATACAAACCAGAAACATGAAATTATTTCTTAACTGACTTGAGCTTGGTGGGAGGGAACTATATCTCAGGATGCACAATACCAATAATATTTTTATAATCGCCATCATTTATCTACTATTTCTATGCACCAGGACCTGTGCCAGGTTTATTAAATTTAATCCTCAGCACACTCCTTTGAGGAAGGTATTACCCTCATTTTAGAGACAGGGAAACCGAGGCTTAAAGAGGATAAGTATTCTGCCAATGCCATGCATAGCTAGTGTATGGTAGAATGGACGTTCAATTCCAAGTCTTTCTAATGTCAAAACTATACAATCTCGGTTTACAATATAAATCATACTTTTCTTCATGATTGCCCTACTTCAAATATTTGTTTCATAATTTCCCAGAAGCTCTTAAAGTCCTTCCAAAAAAAGTCTAGGGGGAGGTTCAAACTTGGTAGAACTTGACTATATAATCTTAAGAATTTGCAATAGGTTTCAGTAGAAAACCAAGTGGGGGTTGGCCTGCAGAGACATGCCCTACACATATTTCCTAATCAAGTGCATGTCAAGAAAAAGCCTTTTAATATTATATTACCGTAACTGATGTACTCCCAAGTACCCATATGTGCCATGGTAGGAGGAAACAGGAAACAAAACACAACACAGTAATCCAATGTTCCAAAAAGAAAACGGGAAAATTGGCAGTGTACTCATTACATAGTCCCCTGTGGGAGGAGAGATTTCCCAGGCTGGCCTTGTTGTCTCTGACCTCATAGCACAGCCCTTGAGATATGCAGAGCTCTTGCCTGCTCCCACCCGAGATGCTTTAACCCTGGCCAGGAAGAGAAGCAAACTAGTTAACACTTTAGCACAAGAACCAAAATAACATGTAGATGCATAGCAGGAATTCCTCCTATCTAATCCCAATATTGTGGGCTCTGTCTGGGGAAGGGGCCTGCAGAACCCATACCCACCTGCCTTACATCTAGACAGAATCAAAAGCTGATACCTCAGGAAAACAACAGATAGAGGAAATTCTTCAAATTCAATAAGGGTGACTTTATACCTCTCTAATTTTTTTTCCTGCAATATAGGAATTGGGTCAAGGTATGTCCATTCAGTGACATGTATAAGATTATCCTGCCCCATCTATCTCCCTATTTTCTTTTACATAGTCAAATGAATACACAGATTCTTGTCTAACCAGAGAAACAAAGAATTCTGCTTCACTCTGGATAAAAAAAAAAAAAAAGTCTAGAGTGATTCTGCTAGAACCAGAGTCAGATCATGTTACTTTTTCTGTTCAAAATCCTCCAATGCCTCCCACATCCTTACATGGTCTACCATCACTCTTTATTCCATTACATACATACATATAAATTTTATACACTGCTCAGATTTACAGAGCTCTTCCTTTGTTCATCTTGTTCTAGCCATGAAGGCTCCTCACTAGTCCTGGAACACTTTAGGCATACAATCTCAGGGCCCTGGTTTTATGTTTTTTAATGTATTATCTCTTTTAAAAAACCATTTATTTATTTATTTATTTATTTATTTATTTATTTATTTATTTATTTATTTTTATGTAGTGCTGAGGATCAAACCCAATACCCCACATGAAAGAGACAAGAGGCCCAGCCCCAGCCCCAGGACCTTGTTTTTTTAATGCTCACTCTGCCTGGAAAATTCTCCTGTCACAGAAAAAAGTTGCTTGCTCATTTCTTTCAGGTCCCTCCTTCATGGTTAACTTTTAGAAGGGTCTTTTCTAACTATCATATATAAAATATTATATGTATAAAATGGCATTACACCTTGTTCATATTCTCTATTCTCTTTATTCTGTTTTTTTTTTAAATCATAGCACTAGACAAATTTCATGCTTATTTATTTGCCTGCTTATCCCTTACCCCATCTCCTACCTCTAGTACAATGTAGGTTCTATTAAAACAGGGCCTTTGACAATTTTTTTCTCCATTGTATTTACAAAGTGTAAAACATTATCTGGCCACTCAATAAACATCTGTTGAATTAAATAAGGAAGGAAGAAAAGAATAAAGACAAGGTCATCCCAAGAAAAATACTTGTTTGCTTATGGATCTACTATAAATACCTACAAAATCACAATTTTGGAGTAGAAAAAGTAAAATAAAAATTTTAAGCACTGAGCACACATAAGAAATTCATGCAATGAAAGTAGGTCCATTAGTTTGTTATAAATATGAATAAAGTGGCTTTGTTTCAAAGATAGGTTGAGAATTTTCTTCACATTCAATTAAGATGCACTAAAACATATTTGTGTAAAGCAGAGTGGCTTTAAAGTTGTTTTGAAAAAAACTTCTACTAATAACCTGGTAGTTGCTTAAAACATTCCTGCGAAGGGAGAGACAGATAACAGCAAAAATAACAACCAGGCAGCATATCAAAATGGGGGCTTAATTTTTTTTTCTTGGTGACTTTTTTTTTTTTTTAAACTAATGCCAAGCAACAGCAACTGCCCTCATTAGCTGAAAATGCATAACAGAGTGATATGAACCTGCAGGAGAATATTGTCATCAACATCTAACTACTACGCACTTTGGAATCCTCAGAGTGACTAGAAGTATAAATTACTGAATCATAAAACTCACGTTTGAGAACCTGGGAGACTGTCTACATCAGTCTCCCCATCTTACAAGGTTAAGAAACTGAGATTCTGCAGTTTGGAAAGACAGAGTGGCTCACTGGAACTCATCCTGCTCAAAAGCACTTTCAGCAGCTGATCCCGCCCATAAACCTATATCAAAAGAAAAGAGAGGCAGGATGCCTTGACACATGCCTGTAATCCCAGCAACTCAGGAAGCCAAGGCAGCAGGATCACAAGTTCAAGGACAGCCTCAATAATTTAGCAAGGCTCTAAGCAACTTGGCGAGACCCTGTTTTAAAATAAAAAGGACTGGGGATGTGGCTCAGTGGTAAAGTGCCCCTGGATTTAATCCCAATTACCAAAAGGAAAAAGAGAGAGAGAGAGAGAGAGAGAGAGAGAGGGGGGGGGGAGGGAGGGAGGGAGGGAGGGAGGGAGGGAGAGGGAGAGGGAGAAAGAAAAGTGTTCAGCAAACTACCTGGGACAGAACTAGAACAAATGATATCCCCAAAGTTCCTCTTAAATACCAAGAACAAAATTATTAGGAATTAAATGTTTAATGAATTTATATTATAACTGGTCCTGCTCAAATTTCTGAAATAGTTCAGCCGAATTTTTATTTTCTGATCATATTCTTCATAGTGCATGTAAAATCAATGTGTGTAATATATTTATGTCCCTTTTATAGAAAAGGTATAATTTTACTATTTTAAATAACTACAGAAGATTATGGTTGCTGTATCTTGCCTCTAACATAAGGTCTGCCATGGTTATAATTTATTTTCTCTCAAATACATGGTCAAAGACAGTATCAATTAAGATATTACTCCTGATGGAAAATGGGAGGCACTTTACAACTTCTGCTTTATGATTCTATTTCTGAAAAGCACAGGGGTAAGAGAGGGAGCTGTCTATGATACTATTTTGAGATACTAATGAAGTTATAGGACTGATATTTCTCATAAATAGTCACCAGCTCCTACTCTCTATGAAACTTATTTGTGTATCTGTGCAAGTATGATGTTAGCCTATGCCAGAGCTAATACCACAAAACTGCACACACATACACAATTACCATCAACACAAAACAACACACACATGTTGCTACCACCTTGACCATCTTTTTAAAAAATGCTCTAGGGCTATTAAAGATCATATTATTTTTGTAAATGGCATGATCACTCTACAATTTAACTTTTACAAAATCCTAATTTTCCTATGCCATGCTTGTTTAAAATGATAAGGAACTATAGAAATTTCCTCAAGGAAATAAAACAAAGAGTAAGTTCTTTCTACCCCAATTCAGTTGAAAACTTTCTCTAGACAACAAAAATTTAAAAATACTTAGCAGCATCTGCCTGGTCATTTTTTTTTTCATATTTACACAGATCAGAATTTCCATAAAGCAAGACTGCTCCTGTCAAAGCCTTGGTGGCTTGCTGTCAAAGCCATCCTTGCCCTAACTCTGATTAAGAGAGTCTTGAATCCCCTGGACTCTTATGTGGATAGACCATCCCATCCTTCACTTCTGTTATGCCACTGTATTTACAATAAGAAAGAAGAAATATGCAGCCCATGCCTTCGGGACCATACACTGTAAAGGGTAAAATACAGAATTTGAAACTTCTTTAAACTAGTGAACCTAGTCCAAGGTGCTAAACTCCACATAGAGCTTGAACACAGACATTAAAAGCTGCCAAAGAGGCATGTTTAATGCAGGGGACCTTTTGGTAATCTGGATGCACTTGTGAATCTGAAGATAGTACCAAACACAAAGTAGTTCAAAGAGCATGTGCTGAATAACTATGTCATGTAGGTGTAGGATACCTAGGATTGAGCTTGTAATGACAAGATTATATATCACTATTCATCTTTACCAGTGTTTGGGATGTGAGAAGCCCCTTATATATTTAAATCCTAGAGTTGCTTCATAAAATGTCAAAATGTGGGGAATGTGTGAAACCCAGCAGTCAGAACCCAACCATGAAAAACACCATAAACACCCCACCCCGATATCAGACCTGTGAGAGAGCAGAAGGACTCATCAGGGTGCAGTGAGGATAATGCCCTGTTACAGCTTTGTAAGGCAGCATGATGTCTTTTGTAGAACAACAAGAGACCAGACGAAAAACTATTATGAGCAACGGGGGACAGCAAAATTGGCTAATTATTCATTGATTAATAGGATTATCAATGTCCAGAATCAACTTGGAAGACATATAAGTGAGTGGCTCTCCTTCTCCAGCACCCAGCTTGGTCATTCTAAGGCATTAATATTTTCATCAAAGGATATGAGAGGGTCTGTCAACTAGGCTTGTAAGTAAAATAACTTGGGAAACTAATCCTTGATTTGAACTAGTGATTTAGTGGACTAGTGGTCCATTAACATGAGATGAAGTTCAATTAAGAATATGCTGTGAGCTGGGTGCAGTGGCACACACCTGTAATCCCAGCAGCTTGGGAGGCTGAGGCAGGAGAATCACAAGTTCAAAGTGAGCTTCAGCAATTTAGCAAGACCTTGTCTCAAAAAAAAAAAAAAAAAATTAAAAAGGGCTAGGGATGTATCTCAGTGGTCAAGAGGCTCTGGGTTCAATTCCTGGTACAAAAAAAAAAAATGCTGAGTCAAAAGCATAAAGCTTATAAATCTATGTATGTACAGAAGAGCAGGCAAGGTACAGGTTTAATCTCAGGAAACCAAATCTACAGCACAGTACAACCCGGACACTCATTAAACTGTTCTACTCCTAATATCTAACCATAGTTTTGTCTTCATATTTTGGATCTGAATTTAAAATAAGATTTCAGAGAAGAAATAAAAGTTATTAAAAGATCTCTTGTAGAAATGGCCAGTGAAATTTAAGTGATGTAAGACATGTGAGTCTTTGAAAAAAAGAAACAATAGCCTGGATTTGTTGCTTTTCTCAAAAGAGGAGTAGATGCAAGAATGTGGGTTTAACAATACAGAAAGTCTGGTTGCACTGACCAGACAGATAAGATTGGATGATAAATGATATTAAAATGGATTTCACATTTTTCATGAGTAGGAAGAGTATATACTTAGTATACTTTAAATCTAAATGGGATTTTATAAATAATTTAACCTGATCCCACAAAAGTCAAATCCGGTTGCTGTGTGACCAAAAAAAAAAAAAAAAAAAAAAAAAAGTAACCAAGGTCTACTAAATTGTGTGAACACTTCATATTATTGCACCACTTTGTGGGAGAGTTACAATGTACAGTATCCTATTTAAGGCAGAAAGTCTTCCAGGAGAAAATTTAATTTTAACAAAATTTCCCAAACTTGACTTAAATTTGACTTCAGAAATTGTTAACATTTTAATAATTTTCACCATTCCTTGGAACCACCTTGGGATCTCCAATCTCCTTTTACACAGTTGAAAAAAATGAACCCAGTTATGTTAGTGATCCTAGATCTGACTAGAATCGGGCAGTAGCAGAAAATGGGCTTAACTCAGACCACTACAATTCTTACGTTTTACTGATGCCAATGAAATAAAGTTGGAAATTAAGAAATAGGTATTTTCCATTGTTTATCTTGGAGTTTCTGCTTTTTTTCATGTTCTCTCCATCCAAGGAAAGAAAAGCAATTAAATGTGAGAAAAATCTTAACTGAAAATATAAGCCAATATTCCTTTATTTGTTGACCTTGGTGAAGCCACAAACGTATACTAGACAAATGTACAAAACTAGAAAAATATTGCTATGAATATTACTATGCAACTAACTAGAAATATAAGTGGTGAATTCGTGCTCTGCCTCTATTGCACTTAAAGGATTTTCTACATGGGTTTTCTCTTTGTTTTGAAACATTCCACATATTCTACCTTACTATTCATCAGTGAAATTACACTCCTATTTTGGGCAGTGGTTGTTTTTGCCTACTCGGCATCACTGCCTATCTCGCTTGGATGGAAAAACAAACTAACAAGAAAAACTTTGAAGAACTTTTTCCTTATTCCATGCGGTCTTCAGGCTGTCAATCAAGTCCTCTATTTTTTCCAAAGGACAGGCATAGATGCCAATCAAATTCTTTTTCCCCAGGAATTTGAATTCTGAATAGGATGACATAGGAATGGAGAAATGGTTGACTTGAGAAAATCAAATGGCTGTATCTTGAGATAGTCATTGTTCTTGGGCTCTAGATGCCCAGCAATGTCTTGATTCCTGTCCATCCTGAGGTGTTCAGTTAAAATATCTACATCTTTAGAAAGAAAAATAAATTTGCCTTTTTGTTTAAGGTACCTGGAATTGATAAATGTTGTTTACAAGTGGAGACTCTTAATGAATATGGCACTTATCTATGGTGTACTCTGCACATTAACAGAGCATCAAATGTTGATAATTATTTTACGGGCCACACCTCTGGTAATTAGTTATTCCAGAGAAGAGTCACAAAAATAAAAACTCATATTAAGGTAATTTAGGTAAAATGGGTAAAATATAAATCCTAAAATAGTAGGATTACATTGGCATTTTGCCTATTTTACCTATAAACAAGGTTTGCCAAATTTTCAAAATATGGGATTGGATGATGCCACCCTTGGGGGCTTATTGATTAACCTGCTTCTGATTGTAGAAAGAATTATTTTATCATGTGTCTTCCCTGTATAATTTTATCAGTGAAGTGACAAACCATGCTTTTCAGCCTTGAACTGAAGTGGAATGTACAGTAAAATATGGATTTCCTCAAATGAATTGCCAAAACCATTAATCTTTATCTAAGGACCCATAATAACAGTTTGTTCTCAGTAGCAGGTGGGGGAGAGAGAGAAAATGTCTTCCAGAAAGCACTTTGGCAGTCAATCTGGTTGATAATAAAACTTGATGAAACATCTGTGATTAATATTAATTCTAATTCTCTCTTTAATGGATAATTGTGAAAAAGATAATTTATCCCATTTCATTTAGACTACAGCTGAGTTTTTCAATTTAGGAAAAGAACATTTCTCCATGTTTTTCAGGTATGAAAATCTATGGGGAAAAAAAAAAAAACAGGTGCACAAAACTGTAAAGCAATTTCCTAGTTAGCACTTGAAAATATTTTGTATGCATTCAACTGACCACTGCAGATTTGGATGTGACCCAAAGAATGGTTCTCTAAGTGACTGGCCTGATAGTTCTACATCTTTACCACTATAGAAAAATAAATGAGCCCAGTGAACTGAATTAATACCTTTTGAACTGAATTAATATATTTTGGTCATATTTGATGCTGCTAAAATTGTGAGAAAAATGCTCTTGTGAGTAAATGACAGTGAGTTATTTCTGACCATCAGTGTATTTCAAACTAGTTGATGAAAGGAACTATTTTTAACACATGCAAATGTATAATTTAAAATACCCATAAAAATTTGTCATGGAAGCTACCATTAATTTTGACAGAATGAGGAAAGTAACTAATTGCCTTTCAAACATCAATATTAAGAATACCATTTATTAAACTAGCACTTCAACTCATTTACATATGGACAACTTGAAGTATAGGTTGAAATATCCTGTCCAACTTAAGACACCTAGTAAGCGGTGGGCTCAAGACCTAGATCCCTTATTCTCATCTCTTTTTTTTTCCTAAATGCAAAAAATATTTATAAAGGAATCTATGGCATAATAGGCTTATTTTGTAGGAATCATTGCATATTATATGGCTTTAAAAATGACTGCTGTCTAACCCAATATATAAGTGGTAAATGGTGATTAAATACACATCACTGTTGACCTTTAATCATAACCAAATCATTGCTCCATTTAGACATACTTCTTTTTCATCAGGCTCTAACTGACATCAGGGAGAGGAAAACAAACTGACAAGCACAAAAGGTCACAGACAATAGGCACTGACTTCTTCACTGCACTTCCAAAAGCCTCATGTTATATAAATAGAAAATTACAGAATATTCTACAGAATAGGATCACTATCCTTTCTTTTCTCTCTAGGTATACATTTTCCTTCTCAACTGTTGGTCCAAAAATGAATATTTCTTATCACTTTGATATCTTGCCTGTTTTCTACTTTTTTTGCGTGTGACGTTCTGATTCTCCTTTTTACTTATGGAGCTTACCACTTTGTAAAAGAAATTTTATAATATGATTTTAAAATGTACAAGAATTACAAAAACCCCACAGGGTTACATAGCTCTTGTTTGTATCAGCCAAGTTAAACTGTATTATTTATGGATGAAGCAAATGGGACAGTTTGGTGAGGCAAAGGAAGGTTTTATGATGACTGTCATAAATGAGATGAATCCGGTTGGGGTTGTGGCTCAGAGGTAGAGCGCCAGGCTAGCACATTCGAGCAGCTGGGTTTGATCCTCAGCACCACATATAAATAAGTAAATAAATAAATTAAATTAAGGTACTTAAGAAAATGAGATGAATCCCAGAATCTCAAAAGTCTTTATCCCAGTATAATCTTTTTTTAAGCAGAGTTCCTGAGATTGTATCAACATTCACTTAACAAATTCTGCCTTTTCTCAAGACTGAAGCTGCTGTCTTGTCTTCAGGATCTTTCCATTCATTCAAATCCTCTAAGTACCCATTTCCTCAGTATTTTGAACTCAGAACCATACACTTTCACCTTAAACCCAAGGTATGGTATAATCACCTGCAGGAAAAACAGCTGGAAAGTTCATTTAAAATGGATCTCTAAATTGTCACCTCATAAAATGGAATGATTCAGACTTTCTGAATTGAGTTCCAAGAATCTGCAGTTTTATACCTCTACCCACACAGGTGATTTACTCCTGTTGGCATAGTGTTGGAAGCCCTGAGACCTAAATTTCACCTTGCCCCTCAAATCAATACTTTACATCTTTATTCTCTTCCTCCTGAAGTAATTTCTCTCAATTATTAACAGTGCTAATCTTGTAATATTTAGTTTCCATTTTGCAATTATCTTCATGGATATTTCCCATATTAGATGTTGAGCTCCTGAAGAACAAAGATGGCATCAAATATTTCACCTTGTCACTCTACAGTGTCTGCTACATTGGCCCACTGGGTAAACATAGCACAGTAAACACTAATGAACTGCTTCACTATTAAGAAAGTAAAATATAATACTGAAGTGTGTCCCTCTATAGCCACTAAAGATTTTCTACGAAAATGATGCACAAGTACAGAAAGCTCCAACAAGAATTTAATAAATGGATTTATAGAACATTTATAATATAAATATTTCAGGAAATAGCTTCAATAAATCTTCTAAAATGGACTTTAATAATAAACACATCACACCAAAAGGTCAGAAATTCTGCTATTTGATTAAACTAATAATCCAGCAAATGTTATTGATTTAGCAATTCCACTTAATATAAACATCACAAAAGCCTATGCAAAAAAAATTAAAACTGGACATCTATGGCAAAGGAGCTGAAGGCAATATAGAAAAAACAGAAATTCAAGTAAAGGGTATTAAATATCTGAGATCAGAATAATTTCTTCACAAATACCAGTCCTATTATTGAAAAACATTTTTGAACATTACTTCTCACTCATGGATAAGAGCTAAGACCAGAAACTATAGGGTCAAAATTCCCTTGCTCAATACTGGACTTCACCACAAATGAATAGTATGATTTTAGGCAAGGTACTTGATCTGTCTGTGCTTCAGTCTCCTCATCTGTAAAATGGGAAAAATAATATTGCCTAATACATAGTTGCACTAAGATATGGATGAGATAGAACATATAGACATGAGGAAGAATAATGACTCCCATTGTTATTCAATAATGGTAGCTATTGTTATATAACGAGCAAACAGCTAACCCTCAAGCAAATAATTTCAATGTATTTATATGATAAGCTCAAACCAGTTTTCCTTCCAAGAACATGTAGTTCCTACAAATTCTTCAGACAAGAATTAATGGCTCTCCATAACCTTGCCCAATCTATGTGGTTTTGTTTTCCAAATTCTCTTTATTTTAGTCAGATCCATATTTTCATTGGTCCCTGTTATGGTTTGGATGTAAGGTGTCCCCCAAAAGGTCACATGTGAGAAGATGCAAGAAAGCTCAAGAGGAGAAATGATGGGGTTGTAAGAGTCTTAACACAATCAGTGAATTACTCCCTGACAGGGATTAACTGAGTGGTAACTGAAGTGGTAGGGTGTGGCTGGAGGAGGTGGGAATTGGGGGGGGTGTAGTTTGGGGGTATATATTTGTATCAAAGGGGAGACCTCTCTCTCTGCTTCCTAATCACCATGTGAGCTGCTTCTTTCTACCACACTCTTCTGCCATGATGTCCTACCTCATCTCAAGCCCTGAGGAATGGAGCCTGCCCCTTATGGATTGAGACTTTTGAAACCATGAACTGTGAGCCCCTAAATAAACCTTTCCCTACAATTGTTCTAGTCAGGTTTTCTAGTTTCAGCAGTGAAAGAGCTAACTAAAACAACTGTCTTTTCTGTCTGGTTTTCTTATCAGGAGAGGGGGAGGCAGGTAAGAAGAAATCCACATGAGCTGCATGAAGCTTGTTCACTGGAGGGAAGTGGGGCCATTGTCTCCGGGCAACCACTCTTATGAGCCAGCGCCCAGACCCCTTCTGTGTAAAATACTGGTGCTGCTTGTGGCTACCACACCTCCTGAACTTCATTTTAAAGAATCTAAAAGGTCATAAATCCTCAAAGTGGCCCTTCTCCTTATAGAATCTCTACTCCTCTCTTTTTTTTTCCTGCCAAGATGTATAATAACTTCAACTCTATAAAGATGTATAATAACTCCAAGTCTATGAAAGAGTGGTGGATCCAGCTCGGCACAGAACATGCCTGCAATCCCAGTGACTCAGAAAGCGGAGCAGGAAGATTGCAAGTTTGAGGCCAGCCCGGGCAACTTAGTGGATGCAGCTCAGTTTTAGAGTACCCCTGGCTTAAAAATAAAGTGGCAAATCTTAAATAACAGGAGCAATAACATCAGCAGTGACAACTAACAATAATTACAAAAATTGGCAACCCCTGTGCTCTTAAGGAGGTAAGGCCATCCCTGGCAGGTCATATTAACAAGATGTAGTGTGGAGACAGTTGATCACAAGGCTTTGCAATATATCCTCCCATGTCTACATGGAGGTATTGATTCTGTTAATGAAATTTAACACTGAAAAATGACACAGGGCGCCAAAGAGACATATACTTTCAATAGTCTCGCTAATCATTAAGCATTTTCATCACAATTGAAGGAGAAATGGTAAATGACACATCTTATTATGTCATCATATCCTGACCTCACAAACCATTTAAGAGTGTTCTGCTTTCTTTTAAAAACCCATATATCTTTTAGTATGTGAATCTCAGGAATAAAGTAACATGAAATTTACTATATATTTCACATTAGCTACTTTTAGAATATGCCTTAACTTCCAGGGTTGAGGTAGGACGTACAAAGTGATCTGTCAATGGTGTTTGAAAGCAGTCTCATATTCACTTCTTTAAAAATGTTTATTATGAGGCTGGGATATAGCTCAGTGGTACAGAGTGTATATAACATGTGCGAAGCCCTGGATTACATCTCTAGCAACTAATTTTGTTTTAAATAATGAAATAAATGAAGTAAGAGCCTAGATTGGAGGCAAACTGCATGGGTTTGAATCCTGACATCATTACTATGCAATCAATTTTTTTTTTTTTTTTTTTTTTTGCAGGGAGAGCAGTACCAGGGATTGAACTCAGGGGCACTCGACCATATCCCTAGGCCTATTTTTTGTATTTTATTTAGAGACAGGGTCTCACTGAGTTGTTTAGCAGCCTTGCCATTGCTGAGGCTGGCTTTGAATTCACAATCCTCCTGTCTCAGCCTCCTGAGCTGCTGGGATTACAGGTGGCACCACTGCACCCTGCCATCACTATGTGATCTTCAAGCAAGTTGCCTAACCTCACTGAGCCCCACTGTCCTCATCTATACAACAAGAATAATAGTAATACCTACCTCACAGAGGAGGATCTGGTGAGTTAAAACCTGTTAAGACCTCAGCATTGGGCCTGGCACATAGTATGTAACAATAAAAGCCAAGTCACTAAAATCACAGTGATTGGAACAAGAGTTAGAAGAGCAGGTTATTAGGCAAGGCATAAGTAAACCTTTAGCAAAAGGCTAATCTAAACTTCATTTAAGTCACTGCAGGATTCATCACTGTCTCAAAACAAGCTAAACTCATTGACTAGGCATATACGGCAGGACATGTAGGCATTCTGTTCAATGTAGAACATTTGCCCACCCACATTTTTGGCCTCTAGTTGTACTCTACTTGTTGAGATTTGTTTCTTAAAATTTCATCTAGAACAGTGCAAGAATTTCTGAACTTAAGGGCGAAGACCCACTGAAACTGTTAAAGCAAAACATGATATATGCAGTGAAACCTCATCAATTCAGATTTCAGAGGTAATCTGTGACAATTTACTTGAGGAGAAAATAAACTTTAGAAGAAATGTTAAAAATCGGGCAAAGCAAATTTATATTAGAAGCTTGGTATTAGAGGTAATAAAAATTGGGCAAGTTTAAATTGAAAACAATATATGTTCTTTTTTAATGATTTTGAGCATGCTGTCATTTTTAAGAATTTGCATACAAAAGGAAATGCCAACTTAAAACTAAATTTAGCTAATATTAACGTAGATAAAAGTAGTTGAAAATATTGTACATCTATGAAAATAGTAAAATGAAAAGATATTATCACTCCAATTTCTAACAATAATAGACTGGTTGACTGTTTGCCAATATATGATATTTTACTTTGGGGACTAAGAATGAATTAATATTTTGTAAAGCTTTAAATTTTACAACCAAACCTGAATATAGCATATATATTAAAGTTCAGTTCTTAATGTGAATTTTATACAATCTGCCTAAAAATATTCACTGGAAAAGCAGCCTGTTGCCAAAGTCCACATATTTCCCCTATTAAACGGAGGTAAGCCATATCCCCAGTAACCATATTTCAAGCCCACAGGATACTCGTGAACTAAAATAATGAATGATAATGCTTCATTCTCTGCATTAATATTAAAGAAAAGAGAAAATAGAAAACTTTATAGCCACTATCAGCTCTCTGGATCATAAATCTCAAGTTTTGAGAATTGCTTCCAAAAGGGTAGGGAGCAGAGATGAGTTGTGAGAGAGCTTCAGAGCCTAGAGATATTTTTTAGCAAGCCAGCAAAGCACTGACACACATTTCTACATATCTCTGGCTGTGAAAAGTCTCATTTGTAGTGATTTATATTTCCTCATAAAGAACTCTGTAGATAATATAAGCCTGCTGTGAGGCTGTATGACAACTTTCAAACCAAGAGTTACATGACCATTCTGTTAAAATAGAGCAAGAATAGATGAGTCGGAAAATCTGTAGAAATAGTATTTCTTCTGATGAAAGACCACAGTCCTGTTCTTCTAGCCTGCACCGTGTTCAGAGTCACCTTTCACTCTGTGTGCATGTCTCATGGATAAGATTTTGATCGTCTATGCTGGAAAGTATTTTCCTCCCCGAAGATTGGCTATGCATTTGCTGTGTGCGTGCTTGTGTAATTTACAACAAATGACACTTACACATCATCACACCGAAGTTCAGTTGCCTTAATAAGTTACTAAGGGAAACACAGAGAATAGCATGCTGACAACCCAAAGTCAATGAAGTATAAACACTGTTATTCCAAGTGTCACTGGTGTGTTATTTCCATTTCTCCTGGCATCTGCTCTATGTAACACCACACATACACACAATGCAGCAGCTCATTAAACTCTTTTCCGTTAAGTCTGAAACCAAGTTAGTACATTACATGTTTATAAGGCCGAGAATTACTGCTTCTCTGTGAAATTACACAATTAATCAGGTGTGTTATTTCTCTAGGACATGTGGCCACTTTTGACATTTAGGGATAAAAGGAGCAATCCTTTAATTCATTTCCCATTCAGCATTTATTCTCAGTGTGGTAAAGGGAAGCAAAAGGTGACATAATTCCTTCTCACCCCTTCGGAGGCCAGAACTCTACATGCTTCCTCTGTCTCCTAATAGCATTTTGAATTCTTAAAAGGAGTACAAACACAAATTATTTTGTTTTTGAACTTCTTATCTGAATGTCGCAGCCTTTGAAAAATTCAGACAATGAGAAGGATGCTCATGAGTCTTCAGTTTCTTGTGGCTGATACCATGAATTCCCATCAAGTCCCAATTATTCAACAGCTTTTAAGACTCCCTTTGCAATCTTTAAGAATGCTCCCAATGTCAAAATCTATTAAGCAGTTGTGTTTGCTCCAGATTCCTTTTTCACAGACCTGGTATTAATTTCTCTGATTCTTTTTAACAGTAGTTGAGTTTGAATCATCCTTGCATCTAGTATTTAACAGGGCATGTATTTCTTTAAAAAAAATCTTATGACTTGACCAAATAATATTGCTTTAAAAAATGAAGTTCCTTTAAATATCCTGTGTTCCTGTCCATTGCTTTTTCCTCCTTTGATTTCATCCAGACTATCTGAAATGCATCAGGTGAAACCTCTACAAAGCATGGGAGCAGCATCTGCTCTGACAGACCTGGCTGATGCTGAGCTTTCTATTCGGGAGGTTAACAGGCACCTGGCAATAAACAATTGTTCTCATAACAGAAAATTATAATTAACACAGAAAAATATCCTGAAGTCCCTAAATATCCTCTTTCAGGTTCTTTATTTAACTTTAATTTAAGAGCCCTTGAAATCCATTCATGCTTTCCTGAAAGATGGCTAGGGACAGCTTGAAACAGACACAATTCTCTAAACTCATTCTTTAAATGAAAAGGTGCATTCTTGCAGGTTCACTAAAGACCTGTGGAAGTATACAAAGGGAATAAAAAGACTATTTTCAGAGACAGACCTAATACAATCCCTCAAAAATTTCCAGTACCCAAGTGGAGAAAAACTATTCCATTCTATTTTCAAAATAAAACAAAACTAAAAAAAAAAGTTTTCATTTTTTTTTGCTTTAGAAAATATTAAAATTTCTCAATTTCCTAACACTGCTCTTTCCTGCTTCCTGATTAATACAAATGTGCCTTGAAAGACCATCCTCTGGGTCCACACACCTAAAACCAAATAGAGGCAATGAACAAATTATCTGACCATAGTCCTACTGGAAATTTCAGTTGAAAAAATAAAACAAACCTGAATCTCAGCAGAGTTGATGCTACAGCAAATAATGCTAAAATAAGCCTTCAGTAATCAAAAATATTTTCCAAGAACAAAAGTAAAATGCATATACATATTGAAACATGTGTTGAGTTTTTCATTTTAAGAAAGTACATTGTACTGGGTACAGCAACACACACTTATAAACCCAGAGACTCAGAAGGTTGAGGAGGAGAATTGCAAGTTCAAGTTTAGCCTTAGCAACTTAGTGAGACTCTTCCTCAAAGTAAATTTTAAAAAATGAAAAGGGATGGGGGATATAGCTCAATGGTACAGCACCCCCGGACAAGGGGAAAAATTTAAAAAAAAAGGAAGAACAAACAAATGAACAGATGAACATATGCTGTATTTACAGATCACCTCTCCTGCAAGAGTAAAGTAGTATAAAGTGAAAAGGATTACCTCCTGAATTGCTGATTATGATGTTTTGACACTCATTTATTTCAATAAGAAAATTTCAGTAAAAAGGTGGATTGGTATGAACTAGAAAGAACAAAATAATTTGTAATATAGATTACCAATGAAAGTCAATTAGAAAAAACAGACATCTAGGGCTGTGGTTGTGGCTCAGCGGTAGAGTGCTTGCCTAGCACATGCAAGGCCCTGGGTTCGATCCTTAGCACCACATTAAAACAACAACAACAACAAAAAATAGACATCTAAAGGGGAATGAAGACCTCTAGCCCATAATGTTATTTTTTAAAAATGTATTTTTCTAGTTGTGAATGAATCTTTTATTTTTACGTGGTGCTGAGAGTTGAAATCAGTGCCTCACACATGCTAGGCAAGCGCTTTACCACTAAGCCACAACCCCAGACCCTCCATAATGTTCTTTAAGAATATTAAACTTTTTTTTTTAATCTTTATGACATTAGGATTTTCTTTTTAAATAAAAGTTATCAATCTGAGCTGTTCAAGCTACCTTAACTATGAAGGATTCAAAATTCTTTGGATATGGATTCCTGAAAGTATCCTTTTAGCAACTGACTTTTTTTTTTTTTAAGAACATTTCATTAACTAAGTCTTGGTGGTAAGATTGTAATAAAGAATTTTTATAATTTTACCCATTTTACAGATGAATAGAGTAAAGCTGGATTAAGTCAAGTAATTTGCCAAGGTCATGTAGCTATTAGGAGTACAGGAGGAAGCTTTAGTGCCCTGGCTATCCTCTTGCAGGAAGGGTGATCTGTGCTCTTTTCTCTTTTCTCTAAATTTGTAAAAATTTAAACTGTGTTCTATTCTGCTTTGATGACTTTCAACATATGATCAAAAGTATTACTAAGAAACTAGGAAACTACTTCAGAGGGTGCATTATAACTTGGAAACTCTAAGTTATTTGCTTTTTAAAAACATTATCATACAAATACTTTTATAAAAAGCCTTCTTCCTTCTATGTATTTTACTATTGCAACATCTATTCATTTGAGGAATATTTATTGAATAACTCTTCTGAATGCTTTTTTTAAAAATATTTTTTTCATTCAAAAGAGTTTTTTTTAATCAATAGTGTAGCTAAGTAGATTCTTCATATCATGAATTATGGAGCACTTGCTTGATTTTATAAACACATCTATGAGAAACTTCATTCTAAGTTCCAAACAACTCACCTGCAAAAAAGGTTTTGGAACATATACAACTGTTAACTATAGGAGTTTCTTTTTTATATTAGTGTGCTCTGTTTAACTGAATATTCTTATACTTTCAAAAGGTTAGTTAATAGCAATTTTGCATAATCAAATAATTTCTGAAGCTGATCTCTCTATCATTTTAATAAGGTATCACTTAGAAATTTAAAAAACTATTTTTAATTTATAAAATTATGTAGAGCATATTAAAATTGCCTCATGGTTGATGACAAACCTGTATACTTTCAACTAAAATACATAAAGCAGAGAATTAGCAGTTAACCACATGCACCCAAGAAGTTATTTTTTTTTTTTTGAGAGAGAGAGAGAGAATTTTTAATATTTATTTTTTAGTTCTCGGCGGACACAACATCTTTGTTGGTATGTGGTGCTGAGGATCGAACCCGGGCCGCACGCATGCCAGGCGAGTGCGCTACCGCCTGAGCCACATCTCCAGCCCACACCCAAGAAGTTATATATTATGGATTTAAGAATAATGTCCATAGAAATATAGAGTGTTCCCAGACATATCAGATGTAGCGAATGCTAGAATTCTCTGTCTTTACATTAAATAACATTTGTCTTTTTTGGTGGGTCTCTCATTAAAACTCCTGATTCAATTCATGCTAAAATTCTTGAATCAATTGTTCAATCATGATTCAGTATGGATATTACATATTTAGCAAACTTAAGAATTTCTTAGAAAATAAAACTTTTCAGGCTTCTAAAGTTATCTAAGAAGATACAGTTGAAATATATCCTGGAGATGGAAAGTATCCTTTGGAGAGCTGAAAATGCATAAATTTGTTTAAAATTTCTCTATTATCTGATTTGGGATTTATAGGGAGAGTTTATAAAGTAGCATTCTCTAAACAGTGAATGTCAAAGTGAGTACTCTTTGTTTCTGATCTTTTTAAAAAATATAAAACATAATTTTCCTTTTGAAGTATAAGACCTAGCACTTCATCTTTTCACTTATTTTAGTTACTTAGTCACCTAATTTCCTCTCAGATCAGCCATTTATTATCTGTGTGAAACTTTTTCAAGTTATCTATCCTTGTGCCTCAGTTTCTTCACCCATAAAAAGAACACTATCTCGTAGTTCTGGTTTGAGAGTCGCGGAGTGCTGTAGTGTTTAGAAAGGTACAGTAGTTACTCGTGTTTACTAAGAATCTACTACATACCAAGCAATATCATACCCAGTATGGAGTGACAACAGCTACGAACAACCGACCATTATTAGACAAGGTCAGGGTGATGAGCACCTCAGGGCAAACAGAGGAGAAGAGTATACAGAATAATAAAGGAGGTGTTAATTTCATACAAGGAAGTCAGAACAACCTTTAATGAAGATACTTTTAACACAACTCTAAAAAACATGAGAGGAAGGGGGGTGGGGGTAAATGCCTGGAGAAATGAGAACCTCAGCCAAAGGGACAATAAAGCACCAAGATGCTGACGCTGGTCAGGAATGTGAAGCAGAAAAGAGGGCAGGATGGATGGATCAGAGAGAATAAGGCAGTGAGTGGTGGAAGAGAAAATCAGAGAGGCTGATGGTGGGGGGAGAAAGGAGCACAGACATGGAGGACCCTGCTGGCCAAGTGAGAGACTGTACTTTTATTTTGGTGAGATGGGAAGTTGCTGGAAAGCTTTGACAGAGCAGTGACACAAGCAGAAGGAAACACATAGGAGTTTGCTAGATTAGTGGAGACCACAGGTGATGGGGGCCTGGACAGGTGGCAGGGAGACAACTAGTTCAACCATTTGAATACACCTCTCCAGTGTGCATTTGAATTTCCTTTTAATTGGTATTTATTGGCACCAACTAAGTAAGGCACTGGAGTGGGCCACTTCACACATGTTATCTCTTACTCCAAAGCTACAAGCCTCTAGAAAAAATGTTATGAGATTATGATATTAAAGAGCCAAGAGATTTCTGAAATCATCAATTGTAACCAAATGCTTTTAAGATGCAGAATTAGAGCTCCAGAGAGATTAACTGATTTTACCCAAGATTATCCAGCAACTTAGAGGAAGAAAGGGACTCAGTTTTCTTTACTTAACAAGAGGGTACATTCAAAATCAGTATTTCTATGTACTTAAAAAGATAACTTATATTGCCTGTGTTTAAAACATTTCTCTTAATCCTTTCTGATTTAAAAATAAGAGCAGAAAATATTCTTCCAAACATACCCATATTGGGTTAATATTTATGTGACGCATTTCTAAAATGAGTACTTTTGAAATTCCTAAAATGAGTATTTTTGAAGACTCTAAAATTACTCTTCTTTAGGAAGTCTATTACCTTAGTCAGTTGACAGGTAGTTCTACCTATTTATCACTGATAGAAAGCCACCAACTTTTTGTAAAACCTTTAGTATGCCAACCTCTTACCCAAGTTACTCCTGCCAATGAAAAACAGTATTTGTCAGATTCAGGAATGACCCTAGTCTGCTTTGTAATTATTAGTGGTTATAACTATTCAATGTGCTGTCTGTTCTAAAGGGAAGGAAAACAGTGTAGATATATTTGGGGTTGCAGAAAGGATATAGACTGTGAAGGATGTTTCATTTTAAAGGTAAGTTGGCAACCTCCTATGAGATGTTTTGACTACTAAATAGTTAATTTTAGAAAACACAAAGAAATTAGGAAATAATTCTGGCTGAAGATATAGAAGAACATAATAAGAATTCTCTGATTTGTGTCCTTTCTAGGTTTAGGTAATCCCAATGAAACACTCACCTTGCCCTCCCGCAAACCTGGGTCTGTATGTGTGTTCTGATACTCTACCTCACAACAAGGTAAGCCTCCCTCTAGCCTCTAATGCAGGTCAGATAATAGGGTATGGGGTCTCTTTCCCTCTTTCTTTTGTCTTGGAGAATTTGGAAGAGATGCTTAGGCCATGAGGAGTTGAAACATACTCCTGTCTCGGTAAGAACATTTTATAAACTGATGGGTGGAGGCCAAGCTTGCTCCTGAGATGGGCCATGAAGCCTCTTCTATGGTGGTGTGAGAAAGGCCATTTCCCAACCATCTTGTTCATTCTACACACACTAAGACAGAGGAAAATTCAGCCGAGGGCCAATTCTCCCCTAAGAATCCTTTAGTTTAATTATGACCACAGTACATTAAATGTCTGGAAGATGTCCATGTTAGCTCTGCCCCTACTGCTGTTGGTGGTGAAAGGGAGGAAACCCTTTTATTACTGAAAAGACAGGGAAGGATGCTTTTGTGGGTCAAAAACATGGTTGGAAATTCAATTTAATTGAACACCGGGCTACTGTGCTTCTTGTAAATGAACGTCGTTTTGCTGCTAATTTTGTGCTATTTTACCTTTCATTAAAAAAGTAATTCAAGTTAAACTCAGCTGAACAGCAAAAAGCTCTTGATATTTTGAAGCATTTTGGAACAATTACTTTGACGGGAACCCTTGACAGTTAAATGACTCTGTTAAATGAATGTTATAGAAGACACATAATGATTTTTAGTGAAATATTGAATTTAACCACAAATGAGGAAAAACCAGTCATAAGCACTATGGGTGTATTTGAATAATAACATCTTGCTTATGAACCTCAATGGATTCTATAATTTTTAATAATCATGCAATCAACCAGTAAGCTGGTGGGTATGTTTCCATCTTGGTGCTCTCTATTCATTTTTGGTTTATGCTTTTGTTGTTGTCTTTTAATCTAAGAAGCCAATAAGAAAATTTCAAAACTGGCAATAATTTCTTCTTCCATTAGTACAGTATTTTGCAGTTAGGTAATTAATGAGATGCTATCCCATAATTGAAGACCTCCTCTTCTCTTTTTCTTGTTTGCTGAATGAGATTCTTTTACAAAGTAAGAAATCAGCAAAAGTCAAGAGCAGGCTGTGCCTGAGAACGTGTGAATTCACCGTATGCCAGTATTTCCTGCATCTGTGGAACTCAATATTCTTATTCTTATTTTATGGATCGAATGTGAGATAGTATCAAGGCTTTTACATGTTTTCTCATGACTAACAACTGAAAAATGTACTGAAATAATAAAACTGGTACTGTTCAATTTCCTTTTCAAATTCACTTGCATTATAAGTGAGAGAACCCATATGATGATGAAATCTGACTGATTGTAGAATTCTGTTTTGAGGAGAAGAGGAGCGAGAAATTTCAGTAGATGTAAAACTACCAGGGTGGGGATGTTTGAACTGAGAAATGACTCAGAAAAGCAGGAATGTTCTTTATCTTGTTTGTGTGGGGTGAAAAGCTGAGGCTAAGCATACTGAGTGGTATTACTGGCATCTCTGCACACTGGGTGCAGCTGTACTTTCTGATCCTTCCAAGCAAGTGAGGCACAACTTCCCCCAAGTTCTTGCTGCTTCCTGCATTTATCTTCATGTAGTAATTGTCTATTTATACTCTATTTACATGTCTTTTCCCCACTAGAAGGTTACACCCTAAAAGGAGAAAACGTCTCTTGATCTTGCACCCCCAGCATTTCTGATCCACCATAAGCTGTTCAATTAATCTACTTATGAACAAATACTCCTTTATCTATTTCAGTTCACACTGAAATTACATGGAAATGGCTAGTCTAAATATTTGATATCGGCCAAAGGTAAGTCCAGGTACACAGCCAGCTACCTAAATGTGTATTACCTACACTTTTGCTGTTCAATGTGTGGTCCATAGGCCAGCAGCATCAGCACCATCTGGGAGCTTTATACCTATGGAATCTCAGGCTCTGCCTCAGACCCAGGTCAGAATATGCATTGCTACAAGAGCCCCAGATGATTCTGTGCACAGTGAAGTTTGAGAAACATTTATCAATAATATATAATAGTCTGTTGCATGAAGAAGTGATGTATAAATAATGGAGAAGAAACAAGGCCGTGGCATTGAGATTAATGCAGAAGTCTGCTGAGGAAGAGGTAGAGCTCTCTCAGGACAGTCACTTAATGTTCACAGGTGAGAAACTCACTCATACCAGTTCCCTGGGAACCCTTGCTTGATACTTCTTCACACTTTTTCCTGCTTAAAGACATAGATGCTCTTAATAATTGTCTCTTCTCCTTGGTGCAAACAGAGTATTTATCATCAGCATGCTGACATTTGCAGGAGTTTTGGCTTTCTCCATGAAAACTGTGGATGATTGAAAGGATATTGCTGACACCTGAATAAGAAATGCAATGACTCCAAGCTATGTAAATTTAATTATTTGCCTTATTTTTTTTTCAGGAATCTCTTTTCTTTTCCTGAGCTTTGGAGAAGTCCTAGCCATTTTCATTTAAAAGAAATACAAGTCAGCAGAGGTTCACTGAACAGGCTGACACGCAATTTCATAGGGGAAGAGGCGCTATGTCTTTAATCTAATTTGTGCTCTCAATTCCCTGCTAACGTATCTAGGGATCATGATGTATGCATTTACAAGGAGACATCTGTAATGCAGAGTCCAGCTCTGCAATTCTCTGCAACATGGGTAAAAAATTAGTCTGGATTCTTGCAGCCACCCTACAACATGATAAATCTCTATATACTCACAGATGTAGAAATATTCTCGGCCTGGCCTGAATTCAAATCCTAGAGAAAAGGGAGTGAAGAGCTGGAATTTTTCAGAGAACTTCAGTGGTCCATTTGGAGAGTGAGGCCGGTTACATTCCCATCTCTTGAAGCCTTTGGAAGTGTGGTCGCAGGCACTGTACCCATCAAAGTTGACCATGTAGAGGACATAGCGCTCAGTCTTATCTTCTGGGACGGAGTCCTCATAGTGAGGGCAGAAAACATCCAGGTAGTCATTGATACAGACGTCAATGTGGTAGTCACCCCTCTGGAATCTGTTGGAAGAAGAAGAAAATGAAGAAATAATTCATGGTGGAAGGGGTTTCTGGTGTAAATTAGTGGTTGCACTCTTTAATAATTCTAGAACTAAAGGATTTAGTCTAATAAGCTCTTAATCAACACTATTATGATTTTGGAAATGGTTTGAAATATTGCAGTTCTAAATCCAAGCAACAATAAGCCATTTACAGAGGAATTCCACTAAGTTTCTTTCAAAACACCCTAAAAAAGAAGTGCCTCACTTTTATTCTAATTACTACATTAAACATCATTCTTTCAAAAATGAATTTTGATTTGTTGTTGTCCATTTATTCTTAAAATCATACACATTGAAGAAAAGTTTTCATATGTTTAAGATAGTTTCACAATAAATATTTCTGAATATATAAATAAACAAAGAACAAAAATTTACTGGATTTTTTAAATTATAAATGAGATCATTTTCAATTTCCTATGCAAATGTAGAGAATTAGTGCTATTAAACTGCTAGAATTAGAATCATAAAATGTAAAAGTTAAAAAATTCCTGAAGCAATATCTTCATTTTAGAGGAAAATAAAAACCTAAGGCATAAACATGAAGCAGAGAATATTTGAGCTAGACCTACAGAATGAAAACTTTGGATCCTAGTTCAGTATTCTTCTTAGTTCTGCTTAGGTCACCAACTCATTTTATCTCATCACTCTTTTGATGCCATGTTCTTTTCCATCATTAAGAAAATTGAAACCATCTACATCAAATGACTTTTCTCCTGTTTCTTTTGATTTTATAAGTCACATTCTAGGGTTGGACTAGTAAGCTGTGAAAGTCACAAGCCAGGTGACAATAACAAAACCATGGCAAATTCATCCTAAAACATTCAAAATGCATGTACACACATATGTACACACACCATAAGTGTTGAAAATACCACATTTTTTGCTTTAATTCTTACAAATATTTGCTTATTTAATATCGTTCCCTATAAGTTAAAAATATTTTACAGGACCCAGTGATGTATAAAACAGGAATCCTGATGGATACAACTTTCTCAGTCTGAAATTGTGGTGAAAAAGCCTATTAGACTCCTTTGTTTTTAGCAAGTGAGGAAATTCTTCCCTGAGCCCTTGGAAAGGTTCATCATAAAACGCTGTTACTGCTGAAATATGACACTCATAAAGCCATATAATCTTCAAGTCGGACAGTCTCAGCATGAACACTTTCCAGTGATGGTGAGCTTCTGTATTCCATTTTTGGACATCTCTAAATGTTAGAAAGTCTCTTCTTATATTGAGCATAAATCTGCTTCTGTGTAATTTCTACCCAGTGATCCTACTTCTGCTGCCTGGAATTACAGCGAACAAATCTAATTCCTCTTCCACAAGGTAGTCCATAAAACATTTGGAGATGTCAGCTATGTCTCTCTATATCCTCGTTTCACCAGACATGAAAATCCTAATTCCTTTGGTTATCTCTGGTGTAGTTCCCAAACTCCTTTCTAGTTTGTTGACCCTCTCAGGCCCTCCAGTTTCCCAATGTGTTCTCTTAAAATGTAGGACCTAAACACAACAAGGCCCTCTGAGCGCTTGGGACCAATGTTCACCTCAGTAGAAATACACCACTCTTGTTCTGTATGCTAAATATTTACCACAAAGCTGCAATTCCCTTCCAAGAGACACTGTTGTAAAATAATGGAGGCACAACTCATTTTGAGTGAGTCGATATAGATTTAAGGACTGGATCTGCTGTTGGTTGAATGGAAGAGTCATACATCATCCTGAGCCTCAGTTTCCTTATAAATAAGTTAGATAACAATGAGAAGGTTCTTGCCAGCCTCTCATGGGTGCTTCAAGTCACAGCCCAGAAAACTAATAAAAAGCAAATGTGTGTTGATTGATAACATGAGAAATAAGGAAAGATTATCAGGATCCCAAAACAACCATTTAAAAAAAAAAACTAAAATACCCAAGTATTTATTTCTTTATATTTACAGTGATCATGGATTCACTTTTTCTTTATTACTAATAGACAATGAATGATTTGTCAAGATGCAAGGGAAGACTGTGTTGCCTTTAAAATATTTTTGAACATCAAGGTAACATCACTGCCAAAGTACAAAGAAAAGACACTGCAATGTTCAGATGAAAGGGTGCTGGGATGTGAATCATCAGCACTCAGAGTAGCCTGGCAGTTTTGGAGGACAGCCAGACAAGAACGACAGCAGAAGGCAATGCCAAGATGCACTTTATATTATTATATTATTATTACAGATTTTAAAGACATTCAAGGGGGAAGTTTTTTTTCTTTCCCTAAGTGTCACTCATTTTAGCTTCGACTAGCATTTGGCACTGCTCAAAAGTGAAAATAAAAATTAAAACTGCCATTACCCAGACGCTTTCTGTTACTCTTTTATTCTATAATTTCTTTAGTCTATAATTCCTTTATTCCACAAGTTAAAAACATTGGCACTGTTTTTTTTTTTTTGACAACTCAATTTTAACTCCTTATTCCAACTTTTATCACTATCGATGTTGCTAAAATTTTTATAAAGTAAACTGTGGGACTGAAGGGCCACTCTAGGTTGGATTGACCAGTAATCCCTTCCGGTGACATTTTACTTTGTGTGAAAGGTTAACTAAATTACTGTGGTGTTATTTTAGACCTGTAATTCACCCTAGCGATTATTATTTCTGACCCTCTATCCAACGACAAAGAAAAGATGATGATTTACCATGGAAACAATTTACATTTCTGTTTCAGATCTTTAATTTGCATAAATTAGTTTACTAATGCAAATTTCAAAGAATGGAAAATAAAGGTCTAAAAACAACGTCAAGCTGGAGCTCATAAAAGGCATCTGTACAACATACTTAAGTATAATCCAAAGACAAGTTTGGGATTAGATATTCTAATACTATAGCAAATGGCCTTCTTCAGGTACAAAGTGGTGCTGCACCATTCTTTCCTGACCTTCTTTGAAGGGCATAGAAGCATGACTAACATTACTGAGTGCTTATTATGTTACATTCTTTATTTCAATTTAATCTTTACCACTGTCCCACAGAAAACACACTATTACTACATTTATTTAAAGATGAGGAAACTGAGATCAAGAGGTCAATGTTACACAACTAGCAAAATAGTGGAGGCAGAATACAGACCAAAGCAGTCTGACCTCAGAAATAAAGCTCCTGTCTATTCCATTTGGTGAAAGATTAAACTCTAATGTCAAGTCCTGAGGTCTACTCTGTATTCCTCCAAAGGGACAATTCTCATTTTCAGTGAGGTTTTAGTTCTGTTTACAGATTCAACAAATATTTGCTGTATCCAGGATCTATATGTGCTTTACATATGTTATCCAAACTCCTCAAAACAACCCTAATGGGTTATTATCCTTAGTCTCATTTTACCAGTGATAAAATGTCGTTGAGAAAGGATGTTATCTTCTCATTTCAATATTTTTCACACTCAGAACAAAGTTAAAATCTGAACTCAGTCCTTAGAGATTCTAAAGCATATTCCTAATCACAATGTGCTCCTAACCATGATGGCTCTAGAGATCCACCAGTTGTAGAAATTCCCCTTGTAAGATGGAGCCCTCAAGAGTATATGGGTGCAATCAGGTTACCTTAGGTTTATGCTGATCTTTCAGGACAACCCAGACACAAGGTGAACCAGCCATACTCTCTTCCCCACCAGGTTGGAGTGCCAAAAGCTACAGGGTGCCTCAACATGTAGAATGAGCTCAGATGACAAAGTTAGCTCCTGAGTCAAGCATTCATACCATTTCAGTCTTTCAGAGAATAAAGTGTTGTTGGGCTCAGCAGCCATTCACATAAAGAGATTTTTTTTTTTCATCAGGAAACAGCTTTCATAAGCTTTAGCTCATGTTAAAAGAGTAAATTCACATCTAGAAAAAAATGATTCTGCATGCCAGTATTTACCAATGCCATGGATAGCACAGACACTGCTATTACACATTTGTAAATCTCTTGGATATTTTCTTGTAAATGTCTACTCTCTCCTCCTTTTCCTTAATTTCATCTATTGTGTCTGTGCTTCTCTACCTCTGTGAGATTGCAGTGTATGTGTGTGTGTATATATTCTCTCTCTCTCTCTCTATATATATATGTATATATATACATATATATATACATATATACATATATATGTATATATATATATATAAAATCTAGCTGTTCAGCAATAAGGCAACAATAATTGCAATACACTCTACTAAATTAACACATTGGTTCACAATGTAAAATTTGCACTGTTGCCACACTTAGAAAAGTGACTGTGTTTCAGTCAAACGATTACTGCCCTGACTGTTCTCACAATGCATAAGTCTCAAGAGCCAGGAAACATCTTGCCTGCACAGAATGTAGTCCCTGTTCCTCACTGGATTGCATGGCTGCTCAGGTCAATGGTCCATACAACATAATATTATATATATTATGTATGGCAAGAATACATTTTACACATTTATCAAAATTTTGCAGTGACTGGTTGAGAATGTCAATGATATTATAAAAGGATCATTTTGCTTAATTAAGAAGAGGAAAATTCAGCCTGGTAACTAGTCTTTTGTAATCATCTTAAATGCCAAAAATGAATCATGCACTTCACAGTAATTCTTGATCATCCAGAGGCCACCTGAAAGACTAGATAAAAAGCACATTTAAAAAATATATTTTTAATTTTTTATATATAATAGTGGGATTCATCATTACATATTTGTATATACACATGAGCATAGTTTCATTCCCCAGTATATTTTAGGGACTACTGATGGCAAAAGTAACAATTTAAGCTGGGATTGGAACTGAAAAGTGAATTTGTGTCAGTGTTTGCCTGATGACTTTCCATCATATTGCTAAATACAATTTTGATTATCAATTTAAAGCCACTGTTAATACGTCTCCCTTTAATTAACCTGTGTGATGGAGGTGAATCATGACTTGAATGTCAGAATCAAATGAAATAAAGGCAACAAGAAATGACAAATTGTCTTTTCAGTTAGTTATCAACAGTGTGCCCCAACTTCCTTCTGAGATAAGAACCAAATCATCATTTTATGACATTAGTTAGCCTGAATCAAAGAGACTTTGTCCTCCTATTTTATTTTCAACCTTGGGTCCCTGAAAAAAAAGGAACATCTAGTTCTTGAATGGTCTAGGTCTGTCATCAGCCCCAAGTAGAAGTTCTGAACTTCCTCATACTGTCCTTGGTTCCTCTTTGGTAGGAAAAATAGAAATCACCTAGCTTTCTTTCTCAATGACTCTTTTTTCATGGCATTGACCTTACTTCCTCCTCTTCCACATGCTCCTGTGTTGTGGGTATTGACAGCTGGGGAGGATGAACAGAAGGACACAGGAGCCTGCCTGAGCTCAGTCCACAGAGGAGCAGCATCATAAGCCTCTTCTGAGTTCATCTTTAGCCACTTTCTCCTGAGGTTTCACCTCTCATTCCATTCTCATTTACTAAAACCAAAGTACTTTTCATTTTTTGTATCTAGAAAAGGAAGGGTGATGATGTGTATTTAAATGTTTTAAACTGGCCTTTAGCATATGTTGCTGGCAGAGCAAAGAACCTGCTTCCAAGGAAATATGTACTGAGGTATTTTATCAAGCAGCTCCTGAGTGAAGTTTCCTCCCTCCATAAATATAGAAACAATATTACTGAAAGGAGACAGTGTTAATAGAAGTTAGGAAGCTGTGAGGCACTTTTATCCCCCTTCATGTAATATTTTAAACGATTCAATAATGAAAACGTTATTACTCACCAACTTCATAGTTGATTATTACATTTTAAATGTATTTTAATCTGTCAAAGAGGTGATTGTTTTAATATTCCTATTTGAAGAGAATTCCAATGTCATTTCTTTAATTACAAGGCAACCTAATGTATTACATTCTGAAATTGAAATGTAAAAGAAGGATATGATTTATGGTCAAAGATTAAGCAAATTTATCAGCTTAGGTTTCCTCCCAAATTTTAAACTAAATCTAGATTTAATAAATCTTGGCAGTGCTGTCTTTCAGTTCTGCTGTTATTGATTTAAAGGCTCATTTCAGAATAAGTCTCTTTTTAACCACAAGAATTTCTTATTTGTCCAGAAAGGTCGTAACAGGCCCTATAACTGACAAGGGGATTTGGTTTATAAACATGTGTTTGTAAGATGGGCAGGACAGCAGCCTCTGTTGCAGAGCACACTTCTTCTTGTCTCCTTCTGTTCTTCCTTTCAGCACAGAATGCAAGCCTTATGGCTCTCCTATCCTAAATCTGAAGATGCTCTTTTTGTTTTCCTACAGAGGTTAAAACATGAAATACAAATAGTAAACCTAACTTGGGGTAGAAAAATAGTATTCACATCACTCAGGACTGAACGAATATTTGTTTTGCTCTTTTTAAATTTTCTTCCCTCTCATGGGCTGAAACATGCCTGTCTTTGATATATGTTGGTAATCAACTTTCACTTTCCACTCTGAAAGACGCAGAAGCATGGACAATTTCACTATAAGCAGCCCAGTTGTTGAGGGTAGAGGAGATAGTACATGAAGAGCAAGACACATAGTCTCAGTCAGTCCAATCCAACTCTTCTGGGCTCTAGAATATGCCAATAACAACTAATGTTCCTACAGAAGTGAAGATTTAAAAACAAAATTCCCTCCCCCACAGAGATGTGTCCTGCTTATTCTTTTGCAGCTGAAATGCAATACGCTACACCATATATTTTCCCATCCAATGAAGTGTAAGATACTGACAAAACATTTTGCAATCTAAATCTGGGTGCTCAGTTTATCTATTAATGAAAATTTCAACAGAGTTCTTATCCTCACATATGTTGGTAATTATACATTCTACAGTATGAGAGTTTTGCCTTGAATTCAGGAACTGTTGGTAATAAGACATAATTTTCTTGGCCAGAATTCATTAGTCATTTTTTTCTCTCTGTGTGTGTGTGTGTGCACGCACGCGTGTGTATTATGCGTGTGAACTTTCAAAGTGGTTTTAAAATTCCACAATTAATACTAATCACCCATATCAAATAAATGAATAATATTCTCAAATAGCTTGTGCTGTTGCTTTTCTAGTACAAGTTACATCAGTCTGACTGAGTTTAAGAAAATTTATTTCACAGGATAACACCTGTTTCAAATACAAGTCCCACAAAATGTTCTCTCATCCAGTGTTTTAACTCATTTGGAGTTTGTTTCATTAGTTTGACAGAAGACTTCCCAAGGAAACAAAGCATTAAATTGGCAGAGCCTAAACAAGACTTTCCTTCAGGAAGGGACTGGGAGATTTGGGTGACAGTCTAATTGCTTCTAAGCCCCCAAAGAGGCCTGGGGCAGCGAGTGAGAGTGTGTCAACATCAACAGCCAAGTCAGCCAAAGAATTAAGCAGGCAGAGTTCTCACAAACCCAGTGCATCGCAGGGCACTCCAAATAGGTTTCAAATGGGGATTTGAAACAAAATAAAGAATTAACGTCTGGCAATCAGTATAGTCCTAACAGAAGTCATTCCCACAATGCAAAACAGGCTCCTTCACCACTTCAGCTAGTCTGGAGATCCCGGAAAAAGATGCACACGATACTGATACCCTAAGTTATCTAGAGTTTTCCATCCCCTCAAGCACATGGCACAGAACACCTGCCACATATATAGATCCAGCAAAAGCAGATGCAGAGAATCGTGGAACAGGTTATCCAGCTACTGTTCCTGAGAGAACAGGATTGAACAAACTGATTCTGTTCAGGGGATGTGGGAGTCAAACAAACAAATAAGCCACCTGCCAGAATGCTCACTTCCATGTAGCCCTTTTGCCTCCTGGAGGGATGAAGTTACTCAGAAGAATTTCAGGCCATTCTTAGTTTCAAAAATAATAACAAAAGAGAAATAACAAATCTTCACTTTATTAGCCAACTCAAAAAGTAGTTTTTGGAAAATAATGATTTAAAAGTTCTTAAGTACATGGTGTGCCAACAATGAAATACATATTTTTTTAAGCACTAACAATAACTTATTGGAATCATTACTAAGCCTCAGATTTGGCCTTGATTTTCCAATAATTGTGATAACCAAGACCTATAGGGTAAGGAATTAATTTCTATTATTTTTTAAAAGAAAATATGACAAGACAAAAGAAAGGAAATAGATATCGTTTATGTTTTTAAAAAAATGTTTGACTTTCTCTAGGCAAGGGGAAATATAGATTTTTGGTAATGCTAGGAAATAATAAGACTAATAGTAATATTTCATCCAAAGCATGAGGATGTAAAGCAGAATGTTGCTGCTTCTATGCAGGTTGGCAGTAAAAACTAGTTACTTTCATTTGGACCCTTGTAAGCAGCTGGATGCAAACCTGGGATTAGGAATGAGAGTATGAGATAGAGAAAAGAGATCTGGAGTAACTACACATTAGACACCATTCTATAATAAGTATTGAATTCATTCCACCTAAATATGTAGATTTAGAAGAAAACTTGGACTGGCATGCAGATCTCTTTTTCATATATCAATCTCCTCGAAGAAAGTGCTGGTTTTTACTTGTTTCATGATCCTCAGCACTTAACACAATATCTGCACCTAGTAGTGATTTAATAGATGTCCAAAGAAGGGAAATTGTAGGTGAAGGATCTTAGGCACAAGGCTTAACAACAGGAAAACTGTGCAAAGTGTCCAATAAACTTCGGTAGTCAGGGGCCCAGTATTAATTCTTGAGAGGAGTTAAATAACATGATAAACAAAGGTCAAGATCAGGAAACAAAATAATGGAAGACTGCAAAAAGGAAAATGATAATCAGGACTGTTGTTCAAGCAATGCTAGAAAATTATGCCTAGCCGAGTAGACAACTTAAGCACCTAAGGCAGAATGAAAGTTTCTCTCTTGTCATTAAGTCCTCTATTCAATTACCATTTATCGGGGTAATTAAACACTGGAAAGTGATGCCAGGCTAATTGTTAGATTATGATAATTACATGTCTTTGCTATGCTACAGCTGATCAAAATAAGATGTGGTCTCGTGCACTTAGCTAAAGCTGCTCTGTAATCGTCAGAATTTCGTAGAGCACTAGGCCATTTATTACTAATTCATTACAAACCAGGCAGAGAGGCTTATTATTTGTAATGCTCCTTTTTCCCCCACACAGTCTCCTGGAACAAGACTCCCAAAAGGTTAAGCACAGACTGCTGCCTCTCATTGGCCCATTTCCATCCCAATTACACAGCCGAGCAGCATTAGGTGCCTCTATTTGAGAGGGTTCATCAGACGGCTTCACAAAATCCTGCAACCGCCTATCACATTGGCAGGAACACCCAAGACTCTCTTTCAGTCTCTGCCAACCACTGTTCTGCTCTGAGTTGTGTCCCAGCAACCGAGAGTTGGCAATCCAGAGATCTTTGGGTTCGGAGGCTCCCTTCTGCTCAGGTCAGGCCCATACCAGGCTGGGATATGCCCAGGGGTTTGCTCCCATTAGCAGACTTTCTGTGGAATACAGACTGTACTCCTCCCTCCAGACATCCAGTCTCTGTTCCTCCAGTCAAGGTCAGGAGAAGAAACCGACTTTCTCAGGAACCAGCCAGCATCACTGCAAAGCTACCAAGAGCAATTCCAATCTTTGTAGAGAAAGAGTAGAATGACTCCATTGTCTTTGAGCTCCACAAGGCCAGAGTCCCTGACATATATGGAGGCTAGAAACCTTTCCTTCCATCTCTCTGCTACATACTCCATGACACTATTAGTGGGTAGGAAGGTAAACAGGTAAATAACATTCTTCCTTTTGTTTTATCCTGGGACTTCTTAAGCTCTCCTCTGTAACCATCATAACACATTCAGGAAACACAGAGCATCAGATCAAAAGTTGAGTAACTTACTACAAAGTTCATGTCACAGTGTATGCTCTATTTTTTTCCTCCTAGTATTTATGCAGTACTATAGGACTGAATGTTTGTGTTCCTCCCTCCAATTCCCATGCTGAAGCCCAACTCCCTGTATGATTATATTTAGAAATAGGGTCTTTAAAAGAGGGCATAAGGAAAGAACCCTGATCCAATAGCATTAGTGTCCTTTTAAGGAGAGATGCCAGACAGCTGCTCTCTGCATGTTGTGCAAGGACCCAGTGAGAAGGTGGGCATTTGCAAGCCAGGAGGAGAGCCCTCACCAGGCACCAGCTTCTGGTAAATCTTATCTGTAACTTTTAGCTTCCAGAACTTTGAGAAAATAAATTTCTGTTATTTAAGTCCACCAGCCTATGGTAGTTTGTTATGGCAGCCTGAGCAGGCTAATATTGGCAGTTTAAAATTAAATTAATGGTATTGTTGGTGGGGGGTTCAATTACAATACTGCCAGTGACTTTATAGATATAAAAAAATCAATGAAAAACAACTAACTGAAAATGGCCAGAAAGGAAGAAAAAAAAGAGGGAAAGGGGAAAAAAAGCAGAGCCAAGTCACTCACTAGTTTCTGCCATGGGAGACGCTATCCCTTTGCTGTTCTGAGCAAATGGCTGGTCTAAGGGGAGAAGACACATTATTTTCCTAAGTAGGGGTAGTTTCACCTCTGAAATTAACTCATGGCACTGCAAAAACGATTGTATTATCACCTGGCAACTGTGTTATCTCACTGTTTCAGCAAGGCTTTCGCCCAGAGATAGAATGAAGGGTGTTAGAGAAAAGTCACATACTCCATTTTACCCTTCCTTGACCCTGGAAATTAAAACAGAATATGCCACCACCCTTAAAAAAATCATAGAAAGTGTGTTCTAGGAACAAAACAAACCACAGGATATCTTTGTTAACACCAGAACATTTGAAACTGCCATTTTATGCACACATTTACTGGTGGCCTGTGGCTTAAGACTGGGGAGCTGGGGAGCTGAGAACTGCAGTTCATCACATAAAAATGGTTTTGCACTACTTAGTATTATTATTTCCTCCCCACACTCATTAAAAGGATATTCATTCATACAGCTGGATCCTCTATTTACTTTTATAGCCTGGACCACAGAAAGATATATGCAAGAATAATGCAATCATAAAAAATAAGAAACTAATTGCTCTGTCCCAAGGAAACATAGGGGGAGAAAGAAATAAACGATTCACCATTTATTTCTTAGAAATAAATCTAAGCACTTTAGGGGATTCTCAAGTGCTATAATATCTCTACCTACTTAAATGCTTGTCTGTCTCAATGACAGAGAATATGGTTGTTGTTTTTCTCCTTCTGCTTTCGTCTTAATAAACTCTACTTTCAAAATGTCTACCTTGAAAAGAACTATAGTTCAAAGCAAATGCACATGACCTGCCTCTTGAACTTTCAGAATTTTTGGTATTGCTGCAAGATCTGAATGAGCCACTTGTGTGGACCGTGAGGTTTCAGAGGGATGGTTAATGCCAAGCACAAACATGATGAAATAAGAGAGTGATAATGGGCACTCCATGCCGGGTGACAAGTCAGCACTGTGAGCTTTGAGAAGACAGGGTCACAACTGGCTTTCTTCAACACTCAGCAGTACAATCCCAGATCCCAAAGTTTCATGATGTACACATTAACATTTTATTGCTATTCAAACTGTTCTTTCTGTTCAGAGAGAAAAAGAGAACGTGAGCTATTACTGGTCACAAACTCAGCATTGATGAGCTGGGGTCAAAAAACAACAAAGGGGTTTATGAAACCTGTGGGAGATATTAAATCAGTCTGGGATTTAGCACAGATTCCATGCTAAATCTATATCCAATGTGAGGAAAAACATGGCTGTGTCTCATTGCTCAATATATTTACAGAAAAGGGCAATTTCACTTGTTGATGTTTTAATTCAACATCTGGGTACCTACCTTGTGGATGCCAAATATTTAATTAAAGTCATAACACATTTTGTATGCTAAAAGGAACTTGCACATTTTGTCCATTCCACAAATATATAAAGCATGCCTTTCAACCCTATCTCTGGGGAGTAAGGCATGGGCAAACAGGGAACACACCTGGGTATACTCTCAGATTTTCCAACTTGGATATTTATAACTGAGAAGAGGTCACAATAGGTAAGACCAAAGAGCAGCCATCCAAGGATTAAAGAATCCAGTCATTAACTTAAAGATCTAAGTCAAGGTCACTAGAAGTGCTGGTTTCTTTGGTTTTATAAATCTGACTGGGGAAAGTAACATGTGGCACTCACTGGCCAGGTGGATAGCCTAAAAACACAGTCTACGTGGCTGATGAAGAGGAGAACCCACTGTTGGGGCTATGGAGCTTGCTCTGAAGCATGCACTGATATCCAAGGCTGCAGGAAGGGAAGAAGGTGCTCTACCTGCAGAAACACCTTTTCTTCTGTTGATGAAGGCGTCTAGAGTTGTTTGCCACCATATAATTGGAACATGATCTGTAACTTAAAATATACCTCCACTTAGGGTTTTGAATTCTAAGTTACAAATCATTCCAACACACTAAAGGAAGTGAACAGAAAATTAGGAGTTATAGAAAGTGGCTTTTTTCGTTTGTTTTCTTTTAGTGTAAATATGAGTTTCTGGCATAAAAGCTGAAGAAATATACTTACATATGCATAGAACTTCCCGGTAGAGCATTAAATTTAGTTTTGTTTATTTTTAAAATGAGGGTGGTGGCTTTGAGATATAATAAATATCTCTAACTATGTCAGAGATGTTTGGAAATATATGGCAACATGAAATACTGCTATTCTTTGACAATTAGGACTTTTACAAATTCATATCACACATGAGAAAATTGTGTTGGTTCTAATGACTAGAGAAATTTATAAGACAACTCAAAATTCAATACGTCACTCCTGCTTTTCTTAATGGTAAATTGCAACCCAGCATCTTTGAGCATTAACTGATTAAAAATAGAATTCTCAGCGCAATATTTATAGCTCAGTGTTTATGTATGCTATCAAATCTATGGATTCCTCTAACATGCAACTTTCAAATATTCAGTTGTCACTGAACAGTTACAACTAAGTTAAAATTCTAACTCAACACTTCTTTAAAACACCAGGTTATTAGCCTTTGTATTTCCAGACACTACCCATGTTTATTAGTCCTAACCTACAGTAATTACAAATGCATATAGCATGCATGACATAAGCCTGTAAAGAGAGGGCCTGCTTATTTTCCCTTGATGCTCAACAATAATTACACTGAAAACCCTACTTCTGTATCTAGACTAGAGAGAGACATAATAGCAGAAGAAATTGTGAGACATCATTTCATCCAGCTGTTTGCTTTCAAGACTGTTAATTATCTAGTCTCTTTTTTTGAAAATCTCCAGCGAGAATTTCAGTCTTAAATAGTAGCTCTTCCCAGGACTTACAGATATCACTCAAAATTCAATTCATAAGGAAATTCTCTTTTCAAGGGCATCCAGGTTTCCACTGTGCTTCAGAGTATCCCACTCACCCCTACCCAATAAGAAGATTTGAGAAAAAAGTGGAGGGAATTTAGCTCATGTTTTCCTAGGAAAGTCAAGCGGATGGTATTATCGACTGTCTACTGCATTAGCAATTTCCAACTGAATTACAAACGGTTTCCCTGCATCATATTGCTATTGTTCAATACCATTTTCATTGCCTTAATGAAACAAAGCTATGTAATATAACCATAAAGTACTGATTACAGTTAACTGTAATGGAAAAGAGCTAAGGAAAGACCTATTTTTAAAATATGTGAAGAAAAAGATACGAAATGCTGATACTTAGCAGACACTGTTTTTTTTTTTTTTTTTTTTTTTTCCTTTTCCTTTTTTCTCTTTTTGGCTTCCTGGATTGGGATCAAAACAACGCTGACAAATTAATTCTTTCTCTTCCAACAATACAGATGGTATTTCCCCTAAGATAGAATTTCTAGGAGATTTCCCAAAGAGTAAAAGTTCCCCAGGTTCTAAAAAAAGCCCTGAATTTTACATGTGTCTTTAAAAGTGTCTACTTCAAATCAGAGTATTTGCCTAATCCCATGAAAGAGGATATCCAAAATTTTTCCTGGGGTACAGGTTTCTCTCTGCCTGTAGGTGAGTACTTTGGAGAAGTGCCATCGTGAAACCATTAGTGCACTACTTATTGCCCTATATTAAATCAACCAGCAACACAAATGATCAGGTTGCTGTGCTGGGCTGGAGGCTGCCCAAGTGAGATGGCAAATCCATGGCTAAGGTTTCTGCCTTTTAGCAAAGGCAATGAAGATTATTTGGCAGCTCCTTATGTACCCAGCTCCTTTCCCATAAATAGAAGCAGCAAACAAAGAGTTGGAAGCAATAGGCAAAAGAGAGAGAGAAAATTCTTGGGTGTCCCTAGATATATTATGGGGAGAGGCTGTAGTGCCAGGCACTTGTGATATTCTTGCTAGAGTTATTGTACCCCTACCCCCAACAAATAACCCAGTATAATTGGAGTAATGGAGAACAGAGCACATTGCAACCACTCCCCAAGCATTTCTTAAGAGTAAGCTGGTGACAGTTAATAAAACTACTGTGCAATGCTGTAGTGGCAGATGATCTGTGACTGCCCTGGTTCTAGATACTTACACATTTAACATCTGAAAAATCCTCCCTGCTATTTCCTCAGAGGATATGGTATAAATGTAGAGTATGCTGGAAATGCCTGAATGTCAAGATCAGAGAGTAGTTTCGCCAAGACAAACTCTGGTCTCAGAACAAACCCTCTGGGGATCTTTGCAAGTGTTCATATTTCTATGAGAAACACTGAGGATACCATCGTCCATGTGGACACAACATGCTAGGTTCTACACACTGTATTTGATGCATCGATCTGATGACAGTGGCTCAATGCAGTCTCCTCAATGCTCAATTTACTAGCATTTTCTCATTTTTTGCACCCCAGAAAAAAAAGCTAAAAATAAACCAGGGTGCTATCTGTTAGACCTCTTTCAATAATGTCTATTACTTGAAAGAGAACACACATTTATCTCTTCCTATTAGAGTGCTAATTTATGCAAGTTCATTTGCCTTTTGTGTCTATTGATTGGATTCTTGTTGTCTCATCCTCTGTACTCCATTAGAATCCTCGCTGACTTAACAATAATGCAAAACCCAGACAAAATTTGTACAGCTTTTATACGCTTTTGCATCTATAGCCTATTTAAAAGTTTGCATAAGCAAGACAGTATAAGTAGAAATTATGGTCTACACGAGAAAGCATTTCATTTCATCACAGCAGAAAGAAAATCTGAGAGAAGATGAGAATACTTAATGATTGAACTTCTCTTTTCAGTTTTAAATAGTCACGTCTGAACATTTGAAAAGAATCCTGTGCTTCAGGCATGCTGAAATTAAAATAGAAGCACAATTTGAGTTTACAGATTATAAAACCAGTAAGCACAGCTGCTAAATGCAGGACAGGAATGGCCCTCCTTTTCCAAATCTGTTTGTGTAAGACAGTCAAACATAGAAGCAAAATTTCTTTTACTGTGAAAACTGGAAGAAAACAAAGCTCACCCGAGAAGAACATTTTTCAGATATTGTTTGTATATATTTGCTTCTAGTCTCAAATAATTCTCAATTCATTAAGAATCTACCTACCTGCCTGCTAACTACTTACCTACCTATAGATAAACTCTGTATCTACATATCTAGTATCTATCTATGTAGATAGATATGGATATAGATATATCCTAACATATTTTTCAATATTAATTAGTCCAAATGCTTTCTCTTTAGGAGTTCAAACAAAGAAATCTAATTTTACTTTTAGAATAATGATTAAAAAACTTATTAAATAAGTAATAGAAAAACTGTTGATCATAGGACAAGAGAGTACAAAAGTTCAAATTTGAAATGTGATTTTAAACTCCAAAGAATATTTTAACCTTGTTTGTGCAGAGCTCACATATGCTCTTTTGAAGAGCTGATAACTATTTCTTCTTGTTTTAACTTCACTAATTTATCCATGTCCAAAAAGGAAGAAGGGAAATATGAAAGTACAGTATGAATCTGGTCTCATCCTCCTCCAGGTGATTTCTGGAAGCAGGGATCCTACAATGGAGAAATCACAAGATGTTCATGAGTCCATGAAAAGAGAGGCTTTTTTGGCTTATTGAGCATTCTGAAATTGCTCTGAGCAGTGATGTCTGACAGAGGCAGAGGGACTCCTGGCAGGTGTGGAGGTCAGCCACCCAGACCTCTCTAAGGATGGTTGCAAATAGCACAAGATGTCCAGGAACTTTAATAGGCATCCTCTGAACCACTTGGGAGGTGTCAATAATAAAAAGTGGAAATCAGAGTGGAAAGGAAATTTCATCTTTAATCCTTCTTGTGGCACCTGGCTTTTTTAGCACATATGGTATGCAAAGTTTGTTAATGTCTAGAGGTCATCAAGAAAACAGAGTTGATCAAAGATATTTCAACTTTATAGACATCTATCTGATAACTGAGAAGAAACAACTATCTTATTGGTTGTGGTGGGCAGCACAGAAAAACGGGTCCATAGAAGGGGATAGACAGCCATCTGCCTTCCTTCTAATGTGGATTCTGCTACTACTAATTGTGTAATATTGGCATGTATGTTACTTCTCTGAACCTCAGTTTTCTCATCTGTAACATCAGAATAACAATGATGCCTCATTCCTAAGACTTCTGTTAAGGTTAAATAATAAATGAACAGATGAAAACTAAAAGTAAAGCACTTGACAAATAGTAAGTGCTCAATAAATACTAATACAAGGTGAGAGGAATATATACAATTAGATTATTCACATAGCTCAAAAAATTGACCACTAAAAGCAAAGAAATTTTAATACTTTTGAAAACTATCTTGAGATTCTCAAAGAACTTTAGAAACAAAAATTTCTAAATTGTGACATATTTTGAGTAGGATGAATATAATTGTAACAAATATTTGTGAAATAAGAAAAACAGACTTTTTATTTTTTAGTTGTAGATGGACACATTACTTTATTTAATTTACTTAATTTTTATGTGGTGCTGAGGATTGAATACAATGCATCACATGTGCTAAGCAAGCACTCTACCACTGAACCAGAACCCCAGCCCCAGGAAAATTGACTTTAAAAAAAATATATATATATATTAAAAAAATATATATATTAGTTGTAGTTGGACAAAATACCTTTATTTTATTTATTTGTTTGTTTTTATGTGGTGCTGAGGATCGAACCTAGGATCTCATGTGGGCTAGGTGAGCACACTCTACCACTGAGCCACAATCCCAACCCCAGGAAAATTGACTTTTATAGGAAGTTTTTTAGAATAGGGAGAAGATGCTGATTCTTTCAAAGGTTTTCCTGTGCACACATGAGGACAGTTCAGTTACTTTTTCAAAGTGTTGTACATGTAGATATACAGAGGAAGTGTGGACCATTGCCTATGTGGTATGATTTCTGGGACAAAAAGGCCATCTTTAAACAGAAATAGGTTCCCAAAAGTGAACATTAGTCTTTAAATATGTGTGAAGTGTTATTCTCTTTGGGAGGGAGATCATACTTGCCAGCTACTGCATTCATATATTTTCATTTCTCTGACCCATTAATACCTGTCACCTAGCAGAATTAAAAGCCCTGAGAGACTACTGAACACGGTGGGTAAATTTTGATGAGAAAGAACCCTGGGAAACTAGACACTGGACAGAATGATGGACGTTCAGGTTGAGACAGAGCATCACTGAGCCTTCTCAGTTCTACTGAGGTTGGCTTAACAGACCATCTTCACAATTGGATTAGAATAAATATTTCTCTACAGGAAGAGCTGTTTTAACTTAATCTTGAAAATTACACTTCACTTGAGCAATATGATATTTGATTGACCTTCTATCCTTTCTTAATTTGATTGGCTTTTCACATATTTACATCCTGTCTTTCTTCATTCTTTAATTAATTCATTCAAGACAAGTATATCGATCACTTCCTATGGCTCAGACACTGTATTTGAAGGTTAAGAAACAAAAATGAACCAAAACATAGTCCTGCCCTACAGGAACTGACAATCTAGGACCCTGGGGGTAGGGGAATAGCACAAATAAATCCTGCCATAAAATGTGATACATGTTGTAAAAGAAATTTATCTCAAATACTGTGGAAAACAGGTAACAGCAACAAACTTTCAAAGAGTTCTGGATGACTTCACAGAAGAGCCACATCTTGGAGGATGGACAGAATCATTTGAGGAGAAGGGGAGGAGTGGGCTTCCAGGCTAGGTTACATGTTCAGAAGCTTGAAGCAAGGAGTTTGCTGAGAGAGAAAATGAGGCCTCAAAGGAGTGTTAAAACTTTAACTTGAAAAAGGACTTTGACAGGCAATGAAGAACCAGTGAAGATTTTTGAGAAGGTAGAGGACATGATCGGATTTGTATGGCAACATGATCCTTCTTTTAGCCCTGGAGAAGACAAACTGGATGGAGAGAAAGCCTAAAACAAGAAGACCATTAAGGAGTCTATTGCAACAGGCCAGGCAAACAAACACAGGTCTCACAGGCTTCAGCTGAGGCCTCCTTATTCCCGGGCACCTGCCAATAACCAATCCAGTAGTGCATCCATTCTGTAACTATTTGTAGAGGCCCTATGGAATGCATACTTAGCACTGTGGAAAGCTACAAATCAGGTTAGCCACAAAATCTTCCCTTCTTCACGTGATTGTCTAGACATGAAGAGGGCTTAACGTGGGCATTTGTAGAATTAAAGAAAAGGAGATGAACAAGAGAAAGGTTATACCCAGGCAGAAACATCAGAGAGGGTTAAAAATAATCCCCATCATTTGTTCATTATTTTACAGTTCTTACATATCACCAAATGTCACAGGGTATTGTGCAGCGGCTGAAGGAACCGTGACTGTGAAGTTTAAAAACCTGGGTTTAAATACTGTCTGCCTTTTAAACTTGGGCAAACCACTTAATCTTTGTGTCTCACCTTTTAAATAAATAAATGAAAAACTAGGTGTCCCAAAGATTCTATGATGCCATTTTTATTTAACACAAGGAACACACAGAATTATCAGCACAGGCTTTGTGACTGAATTGTCCCTAGTTCTGCAAAATACACATATCACTACTGACTAGAAGCTACAAAAGAATCTGCAGTTACCGTTTATCACACCGTTTTATCCCTCCACCTGCTCTCAGCTCTACTGAGGGCCAAAGCAGCACAACAGGAAACAGCAAATATAATGATGAGAAAAATCAGTGAAGTCACCATTTAATAATTTCCCTCAAGTATATTCTCACCTGTTTCCTAGCATCTCATAATATCTCAAGTCCTTGAGGAGCTTTCCAGGTTCCAACAACTCCAAAAAGGAATATAAATATGTAAGGTACACTCAATCAAAATTATTTTACACCTGTTCTCTTCTACTAAAAATGATAAGAAAGAATCTGCATTATCCTCTCTGGACAAATAAAACTTTTTCTCTTCCAAATCCTTTGGAAGGTAATTAGATGCCTTAAGTACAGGGGTAATTTAAGATTTTTGTCCATCTCCAAAACGTTGACAATATGTGAAACAGATGGAGGTCATTTCTTTTATTCCTCTAACTTTTCCTTTTGGCTCTGAGGAACGGCACGGTGACATGAATGTTTTGCTGTTATGTGTGGTAGACAGACCTGAAGGTCCCAAAGGTGAGGCAAATCATACCCTTTGAAATGCTGTGTTATTTTTGTCAATAAATTCGGATTAACTATGAAAGAAAGCCTTGAAATACTTCACATGCCTCAACTTCTGCGTTAGGAGGAAGGTGGAGAATGATGGGAGAGGGGAGGGGATATGCTAAACTGATGATGATGATGATGATTGGTAATCATTTCGATTCACTGAAATCAAATGGCTTTCCTAACACCATGGGCCTGCTCTGTGACTCATTTAGAATTCTAGAAGCAAAAGGGCTTTTTGTTGTTGTTGTTGTTGTTGTTAACCTATCTAGATAGTTTTCTAGGAAGTTACTAACAGGAACCAAGATTTAAATCAAATCACAGTCTACAGTTATAAAATGCCTTCTGCAACTTTCCCTCTCTGGTCTTCTTTTTACAGTATTTTGGTTGACTAAATTTTTTCTCTGCCTGATGGCTTTAAGTGTGTTTGATGTTATAATTCATACATAACAACATTTGTGAGAGTCTAATGCCTGAAAGTGTTACTCAGTAAGTCAAATATTTTTTCTACTTTTGCTCCTAAAATTTTGCCTCTAATTGTTAAAAGCATGAAACACTGAGCAATTAGAGGGCTAAGGGTGAAAGCCAGGGCATTGGATATATGTGGTTCATCTACTAAATGCTCCAACAAAGTAGTCATTATTTCACATCAACTGGACTCTGTTTTGTAAGAGACACTGGGTTGTTTGGAATTCTAAAATTATACATATAGTATTGCTGAGGTCAATCAGAGACCACTCAAACCAGTGAGGATACGCATTATGCTTATATGAAGTAATATTTTAAAAGTCACCACACTTTACCATTTGTGCCATTCCTTAAAAGAAAATGGATAAATCTAGAGGCTTTTCATTTTCTTTAGATAAGCACAAGAAACTGAGTGCTGCTTGGCCTTAGCATTTGATCCCTGAAGGTTAATCCCTTGGGAGGTCAGAGAGCATTCTTCACACTATCCTAGAGCACCACACTCTATTCTATAGCATAAAAGCTGAGGGTCTTACCAAGATAGAAAATGTTAAATATAGTTTATTAGACTATTAAAAGTTTATAACATCACTTTACTATTCCTTGGTATTCATCAATAAACCCCCATTGATCTCTACAGGAATCTTAATGTAGCCTCTTGTACAGTAATACCTATGTGCTCAAGCTTCAAAGATCCATTTATTTCACGTGTGTAATTTGCCCACTTATTCCTGCTGAGATAATACTCCCAGTTTAATTGCCCATGGAGCAACTGGATAAATCAGCTATGTTGGTTTTTATTAGCTGTCTACACATATGTGTAAAGAAAAACAAAAAAGCAAGATGGTTCAAGTTATACACTGCAAAGATTAGAATAGTTTTTTTTTTGCTATGAAACTGAAAAATGGACCCAACAGATATCCCTAGATATTGCAAAATGAAAAAAAAAAGTTTAAATACACTTGGAGTTGCCAACTATTTCATTGTTTCAGAGGCAGAGAATAAATAATCTTACATTGATTTATAAACGTAGATTTATTTATGCACAAAGAAAGAATAAATGGGGGTAAATAGATAAATGAATGGATGAATAAATGAATGAACAAAATCACAGAAAAAAAAATTACCCAAGCCTGAACCCACTGTAGAAATGTCAGACTTATAAAGCTGACATTTACTCATAGGAATTTAAGCCTATTGTCACTTGATGATCAACACTATATTGAAAGAAAAGTTACTGTATGTAAAGAAAATTATTATTTCCTATATGTTGAACCTTTAAACAGTCATTTCTAATTGATCTTTCCATTAAAGCCATTAGCCAAATATAAGTCATAGGCCACACACTTGGGAGAATGCATACACACAAAGGCCTAACTTAAAAACATAAAATTAATACGTTAGTGGAAATCTTAGTCCTTCAAAGAAGTGGAAAGAGGTGCTTACTTGGATTCTTCCTTTTTTCTTCTTTTAAAAAAAATTGGTATGAATGCTGTATTCTCACCAAAGAATAAAAATCCCTATATTGTTTTGAATAAATCTCTATTTGATCTTCTGGTTTCCTCCTAAAGACACTTTATTGCTAAATGATAATATACTATTAAATTGGTTACTGAACTATATGGCATATATTTAACTATAAACCCTGGAACACAGTCACATTCTAGACTGAGTTCTAAAACTGGTAGTATGTTGAGATAGAAGCATGTGAAGGCTATTTGAGCATAGTAGATATGGAAAGAGCTGAGGAAAGTCATTGCTTTATTTGTTTTTGTTTTTTTTTAATTTCCAATATCCAGTAAAATCAGATAATGACCAGACTACAAAAAATGAACAAATCTTCTACTCAGAACAAACTTTATGTCATTTGAAAAGTAAGAACATGTATTAATGCCAATGGGTCTTTGGTTATCCTGATTTAAATATAGCTTAAAATATGCTGAATCTATTATATGTGGGGCTCTTTCTTATGCACTATACATACATGTATTTTCCACGGGAATCAAAGTCTAGAAATTGAGTTCCATAAATGCTTAGGTTCAGAAACAAACAAACAAAAAACTCCTTATAGGTAATTGATTTCATGAATTTTGAAGCTATTGACTAGGTGATTTTACTAGCAGTGTTGCCTGCCAAATTTCCACTTTTGAAAATTTCAATAGCTTGTGGTCTCAATTTAAAATAAACAAGAACTCACAAACTGAAGCAATTCCAGAGATGAAAGGCAGACCCTAACAGCAGCAGGTGGAGCAGAGTAGGCATTATCGACATACTTGTTGATATGATTCAAGAGTGCTCAAGGCCATCTGATGCTAAGGGCCACATGTGAAATCAGCAGAGGCCTAACCTGGCTAATTCTCTCCCCTGATTGTGACAGGTTTGATTAGAAGAATAATCAGCTCTCAGCATCCTGTAGGCAGAAGTGCCAACTGAGTGCGTGTTTGTGTGTGTGTGTGTGTGTGTGTGTGTGTACTTCTGCACATGCACAGTGGAATGAATGCTGGGTCACCATAAATCCACCCTTAAAATCTTAAAGGGGTTCCACTACGAATGAAATCAAACAATTTCCCTCATAATTAGCATGAGCATTTTACTTCTGTCACTTTTAAATTGATTTTATACCAAGTAAAGCAAATGCAGATATTGTCTTTTTAAAAGTAAAAATATATTTGTATTTTGTAACTGAAAATAGAAGTCATGAGATGAAATCTCAGTGTAGTTTTAATATGTATATCTCTTAATCACTAGTCATGTTGAACATGGCAATTATCAAGAATATAAGTAACAATAAATGTTGGTGAGGATGAGGGGAAAAAGGCACACTCACACATTGCTGGTGGGACTGCAAATTGGTGCAATCTCTCTGGAAAGCAGTATGGAGATTCCTCAGAAAACTTGGAATGGAATCACCATTTGACCCATTCCTCGGCATATACCCAAAGGACTTAAAATTAGCATACTATAGTGACACAGCCATATCAATGTTCATAGCAGCTCAATTCACAATAGCTAAGCTATGGAACTAATCTTGGTGCTCCTCAGGAGATGAATGGATTAAAAAATGTGGTACATATACATAATGGACTATTACTCAGCCATAAAGAAGAATAAAATTATGGCATTGGCTGATAAAATGGATGGAACTGGTGACTATCATGCTAAGTGAAATAAGCCAATCCCCCAAAACCAAAGGCCAAATGTTCTCTCTGATATGAGGATGCTGGCTCATAATAGGTGGGGTGGGGGTTGGGGGTTGACATGGAAGTTCATTCAATTGGATGAGGGGGAAAATGAAATGGGAAAGACAGTAGAATAAATCAGACATAACTTTCCTACATTCATATATGAATATTTGACTGGGGTACCTCTGCATCATGTACAACCACAAGAATGGGAAGTTATAAGCCATGTATGTATGATATGTCAAAATACATTTTACTGTCATGTATAACTAAAAAGAACAAATGAAAAAAAAAGAAGTCATAAAATTTGGTGGTGGGGGGGGTGCAGGGATTTAACTCAGGGGCACTAAACCACTGAGTCACATCCTTAGCCCTATTTTGTATTTTTATTTAGAGACAGGGTCTCACTGAGTTGCTTAGCACCTAGTGATGCTGAGGCTGGCTTTCAACTATCGATCCTCCTGTCTTCAAGCCGCAGGGATTATAGGTGTGCACTACCACACTGGGCCTATAATTCACTTTTGAGGAATTACTTTAGTAGTTTATACTAAATAAGAAATGGTTTGGGATGAAATAAAACTTTTTCCTTAACTGTTTCTACTCTTCAAAATATTAATGAAATGAATAAAAAATCTTACCCTTATTTTAAAAATAGATCAAGAATAAACATTTAATCATTGAAAATATTACATTAAAATCAGTTCAATTCAACATTTGAAGGCCTACTTTGAGGTCTTCTGCTTCTTTCACTTCAGATTAAAATGACTTTAGTGTCTCATTATTTTTATGCAAAGAAAACTTAAACCAAATGTTGATTTATTTCAACTACTATTGCCATGTTAGTAATGTTGAAACCTCAAAATTTAGAGATATTAAATTCCAGAGTTATTTATCACTTAAAGGTGAAAATTTGGGGAAATTTTATAATGGGAAATATTGCCATTTTCAATTCTATAGTAATGGTAAAGTTGTTTTGTTAATGTGAAATGCAAAATGTACTGTGTGTGTGTGCTTTATTTGCTTAAAAAATTGCCATGTTCAGTATATTTAGATATACACAGGGATAGATTAAGGAAGAATACATACTAAGGGCAAAGAATTTTGAAAATGTTTATAAATTTCATTTTTATTAAACTTTCTTCCCACTGTGTCTATAAAAATCAGAGTGTAACAGAGAATGAGAGTGAGGAGCAAATGAGTGGAGTATTTAGGTCTGAAGAGCTAAAACTAGGTTATTTTAAGTTCAGTTCCACAAAGGGGGATGCTTTAATCTACAGCTTAGTGTATAACACATGTGATAACATTGAATGCAGATTTTCATCTACCTACCAAACTCGACAAAAATCTCAAATCCTCAACTAGTGCCCCCAAATGTAACTGTCAGTCAGCTGATGTCAAAGCCTAATGTCTTTTTATTGGCCTTACACATCTGGTCCCTGTCAGTGTCAAAGGGGCTGGCTGCATGTGGTATCATGGCAGGCAAGATGATTTATATGCACAGATCCAAAGATCTCAGGGCTCATTCAGAGGATGTGTTTCATCTGGTGAACTTGCCATCAAGAAATGATTGACTGAAACTAAACAAAACTTTACATCCTGAAATCTGAGCATTCTCTGTTCCTCCTCTCACTAAGATCATGAATATATTTTAGTTAGCCAGGGAGTTCACAAAAGACTCATGTCAACAGTCTATTAGTGATAGGGGGGAAAAAAGGTACACTAAACACCTCCATGCTTGGGCCTCTGACCTCCTTAAGCTGGCACATTTTTAAAATTCTTTGTGGGATAAGGAATTACTAACCAGCCACACTGGGAAGCCAAGAATATCTGGTATTCAAATATGCCCAGCATTTCCCCTGAAAATCTTTAACTGAGAGAAGACCCTACATACAATATGAGTTCAGAAGTGGGCATTGCCTTTATCAAATAAATTACCTAAATTACTACATCAGATTAGAATGGAACATTCCTTGCTCTGTCTTTAACCTCTTATTCCATCTCCTAAGGACAACACACAGACATGTAATATAAGGTACCCCAAATGTCTCTTTCTTTGCTGTTAAGGCTCATTGTTGCAATCTGGTAATGGATAATTCTCTCCACTTTACTCAATGTGAATTATTCTTTTTCACAAGCCCTGTAATGATCTCTAAAACTAACACTTTGGTCCAGTTATCATTAGGATATATTCAGAACAACTTGAACGCTCAGATGCCCTGAATGGGTGCAGTGAAACTTCTGATTTGGAGTGCTTCCTGCAGGAAAATGCCAGCCACTGCCTGGAAATGCTTCACACTGCTGTTGTTTGATTAACATAATTTTAGCTTTGACAGACATAATACAATGTTAAAGATATTAACTGTCACTTTAACTTAGATCCCTTAATTGAAAAAGATTTAGGAACCCAGTGAATTGGTTAAAGGTCCATATTGCACATGGAGAGGGCTAATGAGGAGCTCTGGGATTGTAGGGTGGTGGTTTAGCTTTTAATGAGAGGTACCCATATATATAAATATCAAGCTAAAGTTAATTTAACCTACTCTAACTAGGGTGTGATACATATTTTTACCCCAGAGCTCTAAGCCATTTCCCACATCTCTCTCTTCTAACATGCTGAAACTTGCTTAAACACTCAAGGAAGAAAAAAGTAATGATTGTTTAGGTAGTGTCAGGGCAGTGCAAATCAGCTCTTGAAGAAGCCAGCTGTTCACCTACTGTCATCTATCCAAGCAGGCTTGTTGGAACATGCAAAGCAGTGGGTTACGGTGCTTTTCATCGAGGTAAAGGTGTCAAAAGTGGCATGTGTAGCAGCCAGCAAACAGGAGCAAAATCTTTTCAGGTCTCACTAAGCCTCTGGAGGGTTGAAAAACATCCCATTTCTTGAGAAAAGACATTTTTGAAACCAAGCACTACTGCAATTGTGTGGGTGGTTGGGATGTGCAAGTCTGTTGGTTGAATAAACCACACTTGCCCCACAAATTCATCTAGGTTCACTGCGGCTTTGGGTGAGGGCTGATCCAGAACCTCCTGCTTTCCTCACTGCTTATCTCCTGTCCAGATAAGTTCTGAATTAGCTTGACCCCTTGTCCAAGATGACCATCAAGAAAATTTTGCAGGAAGAAATCTAACGTTTAAGGTTGTAACATCAATTTCTTTTAAGGATAAATGCTGCTTATATATCCAGAAGGTGCCCCAAGAATCGGCATTACCCTGGATATTCATTTTTGAATCAGTGCTTCACTCAGCTCGTGTGCACAGCTCCATTGCAGACTCAAAGTGGTTTTCCATGTGTTGAATTCTCTCTTGCAGGTCAAATTCTGTGCACCTCTTTCCTCTTGCCAGAGATAGGCTGGGTCCCTAAGGTCAAGGTCTTCCAGGCAAACAGTCTCAGTGACCTACTTGACTTCACTTGAAAATCCTTTTTGTGCTTTTTAATAGACTTAAAATGTGTGAATTTAAAAATTTCAAATGCTATTGAAAGAAATACAACTTTAATGACTTTTTCTGCTTCAATTTTCATTCTGGACCTGTTATTTTTTTTTTTTTTCCAAAAAACGTTCATTTGTTACTTCGTACTGAACTCCATAGAGGTGGTAGGAATCAGTCAAGTAGTCTTTGGAGATAAAGGCATGATAATCCCTTTCATTGATCTCTGACTCTATTGGTTGTATATTTACAATATAATTTGAAACAGCCATTTAATGTTAACATAAAAATAGTTAATAATAGGGAATACTGTGTTTCTGAGAAAGAAAGGTAAGTGAAACTTTCTGTACTCTCTGGTCAATTTCTGTTAAACCCACAACTGCTCTAAAATGTCAAATTCAAAACAGCAACAACAAAAAATACATAGTGACACTCTGAGTCACCTCATCCATGCGCAGCAAATCAATGTATGTGTTCACTTCACATATTAATTAATTTACTCCTTAGAACAACTTTATGAAATAAGCTATTGTTACTCCCATTTGGCAGGTGAAATACTTTAGATGCAAAGAGATTCTAGAACTTATTTATGATCACTCGTAAGTAATGGAGCTAAATTCAAATTCCTCATCTCTCCTGCAAATCCCACACTACTACCTCTAAACCCTGTTGATTTTGGTCATGTTACACTTATTGTTGGAATTGGCTGCCCTCCAGATTAGAGCTATTTTTAATACTCCGTGTCAGTAGACATTACATTTGACATATTTGTTTCACCTTGCATCCTTACAGTTTTACAATTACAATTATTATTTGAATGTGATGCACTTTCACTTAGTCATTCAAAGGCTTTCCCTGACCTTTATCTACATGCTAGGCATCATGGTGAGCAGTGGGATACCAAGATGAAGAAGCTACAATTCTTGGGCTCACAGAATTCAGAAAGACCCATAAATGTGTAATTACATTTTGAGATACAAAGGTGGGATCCCAAATGCAGTCTTGGAGATTAGAAAAGCCTTACCAGAGAAAAAGTTTGAATAGGAGTTATCTAAATTTAGCAGAGGCATTCTAGGTAGGGTACAGAGCAGGAGGGAACCAAGAGGCACAGAGATGAGAAACAAGATGCCCAGAGCAAAGCCTTTTAAGAAGTAGTGAGACAATGGACCACAGTTCTAAATAAATACTTGGTGTAGCAATTTTGTGATGCAGAAAACAGAGTGCATCACAAAAGGACGAGTACTACGAATTATTTGCTGAAATCATAAGATAAACTAAGCCTTGAATTCCCTTCTACTTTACAACTCCACTTAAAACATTTGTTAAAGTGATCAAGTCTTTCTATGGAAGAGTGAGCTTTTTTAGGAAGTATTTTTTTTTTTGTATTTCCTTTTGTGGTATGCAATAGAAACTTTAATAATTCATCATATTTTGGAGGGAAAAGCAGAATAAATTTAATATTTCCTTGGAAACTTCAGAATACTGATGATATTTTAATAAATATATTCTACATCTTTATTTTTTGTAAGTTTGATTCTCTACAAAGGCTCTCTAGGTACAAGTCTTCATTTTTTTTTTATCTTGACAACGAAATACACTTTTTCACCAATGCGCACCTGATAGTTGTTTTCTTTGACCTAAAGATCATTTCTTCCTTCAAATTTACTTTGAAACTAACAGTGTTTTATTTTAGAATGTCAAATATCAATCGGAACACATTTTTCTTTGTTTAAAAATGCTTAGGACAGAAAAAGGAAATTACTTGGGGAAAAATGACAGAGTAGAACTACAGATAAGTAGAAGGATAAAGAGGATTCTTAATATCATTTATTCTACATTGATGTCGTACAGTTGTGTAATTGACACAGAGATAAAGTCACTTGGCTAAGATTGCCAGGTTTAATGACAGCTCAGTGTAGAGTGAATTCCTGAATTCTAGAACAATGTGGCAAAACTCATCTCCTAGAGTTCAGTGACTGTAAAAGTTGAAGACCCTGTGAGGTTGGTGTTCTTTTTCCTCTGAAAAATCATCAATGTATTAGGCAGGAGAGTGGCCAGAACTGAGCTGTCAAACAATACCACAAGCAGAAAGTTCTTAGCTTCAAGTGTGATTAGCTTCCATTACTTCCTCAGTAGAGCCATACCACCTGGAATCCCGCTTGAGGAGACATCAGCTAAATATGGGCATTTTATTTTATGGCCCTAACTCTGTCTCCAGTTGCCAAAACACACCAGAGCCTGCTTGACCTGGGTGACCACAGATGACCATCTCCATTTCATATTCTTTCTTCTATTCTGTTTGCTCAACTCAGACGCCAATCTTTAGGAATTGTTTAGCCACTGCAAAGGCAACATTTAGGGGTGCAATTTTGGTTTTTCTGGTTTTATACTGTCAATTAAATCAGTTAAGGCTATTGTGCTATAGGAAGACTACTATAAGCCAAAAAGGAGTTATATGTGGGAATGACTGGCCCTGCTAATCAGAAGGTAGAGATCTTTGCACCCCCCTCATTTAGCAAACTGTATTAAAATAAGAAGCAGATGATATATAAAGTTTCAGAAAGTATCTAAGTATCTGCTTTGTGATTTTGCTAAGACCATCCTCATATTAATGAGACCAGAAATTTTTTAAAAAATGCTAAAAATGAATTGAAAAAAATGGATCTAGCACCATGAAGCAAAGGATTATGGGCCCCAACCATTTCTGCGCAGTGTCTTCTATTATTGCCTGCTGACTATTTCTGCTCATAAGGGACCGTGAACTATCCATGAGCACAAAATGGATACAGCACAAATTGATTCAGTAACATCACACAGACATGTATGAATAATGAGGTTTGGTTGCAGTCTGTCACACAGCAAGCATATCAGTGTAACTGATTTATTGAAAACTTGAGTGAGTAAAGCCTCATTCTTAAAAGAAGGTATTGGCTGCTTACATTTTTTTTTTTTTTGGTAAAACAAATTTGAGCAAATTAAGACCCTTTGTAATTTAAAATGTGAAAAATAAAAGGCTGAAAATGGCATCAAGCTGACCTACTTCCAATATCTTAACCAAAAAAGAAGGAAGGGTGGGAGAAAAATGCTAAGATTATCATAAAGCTTGAAGGATCATCAGGGATGCCAATCAATTTCAAATTCCCCAAGGAAAGATGTCTTCATATAGGAGCCTGTGATGATTAGTGAAATATAACTAAATTGTTAAAACAAGGGGAAATGAGTTTGTTACTAACCACCCCCCTTTAGAATAATATCTTAGAATATGCAGTGAGAAAAAAAACAAAATGGTACTTCACATTCATTCCATATCACTCAAGCAAATCAGTAGTTGTAGCTATTAAAACCAAAGAGAACAGTAGCAATTTCAGGCACAACAGTCCAATATCCCTGAAACTTCCCTGTATTTCTTTTGTATTTTCAGAGTAGGTAAATTTCAAATTCTGACCATCTGCATCTTTAAATAAAGAGGTCAAAATAAGACTAGATGATGACCACTAAGATCTTTTCTAATTCCCAGGTTTCAGGAGATCTTAAAATTTCAAAACAAAAGACAGACAAGAAAGTTGAAGATTTTCCTACAAAAGAGTAAATTTAAAGTAAGAGTTAAAATACTCATAATTGGGCTGATGGCATAGCTTAATAGCAGAATGATTGCCTAGCATGCATGAGACCCTGGTTTCAATCTCCAGCACTGCAAAAACAAACAAAAACAAAAAAACAAAACCTATAATTACAACAACTAATTGTAAGCAGTTTTCAGAAGAAGCAAGGACAAAGTATACACACATAGACATTAAACTTGCCTAAGAGTAGAGAGAAAGCTATTCAGTAGAATTCTTTAAGGTTACCAAGGTACCACTTAGTAAGTCACTGAGTTCAAGCCCCAAATAGCATCTTTGGGAATCCAGTCAATACACCCCTAAAGAGAGGCCCCACGAGTGTCAGATATTAAGTACGGAGAAAAAGAGCCTTTCCACAGGTTGTAATCTAGGCAAGAGAGAACAGGGGAAAACTAGCATTCAACTAAATGAACCTGAAAAACTTACAACATAGCTTTGCTTCTGTAGGTCAGAAGTATTTAATTTTATACAAGAATAACAAAGGATCCCATTAGTATCTCTTTAAACAAAGCATTATTTAAAAAGTGATAAAATTAAGTGGATCCAGCAATAACTTGATTAACCTAGTTAGTCATGTTGGTTCATAAAGAATCAATTATTTAATATAGGCATTAAATTAAAAAAAAAACACAACATCTGTAATTTATTCACTGGCCCTTGGGATATCTTTGGAATCAAAGACAGTTTAACCGAGTTCTGAAGTTCTCACCAAATACTCATACATGTTTTCAAAGGGTCCTGAAAGCAGCCAGGCACTTTCTGCTTCAGGCTACACATTAACTAAATTCCAATGTGCCCTGCACAGAGCAACCTCTTGATCAATTATTTACTGCAACTCTTAAAAATGTTCTTTTTGTGAAGCATGTGGTTAGACCCTGAGATCACTGCAGAAATCCTGAAAATGCCAGGGCACGGGCACAGTCTGCCACAGACACCACACAAAAACTCCATGGTCCTACAACTGTGTGCAGTTATTCTCTCACAGCATAGTGGAGAGTGGAGAAATCAGAAGAAGTAAGTAGGCAAGAGTCTGAGTAGGAGGAGGTTTGTTAAAAAAAAAAAAAAAAAGGAATCAGAGGTGAGAAGGAGAAGAAAAAGCAAGCGATGGGAAAAAGCAAAGAGGCATCTTTTGTAAAGTTTCTGATTGAGATTTTTGTTTCATGTTCAGAAATCAAGTGAATAAATGGAATAAATGTTGTACCTGATATCACCATTTTAAACAGAAGCTTTTCTCATAATGAAACCCACAAAGCAGAAAGCCCATAGCAAATCTGAGTCTATGATATATAAGGTAGACCTAAAACATCAGACATGGCATATGGCCCTTGGGAAACTAATGTTTTTGAGTTTCCAGAATTGAAGTCACTAGTTCAATGAAAATATCATCCCCACACATCTCCCAGAGACCATGTGTAATTAAATCATGAGAATAGAGATGGAAACACTGGCTATGCAGGACAGTATTACCCAGAATGCTTGCTTCTGAGAAGTATCACACCTCTCCAACAAGCAATTTGGTGTCCTCAGGTAAACTAAGTCTGGGCCTCCTCTTCTTCCGATACTTCCAAAGAGACATAAACAGTTTATACCTTTTCTTTGGTGCTAAAATCGAGAAGGTTCACAAACCTGAAGTTCATTCATGGAAATAAAGAGAAACACTAAACAAAGATTTGTACTGGAGAGTAAAACATAGCTGGCTGGGAGGCAGGAGACCTGGGTTGCAATCCCCACCCTGTCACCAACTTAACACTGTGACCTTGAATATGACATATACTCTCTAGAGCTCAAGTCCCTCATCTACGAAGAAAAGGGGCTGCAACTAGATCAGGAGGCAAGGGCACCCTTGGTTCTACAGTCTTCAGTTCTAAAGTAATATACCTTTTATTTTGCTCCAAAATATAATCTAAATCATTCTCAAAGATTTTGAGATAATTCAGTTTGGTCATTTCTCCAGTAAAAGAAATATCATATATCATTAAATTGAAAAGCATATTACAAAATAATATATAGAATAATTGTAATCATATTATAGTTTCACATATCTCAAACTATATATATTCAAACTATATATATATACACACACACACATATATATATATATTCTGAATATAACGAAGTTTATTTTCATCAATGCACTTTATTATATGTACATATAATATATTCTGGATATAACAAATTAAGTTTATTTTTATAAATGCATTTTAAAATATATATTTCCAATTTTCTTCTAAGGTATTGCTTCTAAAATCAGAAAAATAATATTAGAATTAAGCTAAGTTACTACATCTAGTTATTTTTAGAACTATCTTATGATACTTTCCGAAAGAAAATTTTTGACATACACATATATTCCTGTATGTGTATGTATAATTATAAAACACTCAAGATTTAGTAAGAAGAATTGTGCCAATTAGTAAAAACAATTAAGAACAAATAAAAATTAAAATATTAGGGGATTAGGAGACATCTGATAATCAAAGGAGTAACAAACTTGACATAATAAAACTATATTTGAATTAATGCAGGGAAGCTCTAAGAATATTCTTATAATCAATTTAAAATTCATGGAGAGAGCATTCTTATATTCTTTCATAGGCTCCCATATCCTCTCTTTCCAGCAAATGCTATGTACTTTGGTTCCTTGTAAGGATAATTTGAAGTTATTAATGTTGTCTATAAAGGCATCAGTTATATCTACTGAGCTCTAAGCACCTACTTGTGAAAATGTCCCAGGTAGCATCAAATACCTCGTATTAAAACAAGGTTTACTCTGTATGAGAGTGGCATGGGAAGTGAGTTAAAAGCATTAAGAAAATAATTTCAAAGCTCAGGAGAGCTCTTAGGAATATCAATCTTTAAATCTGAAGCAATGACAACAGAGAGGAGGACAATGGGGACTTTACAAGGATTTAGAGAACGCAGGAGAATACCTGGGCACACATTTCCCCTGACCTCCTGGCCCGGGCAGCTCAGGCTGGCTTAAATTCAGCCTCAGGGTCAGCACATCAGCATCTCAGTCCAGGAAACTTTGGTTCTCTCTACTGTCCTCTGGAGGCATGTGTCTCAGAATATCCCTATACTCTTCATGAGCCCTGTTACAAACCAGGTGGGGACACTGATGGAGATGACCAATATCCCCAACCCCTAGCCAGGATCACCTAGAGGAGAGATAGAAAAGTATACCTGCACAATGGTGGGCAAGACATGGCAGGGTGCTGCTTCAAAATCTACTGTCTGTACTTCTTCCAGAGACAAAGGCTACTCTTAATTTTCCAAAGAAACAAAGCATCACAGAGGATTCTGGGCCCAGACATTCTGCTTCCCTGCCGCATCTCTCCTTCTCTGAGGTGGCAAACAGTTTCATTTCCTGCCTGAGTTTTGTACCATGAACTCCAATAATTCAGCCCTCTGCTGTCCTGACAGTTTAGTTAAACCCACAGAGCAAACTGTTACAAATGGAATCCCAGGCAAGAGGGGAGTTGCCCACAGGCTCAAATTAACTACCAGTCCCCAAGTAGCTAACCCTCACTTATCACACAGAAAGAACTCTGAAGCAAAACCAAATCCATGAGCCAAATTCATCATGCCAGAAAAGAGGAGAGGGGAAAATAAACACGGCAAGTCCACGGCTACTGTTTCCACTCTCCCCCCCAACTCTGCATCCTGACAGAGACTGTCACAGCCGACCCTGCCTGGAGAAGTAAATCTGTTTTTAATGCAAAACTTCTTTGCTCTCTCTCTCATTTTTGTCCTTGAGATCAGCACTGAGCTCACTGAGGAAGCAAGGCCTAAGGGTTTACACCTGTGACCCAAACTTTCCATTCTGTGTGAGATTTTTTTTCTAAAGAAAAACAATTCAGGGGAAGTTTCTGAACCATTGCTTTTCCTTAGGCCTATGGTTACCAACAGTGACAGCAAAGCTTTTTCGTTTCAAAAGTGACCCAAATTATGACTTATATTACATCAGATTTCACCTTCCCTTCTTGCCAAGTCCCTCCCCCAGGCTATCCTTTCTCACCCACCCAGAGAGTGAACATGAACCTTAAAGTCTCTAAAGATAATGGCTGGAGGTAGCTACCTAAGATGACAATCCAATGTCATCCCCCCCCCCCATTTCCTAGATCTTGTTCTGTCACAACTTATGTAGGACAATAGAAAAATTCATGGACAAGTGAGGCATGGACAGCTCCTGTCATGGCAGAATACCAAGGTGCTACTGTTGTACTCCAAAGAGCCACATAAATACTTGGGCTTGGTCTCATAAAGTGTGAGCCAATATGATAGTGAACCCAGGGTGGTGATCATAAAGTTATAACAATTAGCTTCTATGAACTTAAGTCCAATATAATTGAAAATCAAATAATTACCAAAGATGTTATTCCCAAGCATATCCATCACAGCCACATGGGAAATGTAAAGAGCAATAATGATGATACTCTTCACCCTAGCTCTGATTATTCTGGTTGCTTACAGAGATGTTCTCTCATTTAAAAAGTATTATGATGTATATTGGGAAAAGCAAGGGGGTAGAGCTCACAAAAAAATCCACAATCCAAGACAGGCAGAGTCAAAAGATCCTCACTGAAAAACAAGGAAAAAGGTAACAAATTGCAGTTTCACCATGTTTGGTGTCAGACGCTGCCCTGTGTGCTCTATGACCACCCAACCTTACCTAGGACACCCAGCAACACTGAGAAATGAGAATCATTATCTCACCATAGCTCATTTACACACAAAAAATCTAGGAGGCTGACTGAATACATTTGAATCACACAGCTCCCAAGCGAAAAACTTAGACTCAACCCTAGGTGCTAACACCTCCAAAGATGGTGCTCAAATGTATCCCTTTGCTAAAATCGTCTACCCTCATGCTGGCAAAGCTTCTACTATGATACTAAAGCTCGACTGTGGATTTAGAAACAATGGTCAGCTCATAAATTGTGTTCAGCCATAATCTGTGTCAAAGGTGCAGGTATTAAAAGCTGAGTCACTGCTATGCTTTGCAGAGATAATGCTTTATCCCCCCATGTCCACTTATTCTAGCCAGTCAGCTAGGCTTGGAGAAAGATAACTCAAGCAGAGCTGGGTACCAGAGCTAACATGATAGAAATGGTTTCTCCCTTTCAAATTCCTTATTCTACTCCCAGACCTCAGCAAGCCTCAGTGTCTGCTGTTATATGATACATGCACCTGGGAACAAGGCTAATGCCACTGGGCCAAATCTGGGGGGATGTATCGCTACCTTTCCCAGCTTGAGGAATATCCTTGCAAAATCAGCTTATAGAAACTTCCTTTTGACAGTCACCTTTGCTACTTTCTGTCACCATTAGTGAAGTCAGGTCTCCTGTTCACACACCATTCACTTGTTGTTGACAAGAGGAAACAGGTTAAACTCTCAAATTGCTATAATGTAAGTTCTGTGGTGAATTTAGAAAGCAAGATGCACAGAGCCTTCAACACGTGTGGGGTGGGCTATCAAGAAAGGCTCCATAACTGTTGGCATTTGACTTCAATGTTGTAGAAAGTATGAGAGCTGGAGCTAGAAGAAATGGAAGAGAGGCTATTCTAGGATAAAAGAAATTCCTAGAAAGGATTACAACCCTAAGTTAATTGGAAAGAGTGAAATATTTGTCCTAAGTATTTCTTTTAATTCTTCTATAGATAGCATGGATCTCTAGTCTGTGTCCTTTGGTGGAACCTTAGTCTCAATAATAAGGAAAACCAATCTTTAGAAGACTACTAAGAGGTTACAGAGTAATTTACATTTAAATAGGTAATTACTGAACAAAATCGAAATATAAATCTAAAGGAATGATTACAATGGTGAAATTTCAGACAACATGAGGAGTGGGGCCCTCTCAGCATCTATCAGATCTCATCCCTTAAGGCAGTATTTGCAAAGTGAATGGCCTGTGCCTCTAGCAGTATTAGAGAACTATAGGCGACCTGTGGGCACAACATTAACAAACAGTGAAACACACAATGAGATTAGTCCCTCATGGATCCCTTTATAAGTAGTCTTGATGAAAGTCTCAGCATGATGCTAACAGGTCTCCAACACCTAACACTGTCTAATCCTTACTTTTAACACACAGTGAGAATCAGTGTCAGGATCAGAGCCTTGTTGGCTTACTTATGGAAAGTGATATTTATCCATGGCAAGCGGACATTTACGGGAATGCTAAAAAGTTTCCCTGAAAAAAAAATTTAGGAAAAATCTTTTTGGTTCTATTTTTTAAAAAAGTATTAAGTAAATTCTGGCATAAGTGATATATGCATGTAGCAAAATTTCTGAAGGTAGCACATGGATAACCGAAGTTGAGAAACCCTATCTCAGACTCTAGTTAAAAGGCAGCTTTACCTTTGGGCCCCACTGAGCCAGAAGTAAAATGTAAGAATCCCAGTTAGGAATAGCCAGCTCTGAGGATTAATGGCAGCAGACCCAGAGGCAGGGCATGGAAACACAATCATGCAGTCTTTCCCAGGCAGAAGCAGGAAAGAGACCAGTGACCCACTATCCAAGGTCCTTTCCCTTGGCACAGCAGATCAAAAATAATCAGAAAAAGGTAACAAATGTATGCAGACATGCAGAAATCAAAATCACGCTTCAGGGCTGGGGCTGTAGCTCAGCCGCAGAGTGCTTGCCTAGCATGCGTGAGTTCGATTCTCGGGGCCACATAAAAATAAACGAATACAATACATTCTGTCCATTTACAACTACAATTTTTTTTTAAAATCAGGCTTGAGATTTTTTTTTTTACAAATGAGTTCATAATCATATTATGAGAAAAAGGCGTTAAACCCAAACTTTCAAATGCAACATAACATTTTTTTCTTTTCATCATCTATTTCTGCTTCATTTAATGCTCAATGCCATTGATGCCTCTGGAGAACTGACAACACACAAGTCATAAAACTTTCTTCTTTTTTTAAAAGCAGAATTATGTAAAATGGACTTTAAAATATGGGTAAAAAATGCAAAATCACAATGTTAAAAAGGAAGAATTCTTGACTGTCCTTTGTTTTGTCAGAAAGAAAGTTTATCACCTAATAAAAAGGAAATTATACTTATAGCTTTAAATAGGCAAGACTTGCATTGTCAAAATGCACATATTTTCTTGAAAACAGTCACCCTTAGGCAGGAAAAATAAAATTGCTTTTAATGACAGAACTTTTTAGATTGTACTTGGAAGGGAAGGGTGTTTATGAGAAATAAAGCTAATGAGTCACATAGAAAAATAAAATGAATGGTGCAGTTCCTTACTTTTATCAGAGCACAACTTGATAAGAAATCAAGTCCATCTAGCAGGAACATTTAAAGGTTTGTTCTCCACTGTAACAGGGCCAGATGACCTTCCTTAAAAGAAAGCTGCTCCTAGCCTGGAGGTGTTTCTGAAATCTTCCAGCTGTAAACAATCACACCCTTAGAAATTATGGAATTTGTCCCAAGTGTTATAGGCCAGGCCTGGTGCCACACATCTCTAATCCCAGTGGCTTCGGAAGCTGAGGCAGAGGATCACAAGTTCAAAGCCAGCCTCAGCAAAAGCAAGGTGGTAAGCAACTCAGGAGACCCTGTCTCTAAATAAAATACAAAATAGGGCTGGAGATGTGGCTCAGTGATTGAGTGCCCCTGAGTTCAATCCCCAGTACCCCTCCCTGCCCCCACAAAACAACAACAAAACCCACAGCATTTTAGGTAGTCCACCAGCTTTGACAGTTCTTTTGGTTGAAACTGTACTAACCTACATAATTGCAGGGTGTGGTGGTGCACTCCAGTAATCCCAACAGCTGGGTACACTGAGGCAGGAAGACCCCAAGTTCAGAGCCAGCTTCACGACTTAGCAAGGCCCTGAGCAACTCAGCGAGACCCTGTCTCTAAATAAAATATAAAAAAGGCTGGAGATGTGGCTAGGCAGTTAAGCCACCCTAGTTCAATCCCCGGTACCAAAACAAAACAAAAACCTACGTAATTAAACTTATTAAGCAATCCATCTATGTTTTCAACAAGAATCTATGGGGTACATTTGATGTAGAAATAATCAGTTGAAATTAGGTCACAGGATATTTGGCATCCTGTAAGCATTATGGAAACACAGCTGCTTAAGTAAATGACTTTTTTTTTTTTTAAGAACAGGAATGAATGTTGTCAAACCAGTCTGTGTGTGTTGATAAGACTATAGAATTGAATTATGTACGCATGGTTGAGGAGAATCTGACTACTAGTACACTCACTGAAACTTGAACCACATTCTGCCACAACCACCAGTGAGTGCTTAGCCGAATCAGAACAAAATGAAAATGTAGGGGCCTTGCTGAAAAATTATTAAGAATTTCAAAATGGTAGCAGCACAGCATTAAACCAAGCACTAGGCCCTTCTCAGCACAGGCTGAGCATCCATGAAGCAGTAGCCTATGCTCCCCAGCTGCAGTTATTATTTCCAACCCTTAAGAAAGTTCTTTCCAACACAATGACACAAGAACTGCTCATACTACCTTCAAATGAAGACAGATCTTCTAATGCCTTAAACAATATTCCTCTTAACAGATTCAAAGATTGACATAATTCTAGTATTTCCCCTATTCCTCTCCTTTTCCTTCTCTCCCTCCCCCCACTCTCTCTCTAGCCTGAATAAAGACTTCTCAAAATATTGCAGTTTCCTGCTGCAGAGCTAAGCCAAGGAATCTCTTAGTTGTTAACAACACACAGTTCAGTATATTGTAAAGGAAGAAGTTAACAATCATCTGAAAGTCAAGGCCTGTAGCCCACCCGTCTGGCTGACCTTGCCACAGTGGTGTCTTTCTTTTCTTGTTAATGCGTCTTTCAACACTCAAACAGGATGCCAGCTACAAGAGAAAGTTACTGCCCTTTTCCTACCATGAACCCCAGAGCTGTTTCCACGCCACAGGAATCCCTGTTTCTTTCCAGTGAACGACTGTGTGTTGTGGCTTAACCTCAAAATGAAATCGATGTACAATACCTTAAAAGAAACACACACACACACACACACACACACACTCACAGATACCAGAAAGAGAAGTCATTCCACAAGTTATTTCTCTGAATTCTAGCATCATTTTTCATTTCTCTATTTGGAAGCTTTGAATTGCTGTCTTTGAGTTTAACAACTCTTTCTGGCAATGAAATATGAAGAGGTGATGATTTCCTCCAAATTAGGAGGACATTAACAATTAAGTGTTAATTCGAACACTGTTAACAATAATGCAATTATAACTGTATTCCACAAAGGGCAATAGGAAATAATTACTCTGATTCTCAAGTGATAGTTGCAGGAGAATGAGATTCTCAGTCTAAAATTCATTAGGAGGGGCTCTGAAACTCAGGTGCCCACCTACAACCAGAGGAACTGCACCTTCCACTATAAGGAGAGCCCTGTCAAGCCACAAAGCAGGTTCTCACAAGCTGTCTGCTTTTACTCCTGGAAAATGGCTGCAGCGGGGGTCCTGGAACCACTTACTGACTGCTCCTGGGTCTGACATACAATACTCAGAAAAAGCTTTCAAGGCTTATCTGAATAACCAAATATTCCATTTTAAGCCTGCAAACTGGACCAAAAGCAATTGACAGCCAATCATCATTGCACTGCTTCTGAGGATGATGAAGTGTATCCAAGGAAATGGCTAATCTCCAATTACCATATGCATGTCAGCATTGAGACTTGACCAGAAATAGTGGTATAATAGCAAATGAGCCATTAATGCCTATCTCAGTTTTATTTGATTAAAACTGGAGAACTAAACAGAGAAGCTGATAGAATCTGTCAATTGCTAATGTTTTCTCCTAATGGTGCATAAACGGAAGTTTAAAATTTGCCTCTAAGTTCTATATCAACCTTAATTTCAGTAGTCCTTCCACAATCCATAAATCTTTCTCACCTTTTATTTTTCAAAGATTAACATTGCTAATAATGGATAAAATGAACTTTTTATTATTTCACTTTATACTCTGATGAATATGTCCACAAGAAGAATGATAAAATGAAATCAGGAGAAAGATGTTTCTTTCTTTCAGCAGAAGCCCATTTATTAGCAAATTCTAATAATTTTTTTCTTTGATATCTTTCTCATATCTATCAGTATCTATGCTAATACTGTTTAGGGCTGGGGACTTCTGGGAAACTGAGGCAGCATGAAGACCACCCTTCAAACCCTAATTCTTGTGATCAAGTTAGAAAGATTTCAGACACATCACTCAGTACTAACAGGCAACAGGCATGAGTTTATTGAAGGGACAGAAACAGGGAAAAGGGACACTCTGAAGGGAGAAAGTAGGTCTTCTCAGAGAAGAGAGGGAAAGTGTACTTCTCCTGCACTCCAATTTTATTGGGGATCCCAAAGAATTTTCTAGAGAGTCCCACCTAAGTCCACCTCTCAACTTTTGACTGACAGCAGGATGACATCAGATTTTCAAATTCCCTCTGCCATGAAAACTCTGGGTCACCTTGGCCCATGCTGACCAGTTCTAATTGGATTCTTAACCACAAAATTCTTACAGAGATTTTAAAGTTAGGAAGAATTATGCTTATTTCCCTGAGTTTCAGGATATGGTCTGTGAAAAGACACACAAAAGTCTCCCCCTTCAGGGTAACTTGGGTTCTTCTTATCAACATTATTTTGGGCCTGCATTTCTCCTGCAAATAGCAGAAGTTTGCTGAGAAATGTGACATAGCTTGTTCACTTAAGCCAGGCAGGGCTGCAGGTAAATTGCTTCTTGGAAAACAAAGCATGTGGGGGTCAACACAGTGGGTCCATTTTCTAGAATTATTCCTTTACCCTCTTGTCTCCACCATTCACAACTGTCAAGGATTTATTGTCACCTTTGTGGTATCATCACCTACAAGCTGGTCTCCTCACTCCCAATTCATCAGGCCTTTATGGGTTAAGAACCTCAGTGACACTCTAGTCTGTGAGATCAGTTCTGATTCATGCTTGGTCCTTCATTTACTCCAGGTTTGGTACCACAAACCAGGATTCCCATGTCCTGGTCTTCTAAGTTGCTGAGTAAACTCCCACTTACCAGGTCTCTGTTGACTCTCCCTTCCCTTCCAATCCCCCAAATCTCTTCAGTTCCTGAGATCCCACGGGATTGAGAAAGTGTGCGATTATGGAAGTAATCTTTTTTTTTTTTTTTTTTTTACATATGAGAGTAGGGTCTCAATTGCATTATACATTCCTGAGCATTGATGAGGACAATATCTCCATATTCTCTTTACACTTAATTTTCAGGCACATGGTCTACAAATTCCTGCTAATCAATTAAGGATAGAAATATTAGTCCTCTAACTAGAAAACAGGGCCTGGAAAACTGGTAATTAACTACTTTTACTAACTGGTTAATCCACTTGCTAATTATGGGTAGGGAAGACTTTTGCTAAGTGATGTTAGACCATGGATTGTGATCATTTGTGACTGTTTACCTTCTACTGGAAAAGTACTTTAAAGAGCTATTTGGTGGTCACTTCACATGCAAATGGTAACCAATTTAAAAACAAAATTAAGGAATTCAGTATTTTCCTTCACTACCTAGTATTGTATCTACAGGGAATAATAAAGTCATTGATACTACAGTAATTCTTATATGTTTCTTTATTGATTCTTTCAATATTTAATCAGTGACATCTGTGTCAGCATATTTCAGAAATAACCATTCTATGCTATCCTTTCAGAAAGTCAAAATATATTACAAAGTCTGTACTGACATACAAAATTCTGGAAATTAGAGGAAAGGCTGTAGATAGTCACAGAACACACACACCAAATTATAAAATAAAATTAAATAACTTATTATTCCAGAAAAAAAAATAGGGCAAATGCAGATTTTGAAGGAAACAGAAAATCAGTCAGGAAACAGAAAATCAGTCTTTGCTTAGGGGCTAGTTTCCTTGGACATCTTGCATGTCTCACAACTAGTCAAACCAGCACTTTCAAGCATTTGTTTTATTGTGTTTTATCACTATCTCACAATGAAGTCATTAAATATTTTCTATTCTAAGGGTTTATGTTTTTTTCTCAGTCACCTACAAATAATAATGTTGATAGTATAGTAATAATTAAAAAATATTATAACATTTAAGATGTTAAAAACACTGGTGAAGTTCTCTTGACATTTCTTTTCAGGATTTAAAGGAGAACTTGAGATAATTCTTGCATTCCTAGTTGCCTATTAGCAACCATCACTCCACAGCTTTCATATTAAAAGCTGGGCACTGGAAGACTTCAGTTGTTAATAAACTTTGCCCAGAGGACCTTAGCAAGAGGCATGCATCAGGTGACCAGACAGTGCCTCCCAGGACAGTGGAACATGTCAGACTGTGCAACAGGATCCCACAGACCTGTCTCAATCAAGTTAATTAGAGACATCTGCAGCCCAAGGATCAAGCCAAGCTAGCTCTGGCAGCTTATTTGCACCAAAAAGGTACAACTCATGTGGGAGGTAAGAGAGCTAGAATGACAAACAGATAGTAATCAGTAATGTGAGCTGCCCAGTCATCTGAGCATACTCACCGCTGAAATAAAGCTGGTAGGGCCCAGAGACACAAATGTCAAGCTGATGAAAAGCCTGAAGGATATTTGAACAAACCTTTGATATTCTTAGCCCCTGCAGGAATCTCATCACTGTAAATAGAGCCTGCATCCCCTCCCCCCTTCCCAGCACCTGCTTGAACTCTTCATTCACCTACACAATACCTCCCCAGGTTGCTCTCATTCATTCTAAGGACCCTGATCACTGTTTTTCTGCAAACAACTCTGCCCTCTTCCAAGATGTTGTTACTGATGGAGATCTAGTGTTGGAAGTCATAGCCTTTGACATTGTTGGAAACTTTGCTTCTGGAAATTACACTCCACACAACTCAAATCTTGCCTCTAGAAAGCCACATCTTTCTCAGTTGTTGCATTCCAGGCCTGGTTATTAGCGTCTGGTTGTACTTATTTTACTAAAATTTGGCTCTTTAAGACATTTTTAAAATTCATCTTCCTTGTTAACATCATCCTTAAATTCCCCCAAAACAAAATCAGCCAGCTTCTTATGAATTCTACTGATTCTGCTTTGCTAGGTGTCTTCACTGATGACCACCAGGCTGTTTTGTCTAGATTGTTCCTAGGGATCCATATGTCTCACTGGAAAAGCTGACAGAACTATGCCCAAAGACAGAAACTGTGATGGACACAATTCTCACAGCACAACAACCAGAGAATACAGTGAGCCTAACATGTTACAATTCAGGGTAGAAAGGATGTCACACAATAATACACTCTCCCAAGGTCTAGAAGGTGTTTCAATTCACTGTTTGAATTCATGAGCAATTGGATTTCCATTGGACTTCAACATCCACATAGCTAATACACCAATATCATGATTTAGATATAGATATCCATAAAAGACAAACTGTGAACTAGTGGCCTATGAACCAACTTCAACTCCATATATGTAACTTTTAGCAAGCTAATGTTTCAAAGTAATCCAAACCAATACTTAGAAATCTAGAAACTTCATGTAAAGTACAAATTTCCATCTTCTCTTTAAAAATTAGGAGATCAGGCATCACTGGCTCCACATTCTTCTTAGATGCAAATATTCTGCTGGGATGAATAAACAGCTGCCCCTTTAAGCGGAGTCTTTACTCACCTACTTAGTACACTAGGTCTGATGTCCTCACCTAGGTATCTGCCTGGCTGCATTAGCCATGTAAGATTGCATGTCCTGCCAAAAAGCCTCTTTTGTCACTTCTCAGAGTTTGCCATGAAATCAATAATATTTTACAGATTGTCTTCCACTTTAAGAAATAGTCATCGGCACGAACAGCCAGGATAGAGTTTTCAAGGATTTCAGATAGTATGAATTCCAATTTTGCATGTAAAAATTTCCCGGAGGATCAGAAATCCTTGTTGAGTTTCCCTCCAAGCATGACTAATACGATACAGCAAGGTGCTGTCATGCAACCATGCATCTCTGCTTTGGCAATGAGGAACTGTTCAACTTCAATTCACCCATTTATAGTATATTGGATGGCTTTAACCTGTTTAAGAACCTATCTTCAGGCCAGCAACTTTGGTGAAAGATGCCAGACCTGTTGGTATAAAGTACTGACTAATGAAGGGAACACCTGGTAAATCTATAATGGAATGGAAACTACTGATAATAGGCTACCATGTTCCATAATGAGGCTGGCTGCCCTGTCAGAGACAAGGAACAAGAAGTCATGAAGATCACAGGCAAAATAGGAGGAGGGCCATTCAAGCCACTCTAAGTGAAAGAACATATTATAGTGTCTCATGACTGTCCAGACTCATACCATTTAGGATTGTTAAATTTACATAAAAATCATTATCCAAGCTGGATACAATAGAGCCTACCTGCAATCCCAGCAAATTGGGCAGCTGAGACAAGAGGATCACAAGTTGGAGGCCAGTCTCAGCAACTTAGCAAGACCCTGTCTAAATAAATAAATAACTACCCTATAGAACAGTTTCGGTCCCACTATCAAGACAGTGTCTATGCTCCTACACATCATATGACTGGGCTAAGATGGCTACTTGAGCGGGAAGTGACAGGTAATAATCTGTTAAACGATGAGGTATCCTCAAGTTACCAACTGTGGCATTTGTAACACGCTCCCCATTGAACACAGGTGTCACAGAGGCACTGTGAATAAACAACCCTTTCTTCCCCCTTGTAAGCCATACAGTGTTAATAATTAATTCGTCTTTGTGGATGAACACACATGAGCCTTTCAGACAGGTAGCAGTGCAACCTCACCTCACCCTTTGGAGGTGGCTGATCATTTCACCCTCTTCACACTTACCCAGCTAGTATCACTGACCTCAGCAAGCTGAGTGTGAAACGGCAGATGGTTTATAGTGCTCGGTGATGTCCTCTGAAAACTCGGCACAAGCAACCGTATTGGGGTTTTAGTGGGGAATGGAGGTCTATATGAACTTTCCAAGGAACTCAAGGGAAACAAAATGCTACTGCCATCCATGTCAAAGGATTGGGTGACGATCCTGGGAGAAAAATGTCAAGCGAGTTGAAGGCTTGCAGTAACACAGTATTTTCAAAGTGCTTCGGAAGCTATTTTAATCTGCTGCATTGCTAAAGGGGAGCAGAGCCTGAAAAGCCAACATAAATTTAAGGGCTACTCAAGGACTACATCAGCAACACTACAGCCTTGCATAAGCCTTACATGTCTTAAGACAGATTGGTCTAGGATATCCACAATCTGAGGAACTATTTCTCAGAACTCCCGTTTATACCACCCCAAAATGAGAGCCCTTTGGATTGTTCTTCCAGAGATTATACTACTTGATTCACAAAATACCCAGGCTGATGGCTTCTGGAGCAATGGGATGCTGTTAATTAATATAAATACTTCCCATATCCTTTAAAACTGTCTAATGTCTGATGTCAAAATATTTTACAAGAGTGAATTTCAAACTGTGTTCATGTTTTTCACAGCATGGCACCTGTTTTTGAAATGGTACACTTTGAAAATCAATAAAACAAGAGATGGAAGATACCAGGGTGGCTTGAGAGTTTTTAAAGAACTACACTCTTGAGAGCAAAAGAGAGTACATAATACTTAGAATGGAATATGAAAACCTTGACATGTCTATATTTTCATTACTCTATCATGAAGCAGGGATCCAGTGCTGTTTTACTGGTAAATAAAGCCATCAATTGGCTTGTCTAGAGTTTAAAAACAAACCATCTATTCCTGCCTCTTCTCCCCTCTGGTTTAATTAACTATATAAATAAAGTAAATGAAAATGACCAGATCAACAAGAATATCTGAGTAGAATTTGAGGAGAAACACTCCATTATCTTTTTATCAAGTCCAATTCCTAAAATTATATGTATGAGGATTCTTTGTAACCCCCTCCAGAACTGCTGCATTGTTAGTCCTTTTATCTGTCTTTATAATGTTTATTTTCACACATACGTATGCTCACACAACACACAAACACACACACACACACACACACACACACACACACACTGTTGTTATACTGTACAAAAGAAATATATCCCTTTTACTTTTATCATATACTGCCTCCTTCGTGAAATGATTAGACGTGGCTGGCAAATAAGAATCACACATAGCTGAGAGCATTTGCAAACACCTGTTATCCTAGCAACTTGGGAGGCTATGCAGGAGGATCACAAGTTTGAAGCCATTCTCAGCAACCTTAGTGAGACGCTGTTCTAAAATAAAAAATTAAAAGGGATGGGGATGTAAATCAGTGGTAAAGCCATAGGTTCACTCTCCAGTAGTCCCCCACCCCCTGGTACACACACACACACACACACACACACACACACACACACAAAACAGACATAATAAATCATTAGAAACTAGCCTGAAAACAAAACAAAACAAAAGCCCAATACAGAGAGGATGAGAAATCAATTATAGGAAAAACCACTTCAAGCCTTACACTTGCTGATTGTCCATTTATTATACATGTATAACTGTGTGCTGGGTGCTGCTAGGCCTGTGGCAGTGAATAGAAGAGGCTGTGTAGGAACTGTACAAAAGTCCAGCTAAGCTTCCTAGTGCCCAAAACAAAAAAAGGAAACACAACACACCACAGTTTTCAAGAGGGAGCTTACTGGCTTATCAAGAGAGAGAGAGAAAGTTTCTCTTGGTAAGAATCTAAGGAGATATTTAAGGAAGAGGTCAATGTGTATATAAGAGATATTAAATTGAATAACAGAAGTATTAAAATACAGCTAACTTTGTACCTATATTAAGGCTTTCACTTCCTTCCATCAGATAAAGTAACTTTGTGATCTTTTAAACTGAGCAAACAGTACAGCAACATCTGGAGAAGCTCTTATCTGTTTTGACTGTTTACAGATGCAAATACAGACCTAAAATTGCACATGACTATAAAAGGGCAGAAATGGCTTTCTTCATATGAGGTATCACTACTCTAGAACATTTTCTATATTGCCCTGTAACTATAAAAGAATTTCTGATTATACGTCTTACATACCTTTGCTTTGCAGTTATCTTAGTGATACAAATTATAAATCTTTTTTATTTCTCTATGCAATCTTACTTTCTTTCTGGTGAACCTGATAGTAAGAGCCAAGCCACAGATGAAAGGTGTCTCAAGGTGTAGCTATGGTGTTCTGGTGACTAATTTCTACTTGTACTGTTTCCTTTTCACAGGAGGGTTCTTGTGTGACTAATCCTGGCCATAATCCATGAATTTTTTTCTACATTAGGTAAAAGTAAATGTATACAGACCTTTAACATATATAGTACTTTATTTGCTAAATTATGCAAATCAATACACCCTAAGTCAATTCCATACCTACTCTAAAGAAGAGTTCCCCTTGGTTTTGAAACTCACTTTAACAAGCTATCAATCAGAGGCTGATATTTAGAGGAAGCATAAGTGATTAGTAGCAGTGGGATTTCTGGTCATTTTTAGTGATAACCACTGAAATACAGGAGCAGGTTTTCACACCCTAGGAAGGAAAAAGCCTGACAAAATCCCTGACAGATACATAATACCATGACAGAAATACCACTCATTATGTCACACCTAATAATCCATGTGTGCCTCATCACACAGCTGTTAGTGTTACACCCTGTTGTCAAAGAAGCTCCCTGCTTCCCTGCCTGATTCAGCAATTAATATGCACATCAAGCACAGTGGCCAGACATCTATGGAGAAGGAGGAGGCAGACAAGAGACACACAAGGCATAAAGACCTAGGTGAGTGATATTCTCAGCATTATTCAGCAATGTTTAGTTGCTTGCTCAAATTCCTCATTAACAAAGGGCTTTTTTTTTCCCCCCCAAAGGTTTGCACTGTATAATTAGCAGCAACAAACACTGTCCCTGCTCAGGTCAACCTATGGGATTAGTAACAAAGGTTTTGTAAATTTCAGAAGGTATCTACACAGATGTCAGGAAAACACACACACAAGCACACAGTACAGCATAATGGATGCAGCCACAGCCATTAAGTAGTTTAGGATTTGTGAGACTCAGACAACCAATACATTTTATGGGAGAAGTCATAAAAGTCAGATGGGAAAAAATATATAGCATGAAAGTTGCAAACTTCTAGACAGCATGTAAAAAATGCCAAAAAGTGGCAGGGGCAAAGGAAGAAACATACCAACTGGAACTCATCAGTCTTGATAAATAAGACAGGGTCACCTGAGTTTACTTCTGGAACCAATAGAAGTCCCTTAGCATCTAATTATTTTTGTAAAAGGATTGAATTTTTTTCAGGCTCCCATTTACCATTGTCATTAGACTGGTTCATACTTCATTAGTCTGCTTTCTAAAATGAAACTCTCATTTTATTTATGGAAGTTTTTATGCTTCTTTAAGGCTGTTCTAAAAACATATAATTAAGCAATGCTAACCTTTTGATCAAGAAAGTAAACTATACCCAAAGAGATACAAATACATGTTGACAATTCACATTTTTATAAAGACTCAAATTCAAGAAAGTCAATTAAATTTTGATTTAAAAATAATTTATAAATGATAGGGACTGGAATGACACTGCAAATAAGAGTTAAAGCTAATGACCTCATCTTAACAATGAATTAGTATAGTTTGCCAAGATTTGTTCACACTTGGTAAATAGCGCTGCTCATTTCTTATTATGGTTATTAGTGTTTAAACAGGTTGGCAACTTCCAATTCAGAAGTCAAAATATTGTCTTGGTTGCCAACAAAAATAATTAATAAAACACCTCTAACCCCAGGGTAAATATGTAAGCAAGCGCATGGTAATGGATAATAAAAATAGCACTTTCTTCTGCATCTGGTGCTAATTAAAATCTGATCGGAGTAATAATTGAGCAGTGCCCAGGCTACCCTTGGTTTTTCTAATCAGGTTTCAATTGTTCGACACAAATGCACTGACCTCAATAAATGAAAACACATTAAAAAAAAAAAACTAAATTATAGCTTTCTTTATCCAGGCCAACAAGTGATTTAACTGTCACTGTGGGTTTTGAGGTTACATGAGACACAAAAGTTTTCTAGGGAGTCACTGTCACTGCTGTTCATGTACAAGGATTCACTAGAAAAATCCCTGAGACTTTTGTTCAAAGGCATCCTGCAACAAATACACAACTCCATCCCAATATCAATCCCAATTATATGAAAGAATAAGGTATTACCTAACTAAGTTTTGAATGGCATATTTCAGGCCTTCTGCTATGAGCTTTATAGATATTAACATTAACCTTCACAGCAACCTGAAGTAGAATTCTTATTAGCTCCATCTTACACATAAAGAAATCAAGTCTCAGAGATTCTGACTCCAGAGCCTACCATTTTAATTTACTACATTTAACGAAATGAAAAAAAAAAAAAAAGCATTCCAGCATATTTTGAAAAACAAGAAAAAGGAAATAGAATTTGTAGTATGCAATACTTGCACTCTTTGAAAATACCCTTTCATATATAAAAAAAGGTGTTTGCCTAAGTTCAGTTGAAATAGTACTCATTTAGGTCTATGAGGTGATGACTAAATACTATAAGAACCTGCTTATATGAGCTTTAAAAATCATTAAAATAATACATATCCATGTCAAAAATACTTTGAAGACATGCTTCATACACACAAGGATCCAGTTAAAACTGGAAAAGCCAACATATTACTATCTTGATACTATTATTTAATAAAATATATGCTAAATGCGTGAAGTTGTTTTTTCCATAAATCAATGTGTTGCTGGAATCATTTGCATTTTTACCCACTCAATATTCATTATTTCTCACCAGTCACAGTGGCAGTGTAATCCTATGGCTCAGGAGGCTGAGGCAAGAGGATAGCAATTTAAAGAAAGCCTCAGCAACTTAGCAAAACCGTGTATCAAAATAAAAAAAATAAAAAGGACTGGGGATGTGGCTCAGTGGTAAAGTGCCCTGGGTTCAATCCCCAGTATTAGAAGAGAGAAAAACAAAAACAAAACAAACAACAAGAAAGCCTTATTGTTTTTGCTTAAAATTAAGTTTAATGACATTTTGTATCAGCCTACTAATTCTTGTCCCATGAAGGGGTACAAAGATGTATCAGAGATGCTCTCTGCTTTTAAGAAGTGAATGATAGAGACAAGAAATATTCAACTGTTACATATGGTAGAATGCAATAAAGAGGTCAATTTTATAAAAATGTAACAACACAGAAGGCTATTGATAAAACACTATCCTAGGCACTATATGGAAATCAAGACTAATGGCATGTGCTCTGTTTTGCAAAGAATTCTAGTGGGAGAGGGGAAGTGTTCCATTTATCAGTTATGTAAATAACTGGTTTGCTTTGAAAACTGCATTCAAAGCAAACCAAACCTTAAAGGAGCGCTTTCTAAGGGCTTCCTGGAAGAAGTCACAATTTGAGCAGCACAAAAGGTTGAGACACTGAGAGACAGCAGGGAGATGAGAGGAAGAGGCCAGATATACCAATATGTCAGATGGAAAGGGGCTTTGGATGCTACTCTTCAGGTAGTCTTGCTTTGTTACGGCAGGGAGTGATCACCTGGTTTTTGATATATTCAGACCTGTGACTCAGGGAAGTAATTCCAGTAGGAGAACTGGGGACAAACACAACGGGGGGAAAGCAGTTACATGACTTTGGGGCAACGAGTCCAGAAAAGACTACTTGAGGGCTTGTACAAGGGCCCAGGCATGGGAGTAAAGAGGAATGGAGAAGCAAGGGACAGTGGGGGTGTGGACCTCGAGGGATGCCTGCTGCTCAGAAGTGAGCAGAAAGGAGAACATGAAAGCAACAGAAATCTGAACAAAGGGAAGGAGGAGAGATGAACTTAAATAACAGAACAAATGAGAAGTAGGTTTGGCAGACTAGAGGAATAGGTGTGATGAGTGACTTGGGGCATTTGAGGGGCTGGCAGAGGGCATCTGTGAATTTAATTCATTCTGCATATTTACTGAGCTCTTTCACACAGTAGGCTCTGTTCTATGATGTGGGGGCTATGACAGTGAAAAACACAGATATAAGAAGTGTGCAGACTTTATCGGGAAGTTAAAGTCTTCTGCAAAGAGGCAAAGGACAGAACTATGGACCCAGATATGTCAAACTATAAATTTACAAATCTTATGCTTACCCTGTGTTCAGGACAGTCAGAAGAAGCAGAAAGAGAGGCTACGACACTCAATGCTGACCTGGCGGGAGACAACTGGCTGGACAAGATGGAGATCAACGCATTAGTGAATAAGGATGCCTTCTGTTACAGTGAAGACTGTCCTCTCCACAAGGCTGGGCCAGAAAGTGGTGAGGGAGAAACATTAGATCTAGGAAGCTTGATGGGGAAATGGAAAGACAGGATGGCATCTTTTACATTGTATTCTGGGAATAAGGAAAAAAAATAGTGATTGATTCTAACCAGGACATCTGGGAATGCTTATGGTAAGGGTCCCTGCTTTTGCACAATATATGCAAGAAAAGAAACAAAAAAGAGATGACAGAATCAGGGTTATAATATGATCTTATTACAACAGTGCTGAGCATGAGAAAACCCATTGCCTTTCACTCATAATAATATTCATATAAAGACAAACTTCTGAAAAAGATAAAAAGATAAAATGTGCTACATTTAAAAAAATGCTTACTACTCTAGTTTAAATTAAGCAAATATAGTTACAGATATGTTATTTGGGGAATGAAAATTTAGCCTTGGCTGGTCCTCTACCTAAGAATATGTTCAATTTTAGGCTAAGGAAACAATAAATCTTCTTGTTGAACTAGGAGAGGTCAGTGATGACCGCACCCTCACTCAATATCCTCCTGGCCTACTCTCAGAAAAGACTCAGGTCCTGGGAAACAAATTAAGGTGCTTCTGTGGATTGGGCCTAGCTGTTTTGGTAGCTGCCAGAGTGATGTGAGCAGCAGCAGGAATTCCTCTGGGCCTTGTCATGACATCATTTGCGCAATGTAGCCTGTGATGGCAGAAAATGAAGCTGGTATTTATACAGGGTATTAGAGGAGGACCCTCCTGTGCCAGGCTTAAGATGACAAAATGTCAACCTCCATCATCCGACAGGCTTTGGTCTCCCTCCTTTTTCTATTTTGGCTGCTTTTATACATACATACATACATGCATACATACATACCCACACCCACACAAGCACACACACATACACACACACATGACACTAACAGAAAAATAAATTGAAAAGAGCACTGAGGCAGAGTGTATTTCACGCACTGGTGCCAATGTTTCATATCTCATGAACCTCGGGAAAACAATTCGTAGAACTAATTAGTTTACAGTGTTTAAGCAGCTTGTTCCTCGTCTTTAATCTTCTTTATGTAATACTGTGAACAAAGCCATATTATCTTCTGATTTTTTTTATACAGTTTAACAAATATAATCTCCCTTTTCTTTCTAGAGATTACTTCATTTAGACATCAAACTATGTTGTTGTTGGTCCCCCCCACCCTTGGGGAGAATGGATATAAATAAATTGACATCTATTCACAGAGGTCTCAATGGTCTACCAGATCCACCCAGGCCCTAATCCTCTTTGTTGTCATGGAATCCACCTGGCTTGATTATATTTACAGTTTTGAACTATACCACACAGCACACAGACTTTCCCTGAAACTCCTCCGTCTTCCTGAGTCCTTGCTCTAAGACTCACCCTGACTGCTGTCTCATTCTCAGATTCTGGGTGCTGGGAGGGCGCTCTCATCTGACATGCAGCATCAGATTTTTCAAGAACAGAGTCCAATAAATCTCCCCTCAGGCACAAAAAGCATGATTTAAGAGAACTCATGACCAAAATCAAGTGACTGGAAATAAACATAGGTGAGTACAAATGAGTTGGAGGGAAAAGGATAGGAAGAACAGAAAATAGAAACTCAGAAAGTCTTAAATTCAAATATGGCTTACAAATATGAATTTTAAGAGATAGTGAATGTTTTTTGTGCTTTCCTATTCTAGATAGGTATCTAATTGCTAAACTGATATGATATGTACTTTTGGGATAGTAAAAAAAAAAAAAATAGGCAACTGAAATCCAAGAACTGGTCAAGACTTATGTTGAAATAATTATTATTCACCTGGTAGGTGGCACAGCACTCACATACCTACTTGCACTACAAGAATTTGAAACAGAGTTATTCCCCAAGAGAGAACTTTCTCAGATGGCAGAAAATCTACCTCAGACTTTTACTTATACATTTGAATCCACATTATTAAAGAAATTTTATAGTCTTGGTAAAACGCAGTACTGGTTGCAAATTTTCATTTTGCTTGCTTGAGAACTGTTTACTGTCCCATGGCACCGATATGCCTTAAAGTTCACTCTGTCCTTAATTGTCAAACAGATTCATGGTTACTCCTAATTAGTGCAAAACAGGTAACACAGCTGCGACTCTGCAACTGCTGAACACCTTTAGCATCTATATCAAGCTGAGCTTGGGAGCTCTCTGCTCTCTCCCAAGGTTAATGGTTTTGAGCCTTCTGAGAATTATGGAGTAGGTGCCCACAGTGAGGGAGAACACATGGTTCTCCAAACCACTGCTCCTATTACTAATGGAGTCAGTGTAAGAAGCTGTCAGTTTCCAGCAAAGATAACATAAAAGAAATTTCTTTCTCAGTGCACAGCTTCCAAATAATGTTGAGGATCTGACTCAGAACCAACATGGAAGATTGCAACAAACAGTATGCATATAGTCACTGGAATTAGAGGAAAGCCAGAGCAGGATTACGTGATTTCTTGGGAGCAATACACAATGATGCATGCATGTAATCCCCACAACTCAGGAGGCTAAGGCAGGAGGATCACAAGTTCAAGGACAGCCTCACTACTTACCAGGACCCTTTCTCAAAATAAAAAAATAAAAAGATCTGGCATTGTAGCTCAGTGCTAATGCATCCCTGGGTTCAATTCCCAGTAGATCCCTCCCCACTAAAAAAAAAAAGATTTCCTGAGAATCCTTCTGAATTTAAAATGTATAAGCCAATGACATGAAGTTTATCATTGCCCCAAGATTCTACTCTAAGAGCACTGGCACTGGGAGTAAAACCACTAGAAAATCCTGCTCTACCACTTTTCATTTATATGACCTCAGACAAATTAATTAAATAGGATGCTGGTGAGAAATTGAATGAGATAGAGCAGCTAATGCCCAGGGCATCCAGGAAGGGCCCAGGGAAGATGTTGAGTTGTTGTGACAATCATGATTATTTTGCATTTGGATCCTGATTCTGAGAAATGAGGAATGCTTGCAAGAAGATGTAGTAATGACTCAATGGAAGTATATATAGAAAAGGGAACACACACCACACACACACACACACACACACACACACACACACACAGATACATAATAATGTTCTCAAGAATTGAGAAGTAGAAAAATGGAATATGGGAAATAAGGAAGAAAATTAAAGATATTACAGGAGAAATAGAATTATAAGGCAGAATTTTAAAAAGGGGGGGGGAGCTAAGGGCAGAAATAAATAAAAATCTAAGAGGAGGGTTTGAATTTCTAATCCTGTTCCTTTTCTTTGAACTTCTATTCAAATCCCTTTTCTGCTTCTCATCTCTGTCTGCACTATATGACCCAATTTTAGCCCAGCTTCAATGTGTAGCAGTCCCGAGGTAGAAATGACTAGGAAAAAAAGAGAAAGTTCCTTCTTAGCTATGAAGAATGAAAAATGTTAAAATGCAAATTTGGTATTAAAAAAAAAAAAAGAAAGCAAGACTATACCCACACTTCACTGTAGCAAATTCTCAGGCAGAAGTGGAAGCCAGCAAGTAACCCCCTGAGGTGTGCTAGCATAATATAAGTGTTTCAGGTTTGCTGGATGACAGATAAACAGCTAGCCCTTTTACTACTGAATGAATCTCTTTTTCTTGTCTTTTTTTTTTTTCCCCAAGGCAGAAAATGTTTGTGGTAGAATCAGTCCTCAAGAAAAATTGAATTGAGGGCTGGGGCTGTAGCTCAGTGGCAGAGGGCTTGCCTTGCACATGGAGGCACTGGGTTCCATCCTCAGCACCACATAAAAAGATACCACAAATAAAATAAAGGCATGCTGTCCATCTACAACTACCCCCCCCCTCAAAATTTTTTTTAAAGAAAGATTGAATTATCTGTTAGCTTTTTGTGTTGGCCCAGAAATAATTATTGCCATTTCGACGTCCTATAGATTATGTTCAAAATCTACAGATACTCACTTATTCTGTCTTTATACTATGGGGAACTAATTGGAACCAGAGTTAGCTTCACTAAGTCACACTTATTTTAAAAGTCAGGCTTAGAAGGGAAGAAAAAGTCAAAGAAATTGACCCAAAAAAGGATGAAATGGTCAGTCTCTGTTTAAGAAAACACAGATTCAGATAAAGTGCTCCATGGGTCTCAACCTCACCTTCTATTGCATATAAATTCATTTCACAATATTCCATTTTTTAAGCTGGATCTTTTCAACAAGGGATGGCAATTTATTTGTTTTCTATTGAACCTCGCCAACTGGATACTGAAGCGAGGATGGCATATTTAGATGCCCTTAAACTTTCAGATTCACCTTTAAAACATGCCAAAGTAATGTCATGTTCAGGGTAAATGTTGTGCAGTTTTTACTAGACCAGGATGTGAAATGAATGTCTCAGAGGTGAAATGACATTAAAGGCTTTACAGTAAAACAGAATCCAACCCCTATTGATTCATTTGAGTTCAAATCAGATTCCAATTATCTGACAGATGTGAAATCACAAACAAAAGGAAAAACAAATCAGATGATTCCTGAGTGTGTATGTGTCTAAAAGAGTACCTAAGCCCTTACAGAGGAAAAACAAACCTGCCAAATTCAACCCAGTGTATTTTCATAAGCACTTGTTCAGTGTAGTGGCTTTTCCTTCAATATTAGAATTGGTGAGAGACTTAAAGTTAAAAGACATAGAAGATACTATCTATCCTTAAGAGCTTATTAGGCTCAGCTGGAGAAACAAGACACACCCATAAGAAAGAACTAAATGATAATTCTAAGGAAATGCATAACTAAATAGCAGAGGGTAGTTCGGGTGATATGTACAGAAATCCTGAGGATATAAAAGATAAAAAGACATTATAAATGGTAGGGATTGTTAGAGTTGATCCTTATCTACTTTCATCTCTTTTTAGGTACATGAGGGTATAATACCTCCCTACTACCTTAAAGTTAGGCAGAATTGTGGGCAGAAGGCAAGTGAGTGTCTTCTGAGCTGAAGCAAGACTGTGTTCTCTTACATAGAGGCTGTGTCAAGATGGCAAAACTGTAAGGTGAAATAGCCTCTATCACTGAGTCATTCACAGAGAAAATTTACCTGTAGTAATAAACTGTCAAATCCCTGAATCCTGGGGCTGTTTGTTACTATGGTATGAATCTATCCTGTCCTGACTACCATATGTATACCAAAGCAGAGAAGACCTGGAAGAAGAAATTCTGAACATTATCTTAGGATCTCCTCAATAAATTTACTTCAGTCTCTCCCCACCTCCTTGGCTGGACATATTCCAACTCTCTGCCCTAACTGCCTCTTGTAGCTCTCACATTCTACGACCTACAACTCTCATATCTCTGTTAAAATCTTCAGGCAGGATTTTCTGACACAAAAGAAAAAGAAAATCAAACTCCTTGGGGTAGATTCCAAGACCATTGTGACCTGGCTCTTTTTGCAGGTGTGATTTTTGCCCACCAATTCCTGTTCCTGCTATCAGCACCCTCATCAAGCCAAATTCTGCCCCACTGCCATGGATTACGATACACTCTTCTTTCTGGAATGGTCTCCCCTCCTTTTCTTCCTGGTGAATGCCTAATCAACTGGCAAGACTCCCTTCCTCTAGGAGGCCATCATTTCCTCTCTCCTCCCTGGGTACTTTGTGCATTTTGTTATCATACCCTGATTCTTCAGATCTCTGTCTTCTTGTCTATCTCCTCCTACTAGATGGTAAGTTGTTCAAGACAGGGATTGATTCACTTTTATTTCCTCCACATTACCTACTACAGTATCTGACAAGCAGTTGGCATCCGCAGAAATAATGAATGAACAAGAGAAGGAAGGAAAATGTGCATGGATGTGTTCATAACAGCATTAGGCAGAGGACAGGAGCAGAGTAGAGGTTTGCTGGGTAGTGTAAAACCTAATTTTAAATAGCTAGGATGGTGTCAAATTATAGAGTAGGAATTCTTCATTTGATCCAAAAGGTGAGAGGGAGTCATTATAACTTCTTGTGCAGAGAAACGATGTAAGTTTTGTTCAGTGTCATAGCATCTTGTGCCTTGAATGACAGCTATGTTTGTGCCAATCTTATTCTCCCTCTGACTGTAAAGCTCCTTGAAAACAGGGTCTGTGTCTTAATCATTTTTGTATCCCCTATAGCAACAAGCCCAATATTTGTATAACAGGTGCCAACAAATATTTGCTGAATTTAATTTTATAAAGATTATTCCCTATGCTGAGAGGCTACATAGACCAGCTAGCAGACTATTATATTATATCCAGTGTCAGATGGGAAATGGATTTAAAGGGAGTAGCAATAATGAAAATTTAGAAATAGAAATCCAAGGCAGTCTAATAGACCAATCAGCAGCTTTCAGAGTTTATGATATAAATTAATGTTTTGAGACTCATGTCCTTGAAAAAAAAAATGGTAGCAAATTTAGAACACATGCTGAGAGGGAAAGTTTTTTTCACCCAGGGAATAGATGAGTTTTGTTGCTGGACACCTAGCTTCTAAACTGGCAATGGGACAAACAAAAAGAGTTCACCACAGCTACAAACAACTAGAAATAATAATTGCCAAAAGCAAATTTTATCTTCTACTTTGCAATTTGGTTAAATTTTGCTAGATTCATTGAGCATTCCTAAGTTCATTTTATAAGTTACTTATGTCATAAAAGGCAATGTTTTCAAAATTTATTCAATAGTCTATTTTAATTTATTGTGTTTCACATTGACCTTATTAATTTAATCCCCAAAGTCAAAGATGATGAATGAAATAAAGTAATGTTGTGTTTGTTACTGTTTTTGGTTTTCCATATATATCCAGTTATTCACTAGCAGGAAAGGTTTACAAGAGTCCCTTCTTGTTGATGGACTTTTTAAAAGCCATGGTTGTTACAGATGAAATCCTACAGGCATCTAATTATTTTACTAATCCCCCAAACAAAAAGAACTCCATTTGGAAGCTATACCTGGTTTTACTCTGAGCCCCTTCTTGAGAATATACAAGCATGCACATGCGCAAACACACACACACACACACACACACACACACACAGACACACACTGAGCTAGTGAAATTAATATGCATTTAAAAATTAAATTAAAAAAAAAAACAGAACATCTCTTTAAAGAGATTGTCCAAAGCCTGAAGCAGAGGGTTTTAGTCTTAAGCCTTCCAAAGTAAAATATGTATTTGTAATAGAATTTGAGAAATACATAATATGTTATCAGAAGTCTAACCATTATCATTGTTACTAATGTATTCCCTGTCGTATAGCAAATTCACATATTGAACCAGATTAAATTTTAATAAAGCTTCACACATTTAAATTTTCCTTGGGTGAAAAAATAATACTATAATAATAATAATATAATAATAATAGTGGATTATTATTCCACTGTGAATTTGGAACTCATTTTTATGGGACCCTGAAACTTCTAAGCATTTTGAGGTTGATTTGACATAACCTACCTACCCACAAGGTTGAAAGAAAAGAAAAAGCACATGCACATGGAAAGGATCATGTGCAGAACAGTTCTGTGGGTAGCCTTCAATGATTCAGTTCTCCAACCCTACCACTGTTTCTTGCTTGTAGTTCTCAAGAAAAACTGCAGAATGTGCTAGAAATGTAAAATCTGGACAGATAAGGGGATATCTAGCCAGAACATGCCAAACTCTAATCCATCATTCAACACATGAGCCCCTCATGCCCCAAGGTATAATTGACACAGATGGAGCTGCTTTCCCCCCCATCAGAATCCCTCAGTGGTGGTGCATTCAGGAGATTCAAACCTTCTTGGGTGGTTTTCCTGAGCTTTTGGGGTCTGGCCAGCAATGAATCCTTTGATTCTATTCTACCTTGCTACCTATCTGTAAGTAATAAACCTGCTTCATGTAATTCATGTGCATGAATGTTCTGTCTCACTGGACTCAGACAAGTTGGTAACCAGGGCACAATGAAGCTGCCTCATGCTCTGCCTTATCAGTATATTTGTCTTGACCCATTCATCCACATTCTCAATTAAACAATCTACACCCATGAATTACAGTACACTCTCCAAAAAAGAATTATCAAATTCATCATTTGAAAGGAAGACAAGTATTCCCTTGCAACTCACCCTGCCATGCTTAGACTGCAGGCCTGCCAGAGGGAGGGTACAATGTTCATCTCCTTTCTGCAGCAGTCACTGCCTACATGCCAAAATTCATCAGACATGGAAGCTCCCTTCAGATATTAAGGGGAACCACTAACCACTGGCCTGTGTCTGTCACTACATCAGTGAAGAATTGTAATAGAGGTAAGGAAGTCGAGGTGTGCACAGCAGGACCAAGACATTACAGAGGATGCTCAGATTCATCTTTACTTTCTGGGTCACAAGTGGGGAAAAGAAATGTAGTTGCTATTCCTAGTTATGCAAACTCTAGCCATTCTGATAGTTATGGTACCTTGCAGAATTGCTACACATTACACATTTAAAAACAGGATGAGATTTCATTAACCCTTTCACTTGGCAACCTTAAAACCCAGTTCTCAGACAATAAACTGGGCTTTATACCTGCTTAAAGTTTAATAGCATGTTTTACATTTATTCTCATTCGAGCCATATCTTGACATGACGTGATTTATGAGTTAGGGAGCACATGTGTTATCAGAATTTAGTTATAAAATGTTCAGAGAGTTCTGGCTTTGTCACCATTGGAGACAGAACATATGCTGGCTTTTCCAATATCTAGTCAAACGGACTCTATGGTAATGGTTAGAGGACAAGGCTCCTCCTCTGGGCACATTAAAAATTATGACATGGTGTGTACTCCAGGCAACAGGACTCGATTACATCATTTCTCAATGGCAATATCTAGAGCTTCCACTGTGTTCATTTCTTTGTTTTTGGACTATAAAAGGAAGCCTGCAATTTCTATAGCTATCTATGTAAAACCCCAAAATCTATAAATAAAAGTTACCTTTTCAGAGCAGAATTGGATGACTGGAAAATAGAAGGAGACACATTGTACACTGTATGCTCTTTATAAGTTTTCAATTTTGTACCATGTACATGTACTACACACAGAGAAATAAAAAGTTAATTTAAAAATAATAAATAAAAGGCGAAAAACCTCACAAACTTTCCTAAGCATAGTGTTTAAAGAGACTCTGTGGTCATAAAACCATGAAGACTTTAAAAAAATAATCCAGTCCTCAAAAAGCAAAGCAATATTCATGGCCAGTTTTGTACAAATGCTTCCAAGACTTTATCTAAAATACTGCACAAGACACTCAGAGTTCTGTGTCATCCTTTTATTATGATTACGATTCAGCCGGGAAGATCATTACCTATTTCAACATTATATAAATTAGAAATTTTTAAAAATAGTGTTTTTAAAGAAAAACACATTATTTTTTCCCTCTAATGTAATTCTTGATGAATATTCAGGACTTTACATAAATACTTATTATTTCATTTATCTATTATGATTATCTCATTCTCTTCAATGTGACTCAAGAAGCTTTAGGAATGTGCTTTGCTACATCATTCACTCTTGTGAGTGAGGCTCTAATCACAGAAAGAAGCCACCAGTTTATGATCCTCCTACAACAAAATTAGTGGAAGATGTCAGGTCCCTCAATTTTGCTCTGAAAGAAAATTAGCCGGAAGGCCTCTTCTTGTGTGATTTTTCAACTGCAGAGCCAAAAAATTGCTGAAAAATAATTATTCTAGATTTGAAGGCACCAACTGGGGAAAAGTAAATATATTCTATTTGTTACTCAATGCCCCTCTGCAATAATTACTTTTATTTGTTCATTTTCTGGAGCTGACACAATAGTTTTGTCTTTATCTTTTACAACCAAATACTTTTCAGTAAACAGGAGATAAAAGACCAATAAAACCTTTGTTCTACCTCCCCTCAGCCAACCCCTAAGGCCTATTTTATCTCCAGAGTTGTTATCTAAAGTGAATTACTGATAAGAAAAATTAAAGAACCAGACTGAATGTGTGAGGTAATTGCAGAGTGTTCCTCACACCTTGTTTCTGTTCTGGCAGGGCCCTACCAATAGTCACCACATTCCTACCAACCTGCTTGTGCACAAAATGAAAGAAAGGTGCCTACTGCAATGGCTCCAAGGCCTAAATTCATTTTCCAAGAAAAAAAAAACTCACATAAATAATAAGACTCTGGAAAACCTGTCATACATTTACATTGTACTTATTTGAATTTGCCAACTGCGATGTGACCAGAGAATATTAACTTGTACTTTTAAAGAGACTTCATGTAAAAACAGATTAACTTCAGTTAATTCCATTAACCTGCACAAACTTTATGATGAGCAGTTGGCTCTTTTTCCTAACTCCTTTGCACACAACTGGAATATCTTGCCTTTGGAATATTATTGATAGCATACATTTATGTACAAAGGCATGGACCTAAGTAATTTATATGCATCAAATAATTTCATAATCACTACAATCCTGGGGTGCATGCGATTATTACCCACATTTTGCAGATGAGGGCAGAGGCACAGACACTTTCTCAAGAGTACACTGCTAGTTAGCATTACTGCCAAGTCCAGAACCCAGGCAGTTTGACTCTAGAGTCAACATTCTAAACACTACTTTGCAATGAGTATAATTCTCTTAAAGTGACCAGAAATGAAGTACAAAATAATTTCTTTGTTTACTTCAATAAAATTTTTGTGATGTCACTGACATGAGTAGCAAGTAAATATAGATTCTTAATTTATTAATATTACTCATTTTTAATATGTTATCTGTTACTCCCCAGAATATGCAAAACCCTATGTCAGATATTTGGGGGGGTGGGGGCGGGGGTGAGGAGGTATGACAAATAATGCATGTTTTCCAGCAGTCTAAAATTCCTTGGCCTCTCCTCTTCCTAAAAAAGGGTTAAATGAAACAACATTTTAAAACACCACATTTCTAATCATCCTTGAAAGTTAAGATTTTCTAACATCAGTGACCTTTGGTATGGAATGACTCTAGATATTTCACAGGGTCCAATTAACCCTGAAGTAAATCCAGGAAAGTCCAGGAGAGAAGAGGTGGTCTCTATCATCAAAAGGGGAAGAAAACCTTGGTCATCTCAAGCACTGGCCTGAGAGGAGATCCAGAGGTCCACTTCCCGACTCCTTGTTCAGATCTCTCTTTTCTTCTAGCCTCAGCCCATTCTCCCAAAGTTAATTCAGCTTGCATTTCAGTAGATGATCATTTGACCTCCAGGAGGGAATGTGAAGCACCTTATCACAAGGCTGTCTACACATAAGGCAGGCCCTAAAACTCTCCTCCCTTCTGTTCTCACAAAAAACAGACCAGCAGAAGAGCAAATGTGCCTTCCCTAGGAAAATGTTACTAACTCCTGCTCAAGACAATAGTCAACACTGTCTCTTTTGCTAAGCAATAGAGTGTACTTAAAGAATTAACTGCAGCTTCCTAAAGTGTATGACCCATTCCCAAGGAGGAACATGCTGAAGAAGAAACCTGGATAAGCAAACCTACTGCAAAATCCAGATGGAGTAGGGCTTTTGGCTTTTCCTCCTCACACTGGGCCATCATCTCTCCTGCTGAGACAAAGTCGTTTTCAGAGAGTACAAAGTAGACACTTCATGTGGTTGGTTGCTAGGAGCAAGTCATTTCCCATTTATAATCTTGGTTTTTGCTAGACTCTAGAAAGCAAAGTCTCCTGGGATTCTTTGGCAAGGCTCACTGCCTACCCTCCTCCTGACCAGCTCTCCCACTGGTCCAAAGTAAGCACCCGTGGTTTCAGAACCAGCTCCCTGGGGTTGTTTCCATTTATTAACATGGTTTGGACCTAGAAACTAATTAGTGAGTTGTCTTGGATGAGAGTGGTATATAGGATTACATGATATTGTGAACAAAGCATTAGTCTGACCATTTTTTCTATCTGTAGTAATAGGTACCCTTGTATCAGAGATCTGATGACTGTCATCAAGGCAAACAAATCAACCACTTTCATCTCCTAACTCATGTGTAGGAACAAGTTCACAATCTGCTGAAAACAGAAATGTCAGCGAAGGGTTAGAGACAGAGCCCTAGGCAGGAAGGGTATTTTAAATTTCTATGCTGCACAAAATTCCTCTTGTGCTAACCATGTCTACAAGGTAAAAGGGCCTTCATATATTACTGGAGAAAATAATAGTCATAAAAAGATATTTTTACCTAGATAAGAAAGGATGTGGGGCTGGGGATGTGGCTCAAGCAGTAGCACGCTCGCCTGGCATGCGTGCGGCCCGGGTTCGATCCTCAGCACCACATACCAACAAAGATGTTGTGTCCGCCGAGAACTGAAAAATAAAACATTAAAAATTCTCTCTCTCCTCTCTCCTCTCTCACTCTCTCTTTAAAAAAAAAGAAAAGAAAAGAATGTAAAAGGATGTAAAATGTTCTTTGAATGGCAAAAACTTTGAAATGGAGAGGGATATGATTAAATGGAAACTTGTCGGGTGTGCATCAACTAAGGCTCTAAGGAAGGCATGAGATATATATTTGTTTGGTATCTGCATCTCACAGGCTGCCTGGGAAACATTAGGAGAGAGTGGAAACCTCTTCTATTCATCCCAGTTGGATGGGCCTCAGGAGTTCAACAAGGGCACAGTATAAAAATGTAGTACTCCTTGTTAAAAAGCAAGGGTAGAGGGTGTCATTAAAGAAAAATTAAAGAACTTTATTTTCTTTCTTATTTGTTCTTTCCTTCAATTCTCAAATTTTTAAAAATTTTGTGTCCTAAGAAAAAATCTAAAATATTTAATTATTAGCATAAATTTTATCATTCATCCTTATAGAATATAATGAAATTTAAATGCAAATCTGAGAATACTTAACCAGTATGTAAAATTACCAATATGACACAGTATTGCCTAACTTGTACATGTGTATTTATTTCATTCTGACCGGGCGAGTGGAAACACTGCATGAAATGAACTCAAGTGAAACTAACTCAGCTTACAAATTTTACTTCCTGACCTGTACACATCTTGCCAACTTTCTACAGAAACAAGTAGGTTCCATAACATGCTAATTATGTACTTGCTTGGAGTCTCCCTGAATTCCCACAAATCACAGTCCACCTGAATCCTGTATCTATGGGACATCTTGAACGTGATATGCAAATGATAAGATAATAGGTGAACACATATTTTGCATATCTCACTTCTGCTCATGCAATGCTCTACTTAACAAAACTCTAGTTCAAAGGTAAAATTATGAAGTTTGAGGGGGCTGGGGATGTGGCTCAAGCGGTAGCGCGCTCGCCTGGCATGCGTGCGGCCCGGGTTCAATCCTCAGCACCACATACCAACAAAGATGTTGTGTCTGCCGAGAACTAAAAAATAAATATTAAAAATTCTCTCTCTCTCTCTCTCTCTCTCTCTCTCTCTCTCTCTCTCTCTCTCTCTCTCCCTCTCTCACTCTCTCTTTAAAAAAAAATTATGAAGTTTGAGAAGAGTGACAGTAGAATATTTACACCAAATATCCTAAGCTTCAGACCCTGTGTGACTGCACAGGTCACACATATGAAGCTGGCCTGCACCTCAGACCTCTGGCCATTTGTAGGAGGGCCTATCCCTGAGAGCCATCAGCAAGGCCTTCCAAGGATGGAAGTTTGATGCCAATGAAAAATGTTGTGGTAAGGCTGCAGTGGACAGACTACCCAAGGTGATTACCCTGTAATTACCTGTTTATACTGCTTCCAGGGTTGTTTAATAGAGTGCATAATTATATGAGGTTGTCCTCCTTAAGGAAGCCCCCAGTGTGGCCTAGCTGCTGCCCAGGATACAATCCAGATAGATGTATGCTGCAGCCAAAGGAATCTTTGATTTATTGGGAGCTCCTCTTTCCTCTTGGAAATGGAGATAGGCACCTGCTTTGCTCTCTTGTGTTCTCAATATGCTACAACCAAGCACAAAGGTTTTGGTTAATTGTCCTAAAGCAAAAAGTACACACACACACACACACACACACACACACACACACACACACGAAAGTATCAAAACCATAGAAGGTGGCAAAAGATGAAAACCGGAAGAAAGCAAAATGTACCCTAACTACTTAAATCCCCTACAAAAGAAAACAATAAAGCCATCCTGATAATGGGCACCGCCAGGGATACACTTCTCTCCTTTTTGGTCTCCGAATAACAATGGGTTGCAACTAGTTTGAATTAAAGAGCCTGCATCAGTAGCCAACAGCTGGAATTCAGCAACTGTTGTTAATCCACCTTAATTGCTTATTATTCTATCAGTTCTTGTTTGTGCTTTTGTTATTCAAAGTAATTTTCCCTACACACACACTACCAAGCATGATTTTTGCAAGCTGTGGCCAAAGAATTCTTGTGTTTCCATCCTAGGGCTGTTATTGTTACATTTTGAAATGAAAACCCACTAATAATGGATTTTTAAAAATGAGGTTAGCAATGCTGTTCACAGATGGACTAGAGCTGGCCTAGAGGTACACAGAGGTGCAGATACTCGCCACCATCTAAATAAGATAGAAGGCTCTGTTGATGTTTTAATTAGAGCCACAGTTAGCATGGTTCCTATTTTCCCTAAACAATTCTTCCCCTCCTTGCTTTAGGGAGGGATTTTTTCTCCACCACTTTATTGCACTAGTAAATAAATGAGATCTCAGGGTTCCAGGGAGGAAAAAAATTACCAATATAAATGCATCAGGTGCAATTACTAAGGTAAATAGGCCCATGGAGACTGTAAAACTGGCAACACCAACTGGAATATCTGAGAGGGCCAGCAGGAGAAAGCCTAGGGGTCATGGTCCCAGTTCTGCAGTGTACTGTATGTGTTTCAGACCAGATCATTCATCCTGCAGCCTGTAGGAAAGAATCCATAGCACAAGGCAGTTGTGACTTGGCATTGACAAGATTCTAACTAAAGCTTCAGTTATAGCTTTTCTCTTCCCCCTCTCTTTTTAATTATACCAAATGTCACTCTTGGGTATTGTCTCTCAAAGCCGATCTGTCATCCCTGGGGGATCACTGCAATATAATCTTCATCTATAAATTGATCACTTGTAATTATTTGTTTTCTGGGGCTTTGTTTAAAATCCACAATAAAGCAAAGTTAACACAAATGTATCAATAGTAACTGTGATCTGTAAGATATGCAGGTTGAACTTTTATGTCTTTCCTACAACTTAAACCATTTGTCCCCTAAAGATTGCATCTGTAGAACTTCATTTCTTCTTACCATAGTTTATTATTGCAAAGTCTTTCTTGTCCCCTAATATCCTAATAATTTTACTTATGTAAGCCTATTCTCCACACTCCTCCTTGTAAGCTTCAAAGTAGAGACATGTCATATACCTGTTTTTCTCACGATGCCACACTATTTACTAAAATGAATTTAATTTTTTTCTAGATAAGAGGAGACAAGGCTCTCCCTAGCCTGACTTGTTTCCATCCAGCTCTTTCCTCATATGGTATGGCTGCCTCACCACTTAGTCTATTCAGACTGCGCACATGTTAGTCTTATTTATTTCCTTATTAGTGTTACTGAAGGATTGGTCCATTAAAAATTAACCTGATCCACCCTGACTGGAATATGAGACACTGCAAAAACTGAAGTATATGTTCAAATATGATAAAAGGACTCTATTATAACAAAGTTCTTTCACTGATATTTGACTTGTTTTAAGTCATCTTGACTCTGTTTCTTCAAACAGCAAGAGCCTGAAAAAAAAATTCCTTTAAAAAGAAGTATTTTCTGTGAATGATTCAGCTAGGATCATTGATTCTGGAGCCTGTGGGAAGAAACTTGTGAACCAGGACAAAGTGGAGTCAGCTACAGTTCCCAACTCTTAAAATTTCTTCATGCCTGGCAACATCTTGGTTTTATGCTTCCTGTTTTGGAGGCCAGATCAGGGTAGCTAAGAAGATGTTGTATGCATAATATGAACTAACATGAAGACAACAACTTCTATAAGACTTCTAAAACATATCTATCAAGTGTCATTCCCTCAAGGCCACAGACCCTTGTTAACATGATTTGTATAGATTAAACCTAATTATAGAAAGAAACTCAATTATAATGACAACTCAATTATGTGACTTTTAAAATATTCCATTTCTTGCCAGGTATGGTGGCATATGCTTAGAATCCCAGAGATTTGGGAGGCTGAGACAGGAGAATCATAATAAAAAATAAAAATGGTTGGGGATTTGCCTCAATGTTAAAGTGCCCCTGGGTACCACCCCAGTACAAACACAAAAACAAACAAAAAAACAAAAAAACAAAAAACAATTCTCATTCAGAATATTCCTTGCCACCTAAGCGATATCAACAAAATATAGCCTTTATTTGTAAATTAAGCTTCTTCTATTTGTGGAATAATTATTATGTGGTTTGGTAATGATCTGAAGTTTTAAATATATAATATGCAATTATATAAGAGATGACATATAAGTGCAAATCCAGCTTATTAAGTCAGCCTCTCATTCACCAGTTTGGTGTCAATGAATCAAATTGCCCTGATTAGCAAAAAATATTCCAGAAACTATTTTTGTCATGTAAGATTAGTGATTTTTAATTCTTTAAAAATATTTCAGTGCTTTATTTTGTCCAGTCATTCATTATCTGTTCGAAAAACTTAAAATTGTAATAATATGTTAATGTGGACATTATTAACTGAAATATAAGATACAGAATACAGAATACATTTCTGTTGTGGTATTGTTACAGTTTGGATCTGAAATGCCCCCCACCCCCAAGACTCATGTGTTGAAGACTCATTCCCCAGTGCAGCAATGTTCAGAGATGGGGCTCTTGGGAAGTAACTGAATCATGGGGGCTTTGGTCTCATCAAAGAATTAATCCACTGAAGGGTTCATAGCTGATGTGGAACTTTAGAAGGTGGAGCCTAGTTGGAAGAAGCAGGTCGCTGGGGGCATGTCCTGGAAGAATATCTTGTCCCTGGTCCCTTCCTCTCTTTCTCTCTGCTTCACTGCCACCATGAGGTGAGCGGTTTTGCTTTGTTCTGTCATACCTTGCTGCCATGATGTTCTGTCTCATCACAAGCCTACAGCAATGGGGCCAAGCAACTCTGAACTAAAACCTCTAAAACTACAAGCCAAAAATAAAACTTTCCTCCTTTAAGGTGATTTCCTAAGGTATTTTGTTACAATAATGAAAATCTGACTAACAGATATCACTTTGCTGAACCTTCAATGACTCTCATAACCAAATTAAAGAAGGCTGATTTTGTGTATGAGAGAAAGGGAGAGGGGAAAACTCCCTATTGTAATTAATGCCATGAAAAATAAAGGCCATTAAGTAAAAAACAGGTGATCCTAGGTGAATAAGTACGGATCTAAATTCCTGTGAGATTTTATCAAATTTAAACTCTTTGCTACCTTAAATAAAAGTAGTGTAGCAATGACACAATTCTAAAACACCCACATTTCTCCCCAAAAGTTGATCCCATGAGGAATAGCACATCTGATGAGTTTCTAAGGTGAGCGATGGGCATTTCCTGCAGATGCCAGTTAATTACACCAACGGCCGTCGCCGTTAGCACTGAGGAGTGTTCCTTTTCATCCAGCACCAGGCGGAAACCAATCCTCTCACTTCACTAATCTAATTCCAGTTTTTAAGCACCCAAGTAATCCATTGCCTCTTTCCCTTCCTTTCCTTCTCCAATTCTTTTAGAAAATGAGATGAAGCTAATTTATGTTCCTTTTTATCCATTTCCCCTTGTGCCTCAATGCAACAGGAAGACTTCTGTCTCTGTTGTGTTTAGACCAGTCTCATCTTAGCCAGGAGCTAACAATATCATCATCATTTAGAAAGAACCCTCAGCATGCCGCAGTCAGCATCAAAACTGTTCCCAACATCCCGAATTTATCTACCATATCTTCCCCATCTGATGCAAATGAACCAGCCATCATTTTGGTAAAGGAAGCCGTGCTTGGAAGAACTGGAATCCTGGCACCATGGAGGTCTATGCATCACATTACAAAGCACAGCTGTATCCTGTTGTTTCGTCTGTGGGGCTTTTGACAGCACAGGACTTTAACTGCTGAAAAGCAGGTATACAGAATTGATATGTGTGTGTGTGTGTGTGTGTGTGTGTGTGTGTATATATATATATATATATATACATACACATAGATACATACTCAGGACGTGCAAAGGAGAATGTGGCGGTGCTCTAAGTGTATCAAACTATGACTTTTAAATTCCTTTCCATCAAATGCCAGGAGAAGCACTTGATAAATGGGCCCTAGGAGAGCACTTCTCATTGCCTCAGGATGGAATGACTTGCAGGCATACGACACTCTATCAATACAGAGAGCTGGCAGATTGAAAGGCGGGAAGGACTATCCCAATGCCGTGCATCTGCTTACTAATAGCAGCAGCGCTTCAACCCTCTTCCCATTCATTGCCTACAGAAACCACTCCTCAGAGAGGCACGCCAGTCAACAGATGGTCTCTGGCTAAGGTGTAATCAGAAGCAGCTTGCTAAATTTACCCAAAACAAATAGAATTACAGGCTTTTGCCCGAGTCTGAAATTGAATTGAGAACTTGGGTGGTGGATAATGGAAGCTAAAATAGAAGAGCTCAGAATGTATCAATGCACGGTGGGAAAGGGCCAGCATGAAGAGAAGTCTCTGCTGTCAATTGCACTGTATACTGCCTGGTCATCTATTTCCAATAATCTCATCTACCAAGCAGGACTGCTTCCCCTGGCTATCAGAGTTTCCAGAATTGGTAAAATCATCACCAGCTCATCACCAGATAATGAAATCATCTGCCTTTATCTGATTCACAGTAAACAAAATTCCACTCGATATTTTGAATATGTTTTGCCCAGTTGTAATGCCTTCATTTTATGTTCATTGTCAAATGTCAACAGTTTAAAACATCCTACTTTTATTAGAAATGGTTTATATCTGTCATTCAAAAGATGAGAATCATTAAGGATTCTGAATGATCTTGATCTTCTAAGCACTAGTGTTCTTATGTCTAGCCCCAGAATTCCTCACAGTTTTGAAATATGCATTGCTCAGAATAGTGGCAACATAAAGCCTTGGGAATTGCCTGAAAAAAAAGACAGCATAAAATTAAGAGTAAATCATTTAACCTATGTCTTGCTCTCACTACCTGCAGAGTAAGAACTGGGCCACCCATAAAAATCACTATAAGAAAGCTGGAAAAGTAAATGAGGCAAAATATGTAAAAGCACTTAAGTTCTAAGGAGATAAGGTCTTAAAGGATAAGGCCATTTGTAACCCAAACTATCAGCAGTCACTTTAAAATTATTATATTCATAATTATTAATATTATTTGTCACTACAGAAAATTGTTTACCCATTAAAGAACCAATTCACAAACACTAAAACACTGAATTTCTTATAATATTTTATTGTTTTAAAATCATCTTTGGAGATAAAAAAAAAGATGTGCATCTTGTGCATATTTTACTTCATTTTCTATTAGCCAAGTGGAAATTTGAAAATACATAACAGCATGCATTAAATTAGCTACCTTTAAACTAATAATCAGACAATTCTCCTCATTCATGATTTAAAATCATATCACAGAAAATTTTATTTTCAAACATCAGTTACATGAGAAGAGAATAAAGAGCTTTCTGATTTTTTCCAGTATTTTTGTTTTAAAAATCTCTCTGCCATGCAGAAAGGAATCCCATTTTTTTTCTTATGGTAAGATTGAGAGATGGGATATTTTTTAAATTATCAGAAAGAGAGCTTCATGGACTGAAAAAGATTGAAATATATTTTAACAATTTTTTTTAAGTGACTGCTTTGAAATGAAACTAACACTTTGGCAAATGGATGTACTTTTAATGATATGTTATATAAATGACTAAATGCCAGATCCACCTTACTAAAATATGTACCGGGTCTATGGGGCACTTTATCTGCTACCCCTTCTTATTTTCTTATATTGAAACAGAAGGTGAATTATAGAAGTACAAATAATGCATATGCTTATAGGCATAAACATTTTGAGTAGCAGAATAATGTAATGAAAAGAACATATACAGATATCAACTTAATACATTTCACTGCATTTAAGTGCTCTAAGATACAATTTATCCATCTATAAAATCAGTGAGATAGCCTCTCTACCAATCTCCAAGAAGTTTGGTGAGAACACAGGAAAGTATGTTGAATAAGCTTATTTAGATGCCATGCCTAAAGGTCTGGCACATATTTGTAGAAGTACGATTAACTGACTTTCATTACTATTCTTGAAGACTCTGAATTTTAATCTTCAGAATAACCCTGTTTTATTTGTGAATGCTTCAAAATATAGTTATGACAGGAAAACCTATTATATCATAAACAGTAAAATTACAGAATTATAATTTTGTCATGTTTTTATTCATTTATTGTTTCAATAAGCCACAATATGTATTTTTTTAAAGTAACCTCTGTTTTTCTTTATCGTTTTAGTGTGATTTATTCTGAAAAACAACTGTGACATTAATAATAAAGAAAAAGCTCTGAAAAGAGAAAGCACCTAACAAGGACTTGGCAATAATCTCTGTTCAAGACCAAAATGCTATGAATTTTAAGATGAGGGATTGCTATATGCTAAACAAATATTCATAGTTTATAATTTGTGAAGGAGAAGGCATTGCATAATGAAATATTGTGCATTCAATGAAAGGCAATTTTAAACAATACCAAATGATTTAAGTTAAAGTACACAGGAGAGCTTCATGGTGTTCCTGTATTATTAGCTTCATATACATTTCATTAGAGAAGAAACATCCTACACAAAAAAACACGAAACTATAAGGTGCACTGTGTGCTGATCCCCATGCAACAAATCTGCAAACACTGCCCAGGGCTTGCTATATGTGAAATCTGGGCAGCTGGAAATCACAGCAGACAAGGAGTTTCAGGTCATTGATCTCAGAATTGGAAAAATTCCTCAACTGACTCAAAATGAATCCAACACATATCATTTGCTCACACTCATGCACACACAGAGCCCTACACACCTCCTTTACCTTGAAAAAATAGCATATCAATGAGAGATATCATTAGAAAACATATGCTCCTGTAATAGCAAAGAGTGCCAATGCATAACTACAATGATAGAGATGTTCAATATTTAGTAAATACTCACTAAATGCCTCCTATGTACATTGATGGCACTCTGTGAGAATCAACAGGAGATATAACAATAACTAATATTTATTAAGCACTTATTGTTCTAAACTTTTACTTAATTTGATCCATTTAATAACTCCTCCTAAAAACACAAAACAACTTTCTCTCTCCCTTCCTGTCCTTCCTTCCCCTCCTCCCCCTGGTAAATCATCATTGTCGTCATTACCAGTAGTATCATCCCCACTTTCCAATTTACACAGTTGAAGCATAAACTAAGTAACTTGCCCAAGTTGGCAAAGCTAATAAGTGATTAAGTGGCAGAATGAAGATTTGAACTTGGCAGACCCACTCTAGTCCGCATGCTTAGTAGACTGAAGAAGAACAGGAGGTCGGGGAACAAAGCTCTCTGGAACTCACATCTTACTGAAGGAGGTCTCACTGACCAAAGTAACTCCTGGCTTAGGACTCACCAGTTCCAGGAACCATTCCCAGATTTACCCCTAGATCAGTTGTTTATTTGTTCCACCAAAGTCCTTTGTACATATTTCAAATTTTGTAGTTAATGGATCTATGTTGTAATACTTTGCCTATATGTTGCCCTTTCTACGAGTGGGGCCAGCCTAGAATCTGGCCTAAAGCAAGCATCCAACAGAGTTAGTAGATAGAAGACTAACCTGTCCTTAGAACATAACAATTTATTTATTTAAAAGACTAAAATGTATTGGTAAAAATGTTTGTGTTTCATAATGACAAATAAATATAAAGATTCACAGGTTTGCTAAATTATGAACTGGGGTGAAGGCAGGGCAGAACCTGACTCTGGCATTGAAGGATGGGAATGATTGAGTTGACCTGAGAAGAAGAGAGGCAATGAGGGATGGGTGGGGGTGGGAGGCAGAAGAACTGGAGCAAGGGTTTAGAAAAAGGATTGTCTGAGGCATGTCTGGGTGAGACAGGAAGACCCAGACAAGCTAAGGAGACTCAAATGTATTCTTTGGGCACTGGAAAATTTTGAGCATGGAAATAACATGATCATAAGCTCAAGATAGGTAAAATGTTTGGGGTTTCAGAAAAGACAAAATTGAATAAGAGCCAGGCACGGTGGTGCATGCCTATAATCCTAGTGGTTTGGGAGGCTGAGGAAAGAGGATCCTGAGTTCAAAGCCAGCCTCAGGAAAAGCAAGGTGCTAAGCAACTCTGTGAGACCCTGTCTCGAAATAAAATACAAAATAGGGCTAGGGATGTGGCCCTCTGACCAATTGCTCCTCAGTTTGATACCCAGTATCCTCCCCAAAAAAACTGAATAAGAAATATTATATAATATAGTTTTCAAGGGTGAAATCTGCTCAGAATCCTCTTTTAGTAAGACAAAAAAAGAAAAACCTGAAACATTTACCACCTGCTGAAATACCCCAATTTCTTCAACAAGCAAGTTATAACCAATAGTTTTTAAAGTAGGTAAAAAGTTATTTAACAGTTATTGCTGCCTTATTTCCAATTACCTAAGGATACAGAAAAAATGCCATCATCTTCAAGGATAAGAATATCAATTTTTGAAAAGGAAATCCAGGAGATGGAATAGAGAAGAAACTCATAAAAATGAACACAGGTTTGCAAACTTCAGAAAGAGAACATTATTCTTACATAATATATGACTTGTCAAAAGAAAAAAATGATATTTGCCTAAAAACATATTATATAATCAGTGAATGAGGGTATTAGAAGTAATCTAGGGCTGGGATTGTGGCTCAGCAGTAGAGTGCTTGCCTAGCATGTGTGAGGCAACGGGTTCAATCTACAACTACAAAAAAAAAAAAAAAAAAAAAAAAAGACAAAGAAGTAATCTAAACCTACAACATTTTAGAGATGAGAAGACTGGGAAGACCAGAGAAGGTAAGCACCCAGCCCCAATTCACATAGAAAGTTGCTAATATAATACAGATTAAATGTCTCCTAACTCTGGTCTATGTTTCTCTGTTTTATGGGTGTAAGTCTGACAAAGCTGGAAAAATAATTTCTATTATATTTTGTCACAAAATTTAACTATTTAATAATATATACATGAGACCAGAACAATAGGACCAGTGCAAATAAATCATTCATTCATTTAGCAACCTATATTAAGAACCTAGCCAGGCAATGGAGGGGTAGAGGAAGGGTTTAGAAGCATTTTGATATAAAAATAGTTATGTGGTGAAACACTTGCCTAACTTGAGTGAGGTCCTGGGTTCAATCCCCAACAGCACAAAGAAAAAAAAAAAACCCAAACCCTACAATAATGAAAAATGCCAAGCATGTTGAGATGCTCTCAGTCTAAAGATGTATTATACATATAAAATATACGCCAGATTTTGAAGACAGCATTAAAAAAAAACAACTCATTAATGTTTTTTATATTAATTACAGAATGAAATGATATTTTGGATATGATGAATTAAATGTAAAATTAATTTCACCATTTTGTAGGGTTTTTTTTGTTTTGATTTTGTTTTTTACTTTTAGAAATGTAGCTACTAGAAAACTTAGCACTACACAGGTCGTTCACATTATATCTCTGTTGGACCAAGCGCCTCTGGAGAAGCAGCAATAAGATCGACATGTATCATCAGGCTGGGGGCTATGACACATCTAAGAAGGCCAGGAAAGGAGAGAAGCTGCAATTTCATCCATTACAGAGATAAGGATCTGAAGAGGAAGAAACTGTTCTTCAGGGCATTATGTTATCTCATAGGAAAAGACTTCAGAAGTTACTCATGAGCAAAGAATCCCGCCTGCCATCTTTGGAACTTTACAACACAAACCCTGGGCACATCAGGTATCCTCTCTCCTCCCACTGGACTAAACTTGCAGTTTTTCATTCTGTTTGTTCTCTGAGAACTGGGAGCCAAGTGAGGTGCAGATGGGTGGCTTCTTAGAACAGAACAGAAGGCATAGCCAGTTCTCATCCTGGAATAGCAGCCACCTTCAGTGGCCAGTTACCACGGGAACATCTCAGGTCCTAATGGTGAGGTCTCCATTTACAGAAGCAGCTCTCTGGATAGTTATGTCCTAACCAAACACCTGCATGCCACACATACACAATGTCATCACAAAGTTTTTAGTTTAAGGCACAATTTCAATGCGTTTCTCCTATTGCATAGTTTCTTTAATACCTTAGTATGCCTTTAAAATATAAATGTGGACCTCATCAGTATTACACCAACCTCAAATATATGAATGGTAGACAAACTTTCTAAACGACTTCATGGTTATCAAACTAGCAAAAGTTGAAATTTCAAAATTTATTCTGCCTTTTTCTATTCATCTTTTGGAAGTTGAGATGGAGTAATAATCTTAATTGACTAAATTCTTCTCAAAACTAATAGTCTATAGATAAAGCTAAAACCAACACTATTTTCCAACTGAAAATGGTATACTAAACAGCTAAAGAAATAGGCACATGCAATTAATAAATCCTGTTTTTATAAAAAGAAAAACCCATTCTAGAAGATAATTCCACTTAAAAATATTTCAATATTTAATCTTAATAATTTAATTTGTTTTCATATCCAGTGTCATTCAGGAATTAGGCTTATCCATTACTTTAAACATTTCATTTAATCTTTCACTCATTTATCTTTTGCAGTATTTATTGCATGCAGTGATTATTTATACTTCCTCAATTATAAAGATATTTTAAGTAATCTAGTTTTAATTACTTAAAAGCAAAATTCAAATTTTTTACTTATTTGGACAAAGTGCTATTCTTATAAATTTATTTATAGGATGGGCTTCTCCTAAGCTAATCAAAATTTGTGTCACTTATATAACAAAATTTAACTACCATAATGTTATCATTTAACCAAATTTTGCCTAAAATTCTTACATTTCCTTTAAAATATAATAATAGATGTCTTTAGATACCCCTTCAGATTCTGAAACAACCATTTGTTCCTTTCATTGAAAAGAACCAACACTAAAGAACACACAGGAATATCAACTCTGTTTTCATTAAAAAATACTCATATAAATTGTTTTTTTTAAATGTAAATGAGAAACACTGGAATATGATCTTCCTAAGGGCAGAAGTGGTTGCCTCTTATTTTCACTGCTATATCCCTAGAACCCAGAAGAGTCCTTGACACATAGTAGATGTTCAATAAATATTTGTGCATTGAAAGGCGTAACAGACACTCAGAATATAAATGATTAATGACTGAATAATTCATGTTAATGGTGAAGCCATTATTTATTAACAATATGCTACAAGACCATAATTTCACTATATGCTTCCATGTGAACACTTTAAATGGTAGCTCCCAGAGTGCTTTCAATGTTAATGATGGTAGGTACATAGTAAGTTTTCTTGAATAAATGGATGAAGAAATGAATCACAAAGGCTGGGTCAGAATTTAGAAATGAGTCACAAAGTGCTAAAGACCAGAATTAACCAATCTTTTCTTACAAACCCCCTCGATACAACTTTTAACAGAATTTTTTAAAAGTTGTAATCCATTTCTCAGAAGTTACATACTGAGCATAGGTGACAATAAGCTACCCACTTAGTACTTTTTGAGGACCAGAAATATTTTATTTTGGGGGGTGTGTGGAGGTGGGTAACATGGATTTAACTCAGAGGCACTTGACCACTGAGCCACATCCCCACCCCTATTTTGTATTTTATTTAGAGACAGGGTCCCACTGAGTTGCTTAGCTCCTTGCTTTTGCTGAGCCTGGCTTTGAACTTGAGATCCTCCTGCTTAGCCTCCAGAGCCGCTTGGATTAAAGGCAAGTGCCCAACCAGAAATCTTTTCTTGATTCACATTACTCACAGGTACAAAGAATTATAAATTACATGGCTAATTTGACAATATGAGCTGGATAGTCAACACAATGATTATATAATTATTTTACCGCAGATACATGCTTGGTATGATCCTCTCACAAAGTTTGGGGTAAAAATGATGAGATCAAGAATGTTTGAACACTAATTTTAAAAAGTAAATGATACTCTGCAAAATACAGTGGCTTGTGAACAACACTGTATTTTGCAACGGTGATGTTGTATGTGTTACCACTTATAAAGTGTTGTCTCCTAACCTGAGATTTTTAAAAAAACAAAAGTTTCTTTAATTTACATTTTTAATCTATAAATAAGTATTATAAACTAGTTTACCAGCACAGCTCTAAATTTATTATTACCACCAACATCAAAACTGCCCATTGAAAACAAATTAAAAACCAATCTAGTTATTGTCTATCAATGCATACACATATTACTTCTCTTTAAAAACCAAATGAAACTAATAATGTGGCACCATGAACATGTTGTGTACAGACATGGCTTATTCAAAAGGCAAACAATTATAATCAGACATACTCACGATGCATTCTTCAAAATCTTCATTAGCTTACATCATAGTAAGACTTCACAAAATTTTCACTTGAAAATATCTACTTTCCCGGGCTGGGGTTATGGTTCAGTGGCACAACCCTTGCCTAGCACACGTGTGAGGCACTGGGTTTGATCCTCAGCACCACATAAAAATTGATAAATAAAATTTAAAAAGATATTGTGTCTATCTACAACTAAAAAAAAAAAAATTAAAAGAAAATATCTACTTTCCTTAAGTTCTTGTTCATAAAACACCCAAAAGGTGTATTTTGAGAGAAGGAAGGAAATGCCATGATGCTATCTATGACTACTGCGATACTTGTTTTATTTCTTTTTTGTAAGAAGCAGAAAGTCAAAGGAGATTCCAAATGGTGGGCAGATGTAAATGGCATTTGGCTGAAAAGATATAAAGCAGCATTCAATGGGGAAGTCCCACCCCACTGAGTCTGTATAAGCCTCACTCCATCTCTGTTGTAGCTGAAGACAGCAGCTGTCAATCAATCCTCCCTCAGTAGTTAAAGAACCCCAAGTAGGCTCCTCAGTAGGGTGTAAATTACTCCCATAGTCTAGGTAGAAGCAACTGATTTGCAAGATGAGGGGGGGATTACTGTTTTTTTCACATACCCTAAAGTCAATACTCCTGCTTGTTTCCCACCTTCTCTTGAAGCTTTCCATTCTTACAGGAATCATTATTCCAGGCACAAAGCTGAACCATCTCACTCAGGCTGAGGACACTGTGCAGATTTTCAGTGATTATTGCCAACAACTGGGTCAGAATTTAGAACAATGCAGAAAAGTTTTTCCAGAGCAATGTAAAACCCTGTGGTATCGTCACAGAAGTATATATGAGGCCTTAACTCTAGGATGACAGCTCCATCGTGCAACTTTCGGCAGGGATGCTGTTCTGAATTCAAACGTAACCCTACCAACTACTATTTCAGAATAAATCACTTAACCTCTTTTACACTTCAGGTTGTTCTTTCTGAATTACCTTAATGTGGGTTCTGTACCAAGAAAAAGCAATGAAAATAATTGTGGAGCTCTTTAAAGACGAGAAAAATCAAATGTAAATTTAATTCTATGCTCCTTGGTAAAGAAGTCTCCAGGAAAGCTAGTTTTGATGAAGTCTTTTTTGATGCTTTAAGCTATTCTACTGGATAGAACTTCCTGATGGATGTTTACTTGCCCAGTTACCAGAACCCAAAAGGAAGAGTGGAGTTAGGGGCAAGCCTGGTGTCCTCACCTTACCCAAGGTGAGGGGTGATTGATTAGTGGTCCCATCCCCCCTGGTTCGTACCATAGATCAATAGCACTAGACATCAGCTGTGAGGATGACATGCCTCCGTTTTGGTTGCTGTGCTTAAATCCTGATGTAGTCAAGACACTCTGTACTGGAAAAAGGAAAGAAGGCTTTTTTAAGTGTGGTGGTTTAGCACCCTCTGGAACCAAAAGAAAAAGAGAGAGAGTTAAACTCAATCACATAAAATGCCTGTCAAAGATTTGTAAGGAAACACTCACTTGGGAGCTCAATTAATAATAAAGTGTGATGGTATGTTGATTCTGCATGTTTTATTTCCAGAATGCTTTCACATCATTTGCTACCCAACCTTCCTTAAGAGGATGCCAGAAACAGGTACTGTCCCATTGCAAAGATGGAGAAATCAGTCAAAGTGTCTCCTTTGCATAGTAAGTGGAAGCCAATGTCAGAAGCTGTATGCTGTATGGGCAGATGTTAGAGATTTAAAATAAGAACTACCTGAATGGCCCTGGATAAAAATGTGGTGTTCTAAAAATAGGACTTTGACATCCCAGTGAATCAACTGTTCATTTGTGTACTCTACATGATAGTGCTATGAGGCACCAGCCTTTTGCAAACCTGCAAAATTGCACTTGTTGATTCATAAGATTCTTCTAAGCAGAAAGAGACTAGTGGTACCTATCCATTAAGAACACTCACCACTAAGATACTGGGCTCTTTATTGTTTTTGCTTTAATTCCGAGAACTCAGAGGGAGTAACGGATATGCTCAGCAGATAGCTACGGATGGATGAATAATGGGGAGAGGGAATAAGTGTCACACGAAAACTGATCTGCGTGATTTAGTAACAGCAGAGGATGTTGCAAGGTAGGCCTGGGTCAGCGTCACACAGGTGCTGGCTCTGGGCTTCGTTTCCTGAACATCTGTGCTGAACATAAAAACAGCCAGGACTAAGGGGGGAGAAATAACAAATCTCACATTGCCTTAACAAGAACAAAATAAGGCACATTCTTGTTTTTTTCTGTGTCTGTCATGCTAAATAACATCCATGTCCCCAGGTTTAGCTATGTATTTTGCCACCTCATAAAACCCCAATCAATCTTCCCTTCTCTCTTGGCACCAATTTATGAAGCATCCCTGATCTTCCAATCTCCCAGACTTAAAGAAAACAGCAAAGAGACCAGGCCTCCCATCAGGTGGAGGCTTTCTTTTTTTTTGTCAGAATTCGAGACTAAATACAGATTGGAGTATTCACTTGGGAATTTAACAGAGATCCGTCTTAAGGAACATTCCAAATACACAATCAGAAAGAAAGCATTCGTGTGCTTTTCTGCCCCTAGGAGAATGTGGAGAGAAAGAAAAGGTTACTGTTTCATGTGAAGTGATTTCTCCCTCTCTGTGGTAGGCAGAGAACACATCATCCCACCTGGAACGTGAGTCATTTGTGAAATGCTTGTTTTTAATTCAAACTTCTCTATAACTTGACCAGCGTGTGGGAAACCCTATGAAGCTGACATACAGGTTTATTTTTCCACCATCAATGCAAGGGCCAATGGTAACCCTAAAAATGAAAATGGACTAACCCTTTTTATTGTCAAGCAAAAAATTTAAAAGCCTATTACTCTTCACGAGGGGAGAAACAGATGTTCAGAACCTTCCACTGGCTTCCTGCCTCACTCAAAGTAAAAAGCCCTTCTCTGTGACCAGCCTCCCCAGGCTCTTTTTCTTACTTCTCTGACTTAATCTACTTGGTTTTCTCTTACAACTATTTTACTTCAGTAATGCAGGGGACATGCCCCAGCATCAAGCATTTAAACTATTCCCTCTGTGCGAAATGGTTTCCCCCAGGTGTTGGTTTCACCCAATCAGAGAAATCTTCTTGACCTTTAAATTAAGATAGCTCCTCCACACCCTTCCCTCCCTTTCTCCTTCCCCTGCTTTGCAGCACTTAAAACCAGCTCACTGCTGCATTCCCTGCATTTAGGACGGGGTCTGGCTCACAAGAAGTGCTTAGTAAATAGTTAATTTTAATGGAAATTTAGTATTTATTGAGGAGATCTTCCCAAATTACATGCAACATGGAAATGTGATTCAACTTTCCATATGAGAGCAAGATGTGACTTTCAAAGGGCTCTGTTTTATCTACTCAAGGCCTGGACTCCACAAATCAAATTAGTAAATTAGAATATAGAACTCTGGATACTTTCTAATCTGATAACCTTTTCCTATTCATACTCATGCCCCAAAGATATATGTCTTTCTCCATGAGACATATTGTGTGCAGGAGAATTCAAATAGGGGCAACTGAGTCATTGCAAAGCAGTTTAAAAAATGAATAAAGTTGATTTCACCATATAGCTTACTATGGCCTTTATTTGTTGAATTACCCTAGATGTGTGTTACTTGTCTTTTAATTCAAATTACTGTAGTCCTAGACACTGTAGAGATATATAAAAAAACCAAACAAACAAAAAAACAGAATACATAGGAATTAAGAGAGCTTAAATTTTTCAAAAGCCAAAAAGAAAGCCTGCATGAAAGGGAATTCAGCTTGTATCTATATAATGCCCCAAAAGACCTGTGGGTCTGATCAGTTGGTAATCTACAACTGGTTTGACTACATTATGAGAAATAACCACTTCAATTCACTTTACAGAATCGGTAGCTCCTGTTCCTGCCAAACTGCCTATTTGACACACTGCATATGGAACTGTAAAATAAAAGGATGCTTTAAATAGCATGAGGTCTACATCTAAGCACTTTATTAAATATCTGGCAGCTCATGATGATGGTGATGATGTTGCTTCTCCTCAATGATAAACTTTTCAGGGATCCAATAGGGTTATCTAAACCTGTTGTGGCAGCTGCAAACCACAGTATTCAGTTAGTACAGGGAGGACTCCTTCGATTCCCTGGAGGCAGGCTTAAAAGACCTTTGAAAGATGTCTAAAAATAATGAAACATGTGTATAAGTCCAATATCTAGAACTTCAAAGACATTATGTTCAGTGAAAGAAGTCAGACACAAAAGAACTTATATTGTTTGATTCCATTAATATAAAATGTCAAAAAAAGCAAGTATATAGAGACAGAAAGTAAATTTCAGGTTGTCTAGGGCTGGGGATGGATGGAAAATGGCTATCTATGGGCACAAAGCCCCCTTTTAGGATGAAAATCTTATAAAATTAGATTGTGGGGATGATGAAATAGCTCTGTAAATATACTAACTTATTTATACCTATTTTAACTGCATGGATTTAATGGTATGCAAATTACATCAGTAAAGCTATTTAAAAAAAAAAAAAAGAGAGAGAGAGAAAAATGTCCAGTATTTAAAGGTTTATAGTTTATTATGGGCAAGGAAGAGGAATTAGAAGAAAATGATGCTATTCTATAGCTGATTTTCCCTTTAAAACCCTATATAGTCATGATGAGCCAGGAGAGGGTTAAAGTGTGTCAGACTTAGGACATGGTAAATTCACTGAACTCCAGGCCAGAGTACCTGGGCCCAAATGGACAACCACTCCTGGCTCTGTGACTTCAGGGAAGCCACACTTACTGTGCTTTAGGTTCTTCATCTATAAACAGAAAAAAAAATAGTACCTACCTCATAGGATTGTTGTGAATATTAAATTCAGCATTTGAAAAATATTTAAAGATGTTTGCTATAACTACTATCCCTTTAGTTCCTTCTAGCATGCCCAATAAATATTATAGTTCTCTGCTCATGTCAAGATATGAAAAAACTATCTCACACAATTATCAAAGTGCATTATATCTGAATTGTATTCTGTGACAAGTCATATTATAAAGTGGTATTATTATATTATTTAATGAATGTGATAATGTGTGAGAAAAAATTAACTAGGTGACATAAAATGATTTTTTTTAAAAAAAGAAGATTGGAGGTCATCTAAAACACATTCCTAAGGATCTATTGAACTCATATTTTCATTATAATCTAGTAAGTATGAACACTATAAAAGTACTTTATCTAATCAATTGTCAGGGTCAAAGTAGAATTGGGTTGGGTTGATTGGTGTGCCTTAAAACTACTGTATTTTTCTCATGCAATGAACCGTACCCAGCAGGGATCCAAACTATATATGCAGCAACAAAACTCGATTAAAAGCTTTTTAATGAAGGTACTGTAAACAGCATTTTCCTTCTGCTTTGGAATATTTCAAATACAAAATTAGCAAGCCCCAGAGACTGGAATTTCTGCTACAGGAGAGATGAAAGGTTAACTGTCTAAAAAGGAAAGAATATGTTTGACATATTCTATTTAGAAAATAAAAGGGTTTCCTAATAAAAGCAGAGCCCCACTTGATGCGCCTAATGCTCCTTCAGTGTTTGCATACACAACCAAGTAATTAGAAAGCCCCACTCCAAAAAAAAAAAAAAAAAAAAAAAAAAAAGGAAAGAAAGAAAGAAAAAAGTGAATAAAAAGCCATTGCAGACATCAGTCCCTTGTTTACCAGGCTTGCTAGAGGCCCCTGGAGGTCACTGTGATTGACAGGATTTTGGTGTTGGTAGGAGGGTTGATAATGCATACGCATCTCTTGAGAGGAGAGCTCTGAGTCCTGACCATGCTTAATAGAAGGGCAGCCACTATGGAGAACAATGTAACAGGCAAAGCCTGGGGAACTGGTGGGCGGAAGGATGTTCAAGGATTGCAAATGACATTCCCAGTCAATTAGTACCCATTGGGAAGCTGAGGTACACCATGCCAAAAAGAGAAAAAAAGAAAAGAAAGAAAACTAAAAATTCCCAGGCCAAGGATCTTCCCTTGCCAAAGACAAGGCACCCCTGTAGCCATTTCCATTAGGCACACTTCAGTAACCCCCGCTCCCAAGAGCATCTTTATGAGCTGCTGAAGCTCAAGTCACTTTAGAAAAACAATACGGATTTCTGTAATGTATGGCAATGTTATTTTCATAAGGCACAGCTGACAGGCAAAAAACCCACGGCTTTGAATCACAAAGCTACCTTAATTTTAATCTCCTTATTGCCATCAATGAAAAGTATTTTGTATATTTCTAGTCATTCCAGGGAACCATGTTAATTATTCCCAAGATGCTTACCCTTGAAGACCCATGTGACCCAAATTTAACAAGAGTATCTAGCCTGTTTTGTTTGATATAATGATGTTTGGGATTTACGGCTGTAGAGAATCTGTTTTCATAATGTGTTATTAAATTAGTTTAGTGACTGTGACTTCAGCCAAGGAAGACGTTCTCCTTTCAGGAACACAGAGATAGTTGCCACAGGAACTGTGCTATCCTGTTATTGTGCTGCATCTCTACTTACAAGACCAACTGATGTCTGTGCAAAGTTTTAACCATCCAAAACCCTCATTTGAAAAGTTGGAAACTGCAGAGTGCACACCTTTAATCCCAGTGACTCAGGAGGCTGAGGCAGAAGGATCATAAATTAGAGGCCAATCTCAGAAATTCAGCGAGACCCTGTGTCAAACTAAAAAAATTTAAAAGGCTGGCATTGTAGCTCAGTGGTGTAAGCACTTACCTAGCATGTGTGAAGCCCTGGATTCAATCACCAGTATAAACAACAACAACAACAACAACAACAACAAACCCACACACTATTGGAGTCCATATGGTAAAATGTAGATTTTCATAAAATGGGGTACATACCTTTTTATGACCCTTTATTTCAAAAATAAAATACCATTTCTTGAAGCAAAAGAATAAAAATAAAGCTGTCTTGACTTTTGACAAGGTTATACCAGGTTTTCCTAGTTTAAACCTTTTGGAAAACTGTTTCTCACTTAATCCATTCATCCTACAGAAAGTCCTTTTCAGGGCTGGGGATGTGGCTCAAGCGGTAGCGCGCTCGCCTGGCATGCGTGCGGCCTGGGTTCGATCCTCAGCACCACATACCAACAAAGATGTTGTGTCCGCCGAGAACTAAAAAATAAATATTAAAAAATTCTCTCTCTCTCTCCCTCTATCACTCTCTCTTTAAAAAAAAAAGTCCTTTTCAGAATTTCTATATGATATTGAAACAATAAACAGACATGTAGGGTGCTAAAGTTCTAGGAGAAAAATATACAAAGTTTCTTGAGAGTGTTTTTTTTCTCCCAAATTAAAACACTGAGAAAATGAGTACGGCTTCTTTGGGGACCTAGGTGAAGTGATCACCCACTGAGAAAGCATACACTGCAGAGAGATGTAAAATTAGATTTCTAAATGAACATCCTAATGACGTCACAAAGTAGGTATTCCAAAGACAATTCAGGTTTGAAAAACAGAAGAATGCAACTTTGCTTAAGTGAATTTACTTGAGTATTTTCCCTTTAAAAATAATTTTAAGAGAAGGAAGGATTGTTAGCACATTTTCATTCTGAGAATCTCAAAACTGAAACTAAATCTTGGAAGGCTTCCTCTCCCCTCTGAACTGTGAGCACCACTATGGCTGGCTCTAATGGCCGAGGCGTGATGAAGTAGGTGCCACGGTGACAAAGCACAGTGACTCGCTTTCCCGTTCTGTCCGGATTTCTCATTCACAGCTTTGTCTCTCTTCTTAAAAAGGGCAGAACGACCCTCCATTCATTGGCCACAAGGCCCACAGAACCATTTCAGGGCTTAGGGGGACAGCGTGTCACCAGGGCAACTGTAATAAACACACAAAAGACAGATGTGAAGGCCAGAATTCTTCAAAGGCAACAGGGTTGACACTTCATAAATCACTGTGTCACTCTGATATAACAGAAACTGAACTCGTACTGTACTCAAAGCTTTCTCACTAGACTTGCTGGTGGAGTCTGTTTGCATACCACATCTGGTTTGGTCACTAAAAGCTTTATAAAAGCAATGAATCAATAGGAATGAGAAGAGGGTGGGGCCTTCACTCTCAATACAATAAAGTCCTTTTTCCCCTACCCTATGTGGTGCTGGGACTCAAACCCAGAGCCTTGAGCATGCTAGGCAAGCAGTACCACAGAGCTACACACCAAGTCCAATAATCCTCTTAATAAAGAATTCAAAACAACAGTAAAAAAAAAAAATAATCAAAATACTAAAAGTGACTCAAGTATAAAATGAAAATACTTCATATACATGGTAAGTTTTCTAATCTGCCATCTGACTACTTTCAGTGTGCTCTGCATTTATCAAGGTGAGAGGTACAAAATGCTGAACATTCGTTGGTACTTGTGTTTGGGTTAGTCCAAGTCAGCTATTCTGTCTTTTACCTGAAAGGCAAGTAGAAATTCCTGTTGAGTTGAAAACTTACATGTCTGTTGTTTGCTGAATAAGTCTTCCACCTTAAGATTTTCTTCTGAGCCCACCATACAATACAGGAATTGTGGGCCTTCAGACTATTACTACCAAGTTTTCAAGAATGGCATGTTTCTGTTTGCTTAGTACTATTCATGTCACCTAAAGCAGAGTGAATTGATAGTAATGACTAGGTATCAAGATGTTTTGCTGTTTCATTTAATAAATTATTTTTATACTGATAGCTCAGGATAGTTTTCAGTCATTCATACCCCGGTCACATATTCATGCACAATAGTTAAATGCATCATATTGAATAAAACACCATATTTGCCTATTTCCCAAGTTTCTACCTTCTTAAAGTTAGCCCATAAATATTATCAGACAAACATAATATGATTTAAAATCTAAGTGGAAAATACTTATGTGCCATTTTATCATTATATCTATATATTATTTTATGCCCTGTTCTACTGGAAGAGTAGGCAAATCATCCTCACTCAGCAGGAGTACATTTAACGTTGTATAAGAGTGGTTTCTAATCTTTGTGCAGTGGTATCCACCTGTAATCCCAGCAACTTGAGAGGCTGCAGCAAGAGGATTGCAAATTCAAGCCCAGCCTGGGCAACTTAGTGAGACCCTGTCTCAAAATAAAAGATGAAAAGGACTGGAGATGTAGCTCACTGGTAAAGCACCCCTGGATGTACCCTCCCATCCCCCAAAAGAAAACACATAAAAGTAGTTATATTTCCCTTGTCTGAACACTGAAAAATACAAAAAGTATTTTGCATACAGTAACATTTTATGTGAATTTATATTTTACTAACCTCCAAATATGCAATTTTTTGTACTTCAATTCTGTCAAGTGGTAAATATTATCTGTAATCTGAAGACGATAACCTTAGAGACACTGGTAACATGCCCAGGATTACAGACTCAACAGTGGCAGTGTGGGGATTTGTATCCCAAGGATCTGCAAATATGCATATATATTTTTTTAAACAATGGTCTCATATCTCCAGGGCACATCTGCACACACTTTGTAGTACCACGGGATGGGAAGACCACTTTGAACAGAAATCTATGCCTCTCCCAAGCCAATGAAACCTATTCCTCCTTGTCCTTTCTCATTTTTCTGGTTTCAGTTCAAATAGTATCACCTTGAAGTCACTTCCATTGACTACACAAAACACATTAGTAGCTTTCTTCTACTCCCTGTGTCTGATTTTTATGAACTTTACTTTTTATTCACGCTTACTACAGTCTCCCATTCTTCTGTCTATTCATTTACTTAAATGCTATCTGTACACCTCATCAAAATGAAACTCAGGAGAGACATAACCTTGCTTTGTTAATGAATGATGGGTATTCCCAACTTCTAAACAGGGCGTACCAGGTTTACAGATCATTCAATGTACAATGGTAGAGGTTAAGCATCCTTAATTCAAAAATCTAAAAACTGAAACTTTTTGAGCATGGTTGTCAGCATTCCAAAAGTTTTTGATTTTAGATCACTGACATGATGGTCCAAGTTTCAAATTCCAGAGCATTTCAGATTTGGGAGCATTTTGGATTTCAGTTTTTCATAATTAGCAATGCTCAACCAGTAAAGTCTAAACAAATATTCTAAAATCCCCAAACTCCAAAATTTGAAACACTTCTGCTCACAACCATTTTAGATAAGGAATACTTAACTTGCTCAGCTCAGACTGTACAAGATAGATAAAGAGAGGTACTCCTTAATTTATCAATATATTATTACTAAGTTCTATTACTAGCATTTAAACAAATAAACAAAAAACAATGGCTAAACTTTACAAAGCTACACAGCCCAAACAGTATTTTTCATCTGTTCCCATTTTACTGGTTCTTACCTTTGTTTTTGAAAGATTTTTAGATGCATCAGACCTACCCCTGGAAGGTCAGCTATCTTAGTATTACCTAGAATTGGGAAACAGCCATGATAACAAATCAGTTATGAAAATGAATAGGAATGCATACTTCCTCTTTTAAAAAATAGCCTCAAATTGTTTGTCTTCTATTTGTTCAAGGTAAAAATAATCTCAAATTCATTTAAGGTTTTTGCTATCCAACTGCTTTGCAGTAGATATTTTGCTCACAAATGTGCCTGGCCCTTGTGCTAATACCTAAAAGACTACATAGGACTCAAAAGCTCTTGTTCACCAGGGGTCCAGCAGGCAGAGAACGAAAGAATCAGCCATGCGTCTTCCACTGCTAAGAAGCAACACAGTGGCGTTGAGAGGATTATGACTCAGGCACAACTTCAGTCTGTCCAAGAGGCTCTATCATTAATACAGAATGCAGAGATTATATTCAGTACCCAAATTTTACAAGCTTGCTTTAATGCTGCCAAAGGTTTAACTGCACTTATCTGTCATCCCTTCACTTTCTTTATTGAAATAAATCCCTTTGTAATGACAAATGAGAGTTGCCTCCTTCTCCTTATGCAGATGAGCAATGCATGGGTGGTTTTACATTTGCTTGGTAGGGAAGAATGACAACAGGTAGCAAAAGCAGACTGTGGATTACCATTTGCAATTAACAAGAGTAGATATATCTCCCGTCTTGCCTTCTAACTCCTTTCACTCTTCTAATAGAAAATAATTAAATTGCACAGCAATTTGAAGTAGCAAGTTGGGTTCTGAATATCTTTAAGGTGGCACAAGATAGCAATTAAAAGCAGTTTTTTACAAAAATAAAAAAAAATGCCAGTAGTTTGGATCATGAAAATCACTCTGTTGAATTCTTCTGTTTTGTAATTCAAGCAGTTAATCAACCAAAATAATACCATTTAACCTCTTTCCACCCACAGCAATCTTTACTGTAGATGAAGCCACTGAGCCATGAACACTTTAACTTGAAATTTCCATGAGTGACTCTAACTTGTGGAATTCACCTAAATTCCTGGCAGAACAGATTTGTGACTAAAAAATTTACTGGAAGTAACATAAAGACTATTCTTGGTACTAGATGTCACAGTAGAAACAATTATTCAGTAAGTAGGAAGGGATATTAATAATGGGAAAACACTGTTGTTTGCTGGGCCACAGAAAAAGGACCAGAGCACATGCTAAGTGAGTCACAGTTGACCAGAAAGTCCTCAAAATAGGCAAGTGTTCCAGCACATTAAAAATTGAACATCAGCTTCAGGTAGGCGCATACACAATTAACACAGCATCTACTATTCACTTCATTAATGCAAACACATCTTTTGCCCCTGGCAAACCAAGAATAAGGAACTTAACTAAATGCAGGTCAAATGATGCTAGAAGACAGAGGAGAACTTTCAAATTATTTGTTTCATTTAAAGTCAAACTGAGTTTTTATACATTAGATATACTGAGACCTCATAATTAATCTATGCACAGGTAACTTTCTTTGGAATTCTCTCAGGTCTAGAGTAAACCCAAAAGCACAAAAGGGGCCTCTGTTTTGCCATATCATTCCTCTTTGCCTATAGTTATGCCACTTTGCATCTTTAATAATTTCTAAAATAGTTGCTTCATACTCATGATAGTCACCCTAGAAATGACTATTGTAGCAAATAATTAAATTGATAAAACTCAGTAGCAAGTGAGCTCATAGTTGTTTTAATTAAATTTATATTGTCAATGAATACTAGGCACAGGTTTGTGTGATACACAAATTATACTTTTCAATAACATTTATAAATCTTAGAGTAACAGCACAATGCAAGGAAAAAGAACATAAACATTGGGTCTAAGACACCTGAAAGATTTTTAGGTTCATATGTAGCATTGCCTGGGAGGCGTAGACAGAAAATGGAAACTTTCTGAGCCTCCCTTTCTTTTATAAAAATGAGAACTATTTTATTATAACTTGAAAGGATTCTGAGATTAGTGAGATTGCAAAATTAATGAGTTAATGTATTGAAGAAAGCACAATTCTTGGCACACAGTGGCTATGTAGACAGTGGGTATGCAGTGTATACATGATAGTGTATAAGGAATATATTCAATGTTGTTTTCTTGACTCTTTGCCTAATTAATATGTTAATGTGAATATTTTAGTTTCAATTTTTAAATCAATGAGCATTTTACTTAAATTGAAACAACAGGAGGTATTCTGAATTTTCTTAAAACCTACTTCTAAATTTTCTTCCAAAGTTTTTATTATTGAGTTAGCATTCAAGTTGGCACTGTCTTATAAAAGGGATATTGATGATGGACATGTAAAAGGATCAAAAACTAACACCCCAAAAGCCAATCAAAAGAAGACAAGATGCCACTTTATTTACAATTATCCACACAGGACCACAGGAAACAACAGAAAATTAGACATTAGTTCATCCCGGAAGTTAAGGAGAGTCAGGCAGTTTTCGCCTGATTCACATAGGCCTTGTATCATTTTGGAATGACTCCAGAATCTAGACTCTAGATTTGAGAATCAGGATAATGCTTCTTGAAGTCACAGTAGATTATACCTAGAAGACTCAGAGACTCCAAAGAGAAGAGAAAGCAGATCTGTCGTAGCTCTGCAGGTCTAGAGCCAGTGTTTTATTTTCTCTGCATCAGTTCATCCCAATTTAAAGTTTACATAAAAACATTCTTCTTGAAACTAGGGTGGAACCTTCCATGTGATTTTATACTGACACAAGAAAGCAAACAGCCCAGACTTGGCTAGATCTGCCACATTCCACAGGCAAAAGTCGTACATGTTCTGTCTTTCTGGAATCATTTTTATATGTCCTTTTATATTCAGATTAGGATCATAAATAGATTCTCAGATTAGTTTCCCAAGTGAAAGTATATAGAAATTAATAGAACAGGATTTACTTCTGAATGTGACAATGCATGATTTTATCCTAAAAACTAAATGAGAGGAATAGCACACCCAAGGAGAGCAGAGGAGGGCAAATGCCCAAGTCATCAGGTGCTATGGTGAAATGGGAACATTGAGGATAAACTGTACACACAACGGGACACTCTTATGTCTTCAATTATAGTGATACAACAGTTTACTGGGACAGGAAAATATTGTAAAATCCTCAGAAAAGTGTACAAGTTATTACAAGATGTTTTCAAGAAGAAAGGATGGGCCTCTCTCCTCATGATGTTCTTTGAATATAATCACTATAGGTACCACATGCAATTACATTTTTGACTCAGAATAACCAACTATGTAAACCATAGAATGTCTAATATTACTTCATTTTCTCCTGAGTAAATTATGAAAAAACACCTTTGAGAAAAATTATTTGTGCTCCTCTGCCCCCACCCCAGTTCACGGCCATTAATATGACCTTATATATATATTTTTTAAAAGCCAGAAACCTCTACATGTTCTGGTTTTATTTTCATGTAAGAAATTTTGACCTCAAATGGTATAATGTAACTATGTATGTTGATGTAGAAATTGTCACCCAGGTAAACTTTATTTCAGTTAAACAACTATTTAAATTTGTCTAGAGACAGAGAGTGAGTGAGAGAGAGATTGTTTGGCCATTTATAAAATTAATTTCTTACTATAAGTCACTTTAAAAAATAGGTGTTTAAAAAATCACTATCCAAGAGTACAATTGCATAGACTTTCTTTTAAGATTGTTCTGGTGCAAGTTATTTCTGTTTTCTCAGAGGTCATCTACAAAATGGCCACAGAGGTATCTACTCTGCTCACCTCACAGGACTGCTATGACAACCACCTGGGATAACAAGACCAAACATCCTTCATCTCCAGAGCTTGATATTGAAATGACTCAGCCAGAAACTGGACCTCTGGTTCTTATGTGATGGGACACTTGTTATTATGAGAGAAATAACAATGGCTTTCACTAAGCTACAGATACAAAGCTTATTTATGATTAGGAAATCGTTTTTGGGTTTACTATCTGTTGTCATCAAGATCAACATCAATTTAAATTACTCTAAGGATCTCATAAATACACCTATAACTCCATAATAAAAAGGTAAAATTCAGAATTTAATAGAAATATAAATTGAAGGATAAAACTTGCTTGGTCACTCAATTAAACTATGGCAGGCTTATATACAATTATGAGTCTAAAAGTGATAGTTTCAAAAACAATAAACCTTCTAGCTAACTTCCATACACATCTATTCTGGATTTCTGGATTTAATAAGAGTGCATTAATTTTCTATTGTTTTTTTTTTTCTTACAGAATGTTCTTCCCAAACAAAACAACAAAAAGCATTTGAAAATTAAATAAATGTTTATATTGTCTCAGTGATGTTGTTATAGTTAAAAAAGTATTACAAATGAAATGTTACAGTTGATTATATACATAGATTTAGGTATAGAGCAGTCATATTATCATAAGCAATAATTTGTGACAGAAAACAGAAAGATTTAGGTATAGAGCAGTCATATTATCATGAGCAATAATTTGTGACAGAAAACAGACAGATAACAGGTTCTAGATAATATATTTTCTAACTGTGGATCATAAGTTTAGTGGGTAGAAGCTTTTTATATAGCACAGAATTACATATTATAATGGAAATATTCTTTCATGAAATTTTTCTGTCAATTTGTTGGGGGGGTAGGTATGGGTGGTGTTTGCTTGGCTGTTTATAAAACTAATTTCTTACTATGAGTCACTGTAAAAATAAGTTAAGCAGAAACACTCTAATGGCACAAATTGCACTTTTTCTTTTACAATTGTTGTGTTTCAAATTATTTCAGCTTTCTCAACAACAAAATTAGATTAGCCAATTATTCCAATTTTGGTAGACAAATGGTAAGTTTAAGAATCTAGTCTAAAACACTAGAATATTAGAATTATTGGGGCAGATTATTGGGGCAGATATAAATGCAGATTCTGTGGTGCATTAAAGTAAACAATGAGAAAATAGAGGTTTGGGGTCTTACCTGTACATGGCATTGCCTTATATATTTCAATCTTAAGAACATATTTAGATGAGTGCAAATTTCTATCTATTTAAAATCATCTAGTCCAATGTACTCTGTTCACTGGAAACAGGAAGTCTTGTTCACTGGAAGTCTTGGGCAGTGAAGGGCCACAGACCTGAGGTTTGTTGGGTATCTGTATGTACCTGGCTGCCACTGCTACCTACACCAGAGCCCAAGGAACCACCTGGCCAGGAGAGCCAGGAGATCCCTCAGGCCTACACAGTGTCCATGCTTAGACCCATAGAGAGTGTGCAGGCAGCACAGCCTGGGACTGCATGAGATTTTGCCCCTGAAAGACATGAAGAGGCAAAGAGCCTGGAGGTGAATTGCTTGCCTTCCATCTTACTAAACCAAGGCAGACTGATTTTGAAACACAGCCTCTCTGGTGTCATTGAGCTGGCCAAGTGATCACTTTTCTTTTTCTTTTTGCTAAAGCCATGGCCAGTTTAGTATCATACCATCTTGTACTGTTCCCCTACCTTTCCTGCCTCAATTCATTTCTCTGCTGACAAATGTTCCGTTGTTGAGGGATCCCACATTAAGACAGCATCCAATTTACAAATGCAGATTCTGTGGTGCATTAAAATAAACAATGAGAAAACAGAGTTTTGGGGTCTTACCTGTACATGGCATTGCCTTATATATTTCAATCTTAAGAACGTATTTAGATGAGTGCAATTTTTCAATCTTTTGGTCTTAAATAAACGTTAGGATTCATTACAGACATTTCAATTAAATTCTAACTTTGGAAATTAGTTATAACAGAATAGGTTAAATTATGAAAGAGTAAAAAATAACTCTCAAGTTTCAGTGGCTAAAACAAAGATTTATTTCTTGCTCACCCTATGTGTCTACTCATGGGGCTCTGCTCTTGATAGTCAGGGACAAGGCTGATACACAGCTACTGACTTGAAACTTGTTTGTGGTCATGCCACAGGGGTAAAATAGTATGACAAAGTATATACTCCTTCTTAAAGCTCTTATCTATAACTAAAGTGGGTCGATTCCACTCATATTTGGTTGACTATAGCTAGTCACACCAAATTTCGAGTGGGAAAACACAATTTATCCAAGTGCCTGCAAGGTAAGCAAACCAAAATCTCTATAAAATGTCCAAGTGGCTACTACAAATAGTACACAGAGTAAGTTATCTCCACCACAGGAACATTTTATTATTGGCCTCCAATCCACTGACTTGCTGTGATTTAAAATGGACACTGTAAAGTACAGAGGAGTTTGGAAACATACTGGAAAAGCCAAATGAACATACAAAATCTAACACAGCCATGAAGGCAAAGTGAAAAGAGGGGCAGAGTAGGAACTCTGGGCTCAAATTTTAGTTATGTTACTTACTAGTGTCATGTTTCCCAGTCTGTTTTCCACACTGGTAAAGTGAGTAACAACAATATCCATCTTATAAGGTTTTGGTAAGCATGAGAAATACAGTACTGGGTTGATGCCGTTTCCTAACGGGATTGGTATATAGCTGACATAAATAATAGGCAGCCGGGACGGTCATGTTTATCTGCACATTGCCTCTCCTATAAAGATGTACCCAGGTATTTTTGCCATAGTTTTATACTTAACCAGTGTACATGTGCTACTTCATAAGGACAATTTTAAAAATTAAAAATTGCCAGTGAGTCAAAGCTGTAAAAGCAAGGTAGGTTTAGAATTCAACAAAATGGTTTTAAACACAGATATTTGTTAAAGTCCAGCACTTTGGGTTCAAAAAAGCCATCTATCTACCAAAGGGCCAAAAATAGTATGGGTCTCTAAGTTAATCAATGTTTGTGTGTATTAGACTGAGAGTTCACCATATATTGCTGAGAGAGGACTGTCTTACAGAATCCTGGCCACCTGAATAAAAACCTACAGTCCAGATCAAGGAATGGAACCAATGCTAATAATTTTACATTATGTAGCCAGACCAGACACTATTGCAATACTAGGAATGCCACCTTCTAAAACCTTTACTGACAGGTAAAAGGGCAGAGTGAAAGGGTCTGCTGCAGAACACACGACAAATGAAGAATGGCTGAAGAAGCTGGAGACGTTGAGGCTGGAGAGAGATTGTTTCAGAAACATGGTACCTACCCTCCAGTACCTGAAGGGCTGTCAGACAGAACAGATCTTTCTCTGTGCTGCTCTAGAGAACAGGAGGAGGATGAAGCAGTAGGAATTACCCCGTGACTGCTGGTGAGATCACGGCCAAGCAGAGGCCAGCTGCTGACCTGCTGAGGATATGGCAGTGGTTCCAAATGGGCAGAAGCTGGGGCTTAGGTTCTCTAATGTGCTTTTTCTAATCCTATGAATCTTTCAGTCTTTGGATGTGCTGCACTTGTTCTAAATAGGCATCCTGTCCTTTCCTTTTTAATAAAGACATTATAAAAATAATAATGTAATGTGCAGGAATTCATTTACACTGCTTATGCTACAGAAATCTTGATTTAGTAGATATCCCTTCAGGTTACGATTTCTGCTGCTGGCTGCAATATAATAAAGATGCTGACAGTTGTGAATTACTTTACTGAGTTCTACAAGTTATCAACTGCAATGGTAAATAGGAGAGAAATAAAAGGTAAAGTAGGTGGCTAGGTCAACAGGGGTGATGCCTGCCTTTCTGCATAATTTAAGACCTCCTGAAAATGATGGCAAATAGATGCCACTTGCTGAAGAAGAGGAGTATATATGGCTCTAAGTTTCAGGACATAGAGGTTAATGGAAAATGGGAACGGCTTTGTTTTATGGCCCCCACTGAAGATGGATGACTGGGGAGATGGGCAGGAGGAATTATTTCTTATCTAGGAGAAGCTGAGGTTAAGAGATGAGGCAATGGCGTGTGAATGCCTCATGGGACGATTATTAGTGGAGAGCTCTGACTAAAGGTGAATGGCCTGCTGGGAGATGGGAGACATCTGATAGGTAAAGTCAGTCTGGCCCTGGGGCCATGACCTCATTAATAGTTAAACAACAGCACTGAAAATTAATGACCCACACCTGACTGCCCAGTGAAACTGCGCTACTCTTCACAACCATCCGGAAATCCTCACATGCACATTTTAGCAGGGAGCCTGGCAGCCAGTGGTTACAGAAATCCCTTTGGGAATTGGCTGGGTTAAATGAGTAGCAGTAAGATAGATAAGAGACTCCATCTGACCTCTACAATACAGTATGGAATAGAAGAAACCTGGAGGTTCTCAAAATAGAGATTGGCCATATTGAAGGTATTTAGAAAGGGAAGACCATGAACGGTCCTCTGACAGAATTGGAAGTGTGGACCAAGTGGCACTAATCTGAGTAAGGAAGGCTGGGCACCACAGTGACCTCCACCCCACCTGCCATATGGCTGTCTGACAAAAGTGATTCGTCAAGCTTCCTGGTTGCCAAATATGCTGGCTTAAAATCACCAGGTGGAAGGGAGAACATTTTTAAAAAGCAATTTAAACCTTATGATTTTAAACATGAAGACTTTTCTCTTCAACACACAAGATTACCTAAGGTGTTCACACCACCTTAAATTCTGAGAAAACAAAAATTATTCCCCCACCCACCAGTCTCCAGGTTGTCTTTCTGCTTTGTGCACAGATTTTTGAAAATAGAGTACAATAAATTCCATGCACGACAGCTCACTGCAGCTAAAGACTGAGCTCCTGAGATGCACCTTTTTATTTATTGGGGTTGGAGAAGGGAGGTGGTAATGTTTCCTGTATTGGATGCCTTATACTTTGCAGACCTTTGGGGACTCATCTCTGCTGAATTCTTTAACAGCTGAGATGACAGGGATGTCCATTACCCAAATGGACAGCACTCTCTATTGATCAGGGCTCCACTTAGCGATCTCATTTGTCATCCTATTGTCTCTCATCTTTACTGCTCTCAATATGAAGGGGGAATCTTTTTTCAGGTGTTAGAGAGTTAATCTACATTCCAGGCACAACTGAGCAATTAAAACATGTAATGAGCAGAACACTTTAGTGCTTCACCTACAGAGAAGTCTGAATCAGGCTTCTCTCTATCTCCCCCACACAGGCCATAGGAAGTTAAAGAGGTAATCCACTCCTGGAAAAGCCCAGAAGAATAACTATAATACTCTTCAAACCTTAGCTGTGTCAAGTGCTTGCTTTGCCTCCATTTCTGCTTTCAGAAACTCATTTGAAAAGATAAAAAGGAATATTACAAGAATAAAGCCCAAATCCCAACAAAACAAAGGAAGGTCTACCTAATCTTGCCAGTTAATCATTTGGGGAAAGACTTGCTCTGCATCTAATTAGATCCATGCAGTTAAACATCCATCAAGAATTCTCCTACAAAGGGTATGTTTTATGTAGTTCTCATATAGGGATTAAATTGGGCATGTGGAAAGTAATGTTGATCCATTTAATGGACTATCCCCAAAATACACATCAGCATCCGTGTCACGGAGCTGGACGGCTTCTTTATCCTTTCACCAAAATGCAATAATAGAAATAATTAAACATCTCTCAGACCTGAACTGCATAGTCATTAGGCAACAGTCAATGACTGGAACTGCCACGAGAGCTGAACCGCACTTTACCTTGGCTTTTCTAGCCGCTTCTATTCGGAAAGCTTTCCATATCCGGATTTCCCCTGAGAACTATTTTATGATGCTATAAAGACTGTCAACCAGAGGCAGGAGCTCCCCAGCACCTGAGCCACACACGGAACTATCAAATAACATTTAATTGCTGGATGACACTGTGTGTCTGGGCTTGAATTCTGATCTCCAAATATTATCCATGCAACTGTCTGCAGAGATAAGGTTGTTATGATAACAGCAGATAAAACCAATTAAACCTGGGAGCAGCAAACACTCCAAGATCTTGACTCTCACCATAAACAGAGTCTGAGGATGTATACACTATAGGAGTTCTGATGCTATCTCCTGTGTGTAAGGAACATTTTGAGGCCTCTTTCCTTTTGTGTATGTGGGTGAGTGTTTCCATGTAAACACATGAGCTAAGAGACAGCAACATATGCAAACTGCATGAGCTATTAATTACTCTTTTATCTAGTGCTGGAGAGCAAACAAAGATAGGGAATGTAAATCTAGTTTGCTTTTAATACCAGTTGTGGATTCAATGATAGACTCAAACATACCATCGTAAATGCACTCAGCACAATTTTCTCCCTTTCACATTTCAGAGGCTTTCCTGCTTCTCAGCTGACAGGATTCTACCAGTGTCTCTAGGTGTTTGTACACATATTATGTCTGCTTTGTGATGTGTTTTGCAGCGCCAAAGCCAAAACACCAGACAGAAGTGCCAAACCTTAACCCCAAGTTACTTCTGGTAGACCACAGATAAGGAAAGCAGCACTGGATTGGGGTGAAATGAGCAATGCATGTGAGTTCCCCAGGAAGCTTATCAAAATCTGACAGCTAAACAGGATACCAGGAAATGTATCAACCAAATGATGTTCTAAAGGAAAACAAAATTGATAGAAAAGGAAATGGCATAGCTTCAAAGGGAGCCTGATTCTACAAAGCATGAATTTCTTTCGTGAAAAATAAATAAATGAAAGTATAATGGAAGTTCATCACTAAGGAAAATATTCTGCTTTCCTTTTAAAAGTGGCTTTCTATGCTTTTTTTTTTTTGTGAAGAAAAAATATGACAAACCTTCCTACATATATATTTTTCTGAGGAAACTGGGAAAAAGTATTAGGACCTATTTCATTTAGCTATCTCTCACACCTGGGGTACAAATAGAGGATAATAACCCCTATTGTACAGAGAGATGGGTAATGGCAGAGTGGCATTTGACAGTGGTGGGTAGGTAGGTAGGTAGATAAAGGACTGTAGACTTAGAAAGGAAAAATAAATGTCGCATCTACCAGATGAACAATGACTATTTGTAGATCTAGGAGAAAGGAAACTGGAGGCCTAATGACCCCCAGCTAACAAACAACAGAGTGTGCAGTTTAAAAAGAAAGTAATTTACCAGTAGTACCAGATAATAAATAATACTGAAGAACTTCAAAGGATTCTTCCTACAATACAAGGGCCTGATTGTGCCCTTACTGAGACTGGAATGACTCTAAAGGAAAAGTACAAAAACAAAAACAAACCCCCCCCCCCCAGCAAAAAAAGAGAGAGAGAGAGAGACAAGGATAAAATAAAAAATTTATAAAGACTGGAAAATAAAACTAACAGATGAAATTATGACAAAGTTTGAAAAGAAAAATATATCAATTCCCATTATATAAAAATCATACTTTTTATATAATTTTTTTATAGTAAAGATAGAAAACAGTTTTCTCATAGCAGAAGAAATAATTTGATTAGCTTTAAGGAGAAATTTCTAGATTTGGCAGTCATATACATAGAATATAGTGTCTGGCCCATTTTCTTACTCAGCGACAGCTGTCTCTTGTGGTCCTTACGGATGAAAGAGTCAGCAATTAATTTTAGTCATGAAGATCATTGCTATCATTACTCTCAATTAATTCTGATGGAATAGCCACTGCATGAAAGGTTTAGAAGAAACATGTGGCTTGTTTTATTAAATAGCCAGAATTCCTCTCCCAACATGTAGAAGAGGAACATCCTATCATCCTTACCTGGCTCTTTCAGGGTACAGGGCACCTTCTACTCCCCTCTAATTCCACAGCATTCTCTGAATTCCTTTCACTAGCCATTCACTCACTGATGGCAGGAACCACTGCTTGAGCAAATTTGCATACTTCAAACAGTATACCTGACTAGTGTGGAGGAGGTAATTACCAAACTTTAAGAGGACTCAGAGGACGCTACACAAGTTGTTCAATTCTTCCGGTGCTAGTACTTTTCAACATTCCCACTGCCAAGGAAGAATCTAAGCTTAATAAGACATTAAGTGGTAGCATACAGAAATCTTCAAATAATCTGCTCATTTCATACCATTCACTGGTTGCAATAATATTTGGCCCTCCACACAAAGAAGAAATCCTAATTTAATTGGGCCTGAGCCCAGGCATCTGAATTCTCTTTTAGGTAACCAATGTGACTCCAATATGTAATTGGGTAGAAAATTACTGACAGAAAGAATTATAACTGCTTTCAAATCCTTCCCTTCATTTCCTACCACAAGCCACTCAACTGCATCTTTATGTTTCTTGTGGTCATGTAAACTGTTATTAAAAATTATTCAATACTTCTGTGTTTTGCCTAGCACACCTAGCAGTATGCCCTTTATAATCTTGTTTTAAATGGGTTGTCAACATACTATCCTTAACATGCAGTTAGACACAATATGTCTCAATTCTTAAGACAGAAAGTATTTGTTAAAAATATATAAAACTGAAGTGTACAAATTTTTCAATAAGCCTACCTATATGTCAGTCAAAAATAGTTTTCAGCACTAACTATGTGCCAGGCACAATTCTCAGTTTGGAGATACAAGAATCCAGAGCACCCTCAAGGAACTTGTTGTACTCAGAAAGATGAAGAATACTTATGTTTTTAAGGTATAAACCAGTAACAACAAAATAACATATTCCGTTAGTATACTGGTTTATAATTTTACAAACTTGTTTGTCCATAATCTCATTCAATGTTCATGATAATTCAACGAGAGACTGTGAACATTTTACCAAAGACAAAACTAAGGCTCAGAGAGGTACAGTGACTTTTTCAGGTCACACAAGTTATAACATAACAAAGCTATGCAAACCAAATTTCTAAATGCTTTTCCCTAAATCCTGGGACAAACATCACACTAATTACTGTGCAGTATGCAGAAGGATTAAACTATGGTCCTGAGGCCTCAAAGGAGGCTGCAAACTAGTTATGGAAGGAAGCCAGACACACACAAATGATTAGCATATAATACATTGTAGTATTTACAAATACTAAGTGATGGAGAGAGTAAGTTGTCTTCCAGGATTGCAGAGAAGGGGCAGACAGAGGTTGGAAAAGTGGAGAAGTCTTTTTGACAGGTGGACCTTTGAATCTTAAGAGATGGGTAAATTGATAAAAATAGGAAGAGGGGAGGCAGAAACTCTATAAATAATGAATCTTATTATATACTCAATGTGGAAAGTTTAGGCTAAAAATAATGCCACAAATGATGCATCTCCAATTTTCCCTTAGTATATAGTTTGGTACTGAGAAAAGTTCAGCACTACAACCAAGTTTATTCAACATAGGGAAGCATCTAGATTCTGCTCTTAGACTTGGCCATTCAAAGTCATCTTCTTAGAGAAAAAAAATAACAACAAATTAATCATCTATTTACTGAGCCTCAACTATGTGCAAAGTAGCATGCTTCCCACTCTGACATACACATGGACTACATATACTCTCTTAGAGATCATAATTTCATTAAGCATAGACTCAAACATTTATATGCTCAATTTAAGTTATTATTATGATTAAGAAACATAAAGATGGTCCGAGCAGTATGGCCAAGGAATGTCTGGAAAAGGAGTAAGATTGAGATGAGCTATATACTGACAGGGTTGTCTTGGCCGGTTCACAGCACCAGTTATAACTAAAATGAGTAAAATGTAATCAGTAAACCTAGCTGTCAGTTTGTTCAGCATCTACTCTGCACTAGAAACTGTGTAACACACTGGAAATACAAATTTCCCCTAGAAGAAATGTACAGCAGGAATAAAACATTCAAGAAGACATGAACCAGTTAATCCATGTTATGTCCATAATTTGATATCCCATCAATAAAGTCTGGATTCAGTTACAATGACATCATAGGAACATCTGGGCCTTGGAGTTGAGGGAGGGAAAGAATGTGTGCCTTTCTATGTGCTGGTTTGAGACACTCAACTTTTTCTTTCGTTAAGGCTGCCTCACTTTGATATGGTTTCTGTGTTTCTGATTTATACAATTTACAATTCACACATGAGAACAAAAGCCACTGTCACAACATTTGCAGCTTGTAAAGCATAATACGCAGAGTGTATACTACTCTACTAATGAAAGAACAGACTTTAAGATCCCATTCATGCCCCCAAAAAGTTCACATATATACTGATGTGCTTGGGACCTGCCTGGGAGACACAGGGTTCATTTAATATGGTTCTGATCATTTTCTCAGAGAGATAATCATGCCTTCCATGCCTGAACTGTTGAAGGACACATAGAAAAATTTAATTTATGATGCTAAGAAGAGCTACACCATTTGTGAAAGGAGAGGAATTTTATGTGAAAGGCTGCTCCCAATGCTATATCCACAGGGGATTTGTTGCTCCTTTGAATACTGGAGAAGAGAAAGCAATGAAAAAAAAATTGGTTGCTGGTAATGTACTTAATCTGTGACTACTACAGGCATGAAGACCATACTTGGAAGAAAAGCAGGATGTAAGCGGGGGCAAGGGACTGGGGATCACCTGACTTGGAAAGATCTTAAGAGTATTCAAGGCAGTCATTATATCATTGGAAGAAAAATTCTATGATAAATAGGAGAAAGGAAAGAAGGGGAGTCACAGAAAGAAGCATAAGTGCCAGAGCTAGAGATCAGACAGGGTTTTGAAATCATACGTTAGCCAATGGCTTCCTGCCTTGTGCTACCTGTAGGGATTCTTTTGTGTGTGTGTGTGTGTGTGTGGATTTTTTTTCTTTATTTATTTATTTACTTATTTTTAGTCATACATGACAACAGAATGAATTTTGACATATAATACATACATGGAATGTACATACATCAATCATATTGTCAATTCTATTCTGCTGCCCTTCCTATCCTCCTTACTCCTCCCCTTCTCTCCCATCCTTTCTCTCTATCCAATCTAATGTGACACACTTTTTTTTCTTTTTCTCATTACAACATCATATATGTATTCTGTATAATAATGAGGTTCTCCTTCCATCTTCCGTGCAACTCCCCTTCTTAAGGTGGTAAGTCTTCCTATCTACAGAAATGCTCATCAGCTTTTCTTTAGCCAGGGACTATTTGTTCTGAATGATCCTGAGAGACTGAGGGAATGCTAACTCCCCAGACAGATGACCTGACAGATTGACTTAAGGGAAATGAGGATCTATTCTGGGGGTGGAGAGGGGTTAAGGGTCCAAAAGTAAATAAGGAAAATACAAAATGTATGCAACTCTCAAGCTTTAAGAACACACATAATTATGCCCATAACTAAAACATATAGTTAAGAAAGAACACAAAATAGTTATTCTAATGTATAATCTAAAACCAGATGAGAATATATGACAAAATTTGTTTATACAAATTGGCTAAGGCTGTAAAAGAATACGATATAAAAAGAATCCTATTTATTCTTTCATATAATTAAAAAAAGAAGAAAGTTTCATTGAAATAAAGATGTCATTGAAAAAAATTGATTACAGACCAACTTTCTGCAGTAATTTTATGAAAACAGTAAAGAGTAAATAGATTTAAAAAAATGCAGTTGCACAATATACATGCAAATATCCTCCCCAATGGGTAATCAAAGATGTAGAAAGTCAATCACTGTTGCTATAAGTTATTAAAGTGAGTGAAAAGATCACTCAATAGTCTCAGATGCTTTAGGAGTAAAAATTTGTAAGAGCTTATCAAAAGCAATTATTCAATATACATTAAAAATCTTCAAGATGTTCACAGGTTTTAAGAAAGTCAATTTCTGGGACTCTATACCAAGGACACCATCAGAACAAGGATGAAGATATCTTCTTGCAAATTTTAATAAAAATTAACTTTCTAAAAATAATTGAGAAAAACTGTTACAACATTATATTCACAGTATGATTACAACTAAATAGAAAGAATAAACAAATCAAAACTTTCATGTGTACACAGAAGAATATACTCAAAGTTAATGCATCAAATTACTAACAGCAATCATCTGAATTCTTAACTCATATTTTTACAAATGTTACAAATGATAAATTTTATGATTAGAAAAATGCAATCAATATCTATAACTAAAAATAGGAATTTAAAAATCTCCACAGTTACACCATGACTTATTTATGAATAATATAAAACAAATTAGATTAGAGTTGATATGATCAATTTTTCTCTAATGTAACATCCATTTGAAGTGTACATGGGTTATAGATTACACAGAGAAGGCCAGGTGGTTTTGTCTGGCGGGCAAGTTTTGTGTATGTACACACACAAATCCCAAGTTGAAGCAGACACACTTCAATCTCAGGCCCAATAAACTGCAATGAAGAACAAGTAATCATTTTCTAAATAGCCAGAAGCTACACAATTTGTACTTGTTAAGAGGATAGGGAAACAATAAGAGCTATACTTTAGGAATTAACTGACCTATAGAAATGGACCAGCCACTATTCTAATTAATCTCTTTGTTATAAAGATATCTTCAGATACCTAAGTTATTTTCATAAGTATTTGGTAAATAGACTGTAGTTTCACTTTTTTAAAAAAGTAAATGTCCTTAAATGCCACAAGTTCTCCAGCAAATGGTACAGAAAAAAAATTAACATTGAAAATTCTTCAAGAAAAATTAACTTTCCAACAAAAGCACTGACCTTTTATTAAGATCTGATTATATCCAACCCTCCTATTCCCTAAATACTGAGTCAACATGACATGATGGAGGCCATACTTTGAGGAAGAAAAAAAAAAAAGGATGTGTCACTACATGTCTTCTTAAATTGTGTGTAATTTAACAGTTTTTAGTACCATGAGACTATTTCCCAAAAAATGTTAAAGTCTTGAAGAATAAAGAATGAGAGCGTCCTGTCCCCCTATAATGTATTGAAAGGAAATTGTCAAAGAGAACACAAAGTCAGTTCGGATAAGAGCTCTATTTTCTCTGGTCCTGTGAGCACAGTGAGAATTTCCCATGGGAAGGACAAGTGCAGATGGCATCAAATTAGGATACGGTGGTCATGAAAGGATATAGTTATTCAGGGTCTGTCCTCTGAAAGTGAAAATGGTGAACTCAGGATTCCAGGTACCACAAGTAGAATTGCAGCTTGCACACAGACAGCTCATAAACTCCTACTCACTTGATTTTTTTTTTTTTAATCTGTGCTATGGTTTAACAGCAAGGTGGGGGGTCAGTGTGGGAAATACAGAGGGTTATTATGCCTTCTCCACAGGCAAATATGACTAACACATGCACTGGGGAAAAGCCTGGTTATCAGCTGACCTGATACATGTCCCTTGGCATTTTAGAACACTGCATATACCAAAGCTGCTATTTGAAGATGGCTATCAGCTTTCACAAGGTCTGGGCTCTGAAGGTGCTTCTAATCTCAGTTGTAATAAATATTAGTTCAATTGTTGGAAGCACTTTTAATCACCTAAGAGGAAATAAGCAGGCTGTCTCACCCCCTCAACAGGCAGCACACAGGAGACTTGGTTCTTTCTAGGCTCAAATACCCAGAGAGAAGATGGAAGGTCACAAGTTAAAATAAAGTGATGGCCTCACGCTAGGCCCACTTATGTACTTTCCACTGTTGCCACACAGCAGCCCAGCAGCACAACCTGTGCTCCCAAGAAACGGAAGCAGCCAGCAGGGAAGCACCCACAGGTCTGCTCCAGGCCCTTCCTGGGCAGGGCCGCCCAGCAGGGCTGCAGAACATCTGATAACATCGGATACACATTCTCAGAGCCTCTACTCTGATAGGAGCTAAATTCACCTATCTGTCAGAGAACAAAGTAGAAAGGAATAAAAGTTGGGGACTCCAGTTTTTTTTTAAAGGATTTTGAAAGCAACTTCTTCAAAGGCCCTTTTATATTTATTTTAAGGAGACATTTGAATTTAAGTGACACTGTCAATCATTTCCTTTTTCAAATATGACAATGCTATTCTACCCCTACTTTCTCTCCTGGCTTGATGGAATGAGGAGGAAGTTATTTTCCTCACCCAAAAATTCACACAAAGAACACATCTTGGCAAAGGCAAGCAAGTCAAAAGTTTTATTTTCACTGTTTTTAAATTTAGCTATTTTCTATTTACTTAATATTGATACAGAAGTGCTCTGATTAAATACGATTTATATTGAGAGGGTACAAAATGTCCTAAAGTTATTGCCTGGGAATATAGCTGACTAAAAAAAAAAATGAAGAACAAGGACATCAGTAAAGGAAACAAAGTGGTGAATATCCCAATATATGATTGAGATATTTTTCTTATGATTTCCTACTTTTCAGAACCCATTAAGCCAAAATGTAAACTGCAACTGAAACTTCCATATTCCTAAATATTAGCCTTGGTGAGATTATCATGTATATATTTTAACATTTAGTATGCTTTAAAATGGGATTAAGAATGCCAAACATCTATTCATGGACTCTGAAAATTAAAACACAACCCAAAAGGTACAGAGAAGCATTTATGGCCCCCGACACCTTAAGGGGGCAGAGGATCAGGGTGTCATCCAAGAGGCTGTGTGTTCTGGGCAGTACAGGTATTTGAAAGAGAAGCAGCTTGTCAGGTGGGCCCTGGAGGGAAGCCCATTATATCTGTGGGGGACCTGACATTTGGGGTAATCTAAACCTTGTTACTGTGTGAATCACCCCTGGTGGGAGGGAGATTTAGAATGGATGCCTCCTTACCCACGCAATTAAGATCATTTAGGAAACAGAGAAAATGGGCAATAAGGATCTCCCTCCTAGCGAGCACTTGCTGGTGCTCAATCAGACAGTTCCGACGACAGCTCAGTGATGTGGCATTTGCTGAATAAAACATTCAGAGTAAATGCTGGGGCCCAGCCCCACAGAGCGCTTTGAAAATCTCTTAGAGGGCAGTGCATGAAGCATCACAAAGCTGTCACCTTTGCCTCCATGGTGTCCCTGAACACCTGGGGACCAGGCAGAACAAGGATGTATGTTTCTGAAAGTGACCTCTGGGGTACCAAGCACAGGGACCCTCACACACCAAGAGAAAGGTTCTTGGAGAAATGCTGTGCTCTGTGAATGAAAATAAAACCCTGAACTTCCAACTACACAAAAGCAGCACTGGGCAAAAGTAAATAATGTATCCTTGTAAGCTCTAAAAATTATCTTCAGAGCATACTTAAACAATTTTAAGGGACAAGAGCAGTTCAGGCTCTGGTCCAGGAAAAGGAACTACTCCCTCCTTGGGGCTTTTGGAATATTTCTCAGTTGAAGCATTCACCACTTCATACACTATTTATTTACTTGCCATTCTCCCCGAGGCCTTGAGAGCAAAGAATGTTGTATGCAAATCTTAACCCAAATTTGTGCACAATGCCTGGCACATTTTAATAGCCATAAAAACATATGCTGAACATGAACTGAATAACTTCAATTCAGATATGCAATAAACCCCAAAATACAACCATAATCTCAGTAATTCTTCATCTCACAAAGTATCTACACTGTCATTTTAGTTATCGCTATCCACATTGCCGTCCTTGATGTGGTCTTTGGAGCCACGTGACTTAAACAAAATTGACAAACAGAATTGACAACATCTAAAAAGTGAATGGCAAACAAACACATTCTTCTCCTGAAGCTCCACCTGGACCTCAACTAACTGAGGAAATAAATGTCACACACTGAACTTCACTTGTGGAAGCCAGTCACAGCATCAGGGCTTGGCTGAAAACCTTATGTTGGTTCAGTATTATCAGCTATAAACCAGATGTGTCCAGAGGTAGGGGCCACATTTTCAGAAACACATGCAGTATTCCTGATGATCTTATATGTTAGTTATATTGGGTATGAAATTGTTTTTCTACCAATCTGATCAAAAAGAAATCACCCAAAGGAAAATACTCATGGGGGTGCTGCAGAAGCAAGATGGAAGTCACAGAGGCATGATGAACTCTTCATCTCAGTTTTAGCAAGTCAGCCTCCTGAAGTACATTTGTGTCCATTCATAATTAAGGATGAGGATATGTTTCTTTTTCCTGACACCCATAGAGGACTATGTGGTTCCTAGATGGTTAACTACTTCAGGCCAGGGTCAAGAAACCATGGTTGGAAAGCCACATGGAGCTCCTCGGCAGCTCGTGTTTAGCTCTTCAATCTGCTGGCATCAGACAGCAATTTTCAACAGTACACAAGTGCAAAGGAGTTTTGTTGGCAAGAAGGGCCTTTGATGGCTCTGTAATCAACTCGGCTTCAACAGGCCTTTTGCACAGACTGAAAGCAAATCAAACTTTTAGAAAGCCATTAGTTTCCTCCCAGTAAAACACTGTCTCTTGCCTTCTAATGTTGTCCTGGTGAAAATTATTTCTATGAACTAAAAGAAAATTTTGTCTGTAGCAGTTTGACAACAGAGCAAATGACACTTCTGCAATCCTGACACTGGTGTTTTGTTTTTAATTGAAACCCAACATCAAATAAACTTTCGATCAGGAGAGAGAGAGAGAATGGACCTTTGGAAAAATGGGTTTTCAGTAGACTTCTCTACCCAGAGAGATTCGGCTGCTGATTTCCATTAAACTATACCAAAAGTGGTCTTTTTTTTGAAATACAAAAGTGAAAAGTAGAAAAAGGTAGTTCCTTTTTTCCCTGCAATATAGAATAGAGCTAGTAGACAACAGTCTCAAAAGATAATACAATTTGTAGGGGCCGCCCTCTTAGCACTGGTGCGGCTGCTCTGCTCATCTTCACGGATCAATCTGGTCGTCTCCAGCACATCTGCTCAGGCGCTGACAAATGATGAATTCCATCTCTGAATCCATAAGCAGAAAGAGGCTGACTGATTAACAACTATGAGCGGAAATGTATGCACCTTTCATAAGCAAGACAAATCACTCATTCTCACCAAACGCTTCCAACAGGAACACTAATTTTGTATTTATTTGCACAGCATATGTACTGCGTCCGAAGTAGTGCATTAAAAAAGATCTCAGGCAGCCAATTGCTTTGATTACATTTATTCATCGTATTACAAGGGCTCAATGTCAGAGCAATGAAATAGGAAGTTAGTGAAGACTGAAACACCTCATCAATGGCTGCTCAGGGTTGGAGATTTTCTGGTATACAACATATTCACAGGCTCTTTCTCTCCCCCACCCTGCCAAGAAGTAGGAAAGAATTCTTTTTAAAACAAAATACTGTGGCCATGCATCTTAAATCTACCATATGCCTTTCCTGTCAACCAGTAGTTATTTTTATTAATAACTCTAAGAGAACATTGTGGAATTCTTTTTGTTTTGAGATCCGGTCATGTGACTCCTTCGACACCAGGGAACACTCGGTAAATTGTAATGTTCTAACATGCCAATGAATGGTCCCTTGTAGGGGCAAGTTGGTAATGAATTGATATTTGCTAAGGCCTAAGCAAGCACAGGGCACTATATATATTCCTTCTTCTGTGCTCTCTGCAATGATGGATGGAAGTGAGGAGCAGAAAAGAAGTCACAGAGACAAGCTCAACCTGACAACCAAGCAACTACAAGTGGATTGTTTTCATCAAGCTGCAGAAGAAGTAGCTTTTTGTATTACTTACTGTAGCTTCATTCTACTGTGCACATAGATCATGGGTATACTGCACCACTGGCCTGACTGGACATTCAGATGCAGTAGAAAAAGCAGAGAAGATACAACTTCCTTCAGGCCCCTACAGGAAGGTCTTTGAAACAAGGTATTTTCCCATAGATACCACCACTGGAAATTCATACTCCCACCTTTGTGAGAGATCTAGCTTTCCAGGGAAAGATCAAGACATGTTTGCTGATTTCCTTTATTAACCCTCACCTCCCTACATCAGAAACCTCTGGAACCATGTACTGTAAAGGTGTAAGAGTCAGAGAGTCCTCAGAGCCTTCTAACAACAAAGCTCTCTTGGTCAGGGGTTCTAGGTTTAGTTTGAAATGTCAGGGCAAGGCACTGATGTTCAAAGAAATACAAGCCCCCCTCATGAAAGCAATAGCATGCTATGAAAATAAATGCAGAATTAATGTTTATCCTCAGCAGAACATTTTTGGTTGGGTTTTATGCAAAGCATTCAAAGAAAGTAAGTTGATCATACATTCATATGAAGGTCCCTGCGATTTTTAACCATAAAAGATGATTCTTCACATCTTAACTGTGAGTGATAACTGTAAGTGACTGTGAAACTGTATAATCGTGTTTCTTTTTTTTCCAGAAATTTCATGTTAATATAACTTTGGTAAAATCACCTACAGATCTGATATTAAAATTGGTGCTTTTAGCTCAAATAAATTTCTATTTTTTGAACAAAGAAAGACCATATTCTAAATCAGCATTCGATTTCAGAGACAATAGTTTATTTTTTAGGTAATATGCTTCATGTTCCTAAGAAGATCTATAAAAATCCTGTAATTGTTGTCTATGTTAAAGATAATTGTGAAGAGTAAACCTCATTTAGAACAGAATCTGGAAGAAGCCCTCAAAATCAAGCTATCTAAACCCTCACTTCCCAATGTGGAAAATGAGGTCCAGACTCGCAAACTGACCTATACAGGGAAACACAGCATGAATCATTGAGCTGAAATTCAGTTAAACCGGAATACAATTCATTATTTTAGTTGAGGTGAACTAGGGGAAGGTGGCTACATTTTGTTTTTTTCTTATAATTTTCTGAAGTTCATTACTGAATACATTTCATAAAACAAATGGATATTTAAAACAATCTCTTTTCCTAGCATGTTCAAGGTCCTGGATTTGATCCCGAATACTATGAAACAAACAAACAAACAAACAAACTCTTCTTTCCCAAACCCTAATTGTATAGGAAAATTGGATATCATACAACTAATACCACTGATGAAAATATTTGTGATTACTATTTTGCTCCACAGTTATGATTATTGTTTTTACAAGGACAATAATTAAAAAATAAAGGAATATTGCACATTTTCTTTTTAAGAGTAAGATTTTCAAAAGCTTTTCAAGCTTTGCTAAAGCCTGAAATTTGGGAAGTTCTTGCTTGGATTCCTGCTGTACACTGTGCTGTGACACTCACATAAATAACCCAGGGCTGAAATGTACAGCTGAGGAGAGCTGTGAGTAGAAGTGTCCAGCAGAAGTAGGCACTAATGCTGAGCATCTGTTGAATCAGTCCTTTGTTTTAGGCCCAGATGGGCAAAATGTGAAACCACCTGTCATTTTTCCCCATCTGTAGAAAGGAGACTTTCGAAAGTGTGTTGGCTTTAGTGGATTATGGTGGTAGGACTAGTACTCACCAAGTTCAATAGTGCTAAGTGGAATCTGGCAGAAGTCTAGTCAAGCTAGAGTCTCTGAGAGGATTATTCCAGGGAAGATTAAGATCCCCAAGCCCTTCAGTGTCTGAATAAAGTTCACACGCTGACGGAGAACATATATAGCCTCACACATTCGTATTTTTGCAAGCAGGATATGTCTTATCTATACAATCAAACTCAAGGGAAGTATTCATTCAAAGTTTGCCAAGAATCTTATTTCCTAAAATAGTGGTCCCAACACATTTTAGAGTATTCCTACTACCAATAATAATCATAAATCCAAATTGCAAAAGACTTACACGATAGCTTTAGCAATGTTTTGTTTCTCTTTCTGATTAACAGTGGCCAAGAATACCGAGGCTTTCAAACATATACATACCTCACTAACTTCAATCTGTCTAGCAATTAATCAGGAAAGAATTATATCCCACAATCCCTTTACTTACATAAAACAAACATTATTTCATATACTCCTCCAAAAGCTTTGAGACTAGCAAGGAAAGAATTTACATTTTATAGTTAAGAATGCTTATCATTTGCCATGTTCATAGATCTAATAAGTGGCAACTTTCCATTCACCTCAAGCAAATGGAAAATTTAAGTTAAGTATCTAGTCTCTAAGAGTAAACTGAGGCTTTTGTGAACAGACGGCTCTGGACTATCATATCCTATGCTCATCCACATTAAGCATCCACATATTTTAGAATCTCCTGGGTACCAAATTTAATCTTTTTATACTTCATCTAAAGTATGATGGGTCCCAGGTTCCCCATGGTGGTGAGAGGGAAATGGGAAGGCCCACCCCTCTGGCATAGAACGCCTGTGCCTAGGATTTGCTCGAGTCCTAGAAGTAGCTTGAGTCCTAGAAGTAGCTTGAGTCTTAATCCAAGCTAAGACCAAGGCTACCCAGAGCCCTGTTTCCTCCAGTCTTAAGGAAAAAGTAGCCCTATCTTTCCTTGTTCCCATACTGTTAAAGATTCTCACTACCCATTAGGCTTCCTGATTCAGACAGAATCAGTGCCTCTCAAACATAAAAAGGAATTGTTTAGTACTTAAGGCTCTCTGGAAATGAAGTCATTCCTTGTAAGGCATATGTCCACCTTACAGCTTCTGGGCTTTTGATTGACAGACACATTTTTAGAATGGCAATCTGTTCTCAAGTAGGGGCTTGCTCATTATATAAGGTCTTCTTAAAGCAAAGAGACATTGCAAAGAACATTCTAAAATACCTCTCACAAGGACCAAGTACAGGGTCCCAGAAAATGCAGAGATGCTTCTAGATGCACTTTAATGTTTGATGGGCACAAAACTGCTAGTCCTTAAAAATTAGCAACATCTCATTAGCAGTATTCTCAGACGTCAACTGTCAATCTAATGTGTTAATATAACAACTCAATAATATAGAATGCTTATTTTAATATGATTCAATTAAACAATACCAACAGTATATTACCATTTATATAATCTAGCAGTTTCCTCGTGTTTATGAGAGATAGGGTAGGACCTGAACATGGGAGACTTGAATTGATACCTTTTTGACAGTACTGTAGAGGAGAATTATGGTGTGTATAGAGGAAAATTAGACAATTATGCAAATTATCTAAACTTTCTAATCTTCTACTTTACCATTCCCCAAATAGGAAGAAAACAACCCATATTTCAATATTGGTAATGAGGACTAGATGGTAAAATGCATGTGATATACTTTAATTATAATGCTCTTATCATTTTTGCTTCATTTTCAATATTCAAACAAACATGGATTTTATTAGAAGTTTTTACTCAAATAGAATATCAAACTTTATAGTTTCATTTCAATTTTACCATTATAAGGAAGCCTAATCTCAACTAAAGCCACCTCAAGTGCCATTCATTGATAATCTGCAATATAAGTTTTAGAGAGCCTTAGAATTTTTCTAGGCTGTTCTAGTGTTGTAGTATTCTAGGTATAATACTGTACCATTCTAAGTAGTATTACTTCTGAGTACAATGGAAAATACACAGATTCCATAATCATCAATTTACTAATATTTATTATATAATACCACATTGGATCCAGGGCCTTATATATAAGTGTGTGCTCTACCACTAAGCTACACCCTTAGCCCTAATTTAGTAATTTTAAAAACCTTTAGTTTGAAAATGTTAACTGCTGTAGAATCAGAATCTTAAAATTTTTCATTTAGTCCAACAGTACACTACATTGGTAAGGTATCCAAACTATATCAGTAAATAAATATTAGGCACTGCCTATGAGTTTTTAAATAGTGCAGTTGTATGTCCTAACTCATTTCACATTCTTGGCCACCCTATGGCATCAGTACTATCATTGCCCTGTTTTTGCAGATAAGGAGACTGTTAGAGGGGTTAATTAACCAGCCCAGGGTCTCACAGCAGTAAGTGCAGAGCCAGGATTCAAACTCAAACCAACTGGCATTAGAGTGCATGCTCTACACTAGAGATCTATCACCTTTTATCGAAGGCCAAAGCATAACTATACAGGCTTTGTGGGTCACAGGGTCTGTGCCACAATCAGCAATGTGCAGTTGGCCAGATCCTACTTCAAATATCATACTTTTCCGTCTCTCAAATGCTATATATATTTTTGAAGGAGTTTTACACATGACTCATTTGATTCTCACAACAATATTCTGTAGTAATGACATGTTCTATTATTCCCCTTTGGTCAGCAAGAAAACTGCAATGCAATGAGAATCTCTCTTAAACACCCAGTCACAGTCTAGAAGAGACCCATGTATCTGGAGACAGTCTAAGGATTTACACAAGGTGCTCTGATCCACTCTAACAACTCTCAACCTATCTTCAAAGACAGTGTGCTTATGAAATAAGACTATCAAAGTGGAAATTACCCATTTTACTCCTCTCCACAGTACTGATTCATTCTACCTCTCACCTATCCAAGCAAAAGAACTGATGATTCTGAACATTTACTTCAAAATTTCCCCACCTAAAAAATCTCCTAGGACATGATACATTTTTAAGTCTGGGAAGGAACTACAAGCAAAATACGTAAGTCTAACAAAGAGAAAAAGGTTGTTAGATTTTATAAAACTAAAAAATCTCCACTACTTTTCCTCAATGAACAACACTTTCAGTTAAAAGTGTATTTTTATAGCAATCTCTCTCATCTTTTTTAATTGAGACTCAAATTTTTTAATATTGCCAAATACATATACTATTAAAAAATAACTTTTTCTTAAAACTCTGGCTTCAGCAGAGTTACACAATCTCAGCCATTGACCTGTGTCACTGGAAACCTCTGCTGGGAAAAAGTAAAAAAATGTCTGAGTTTTCCAATTACTAGCTATGTTAAATGAGAGTAGCAAAAGTGATGGAAAAGAAATATTACATCAATAATGACACTAAGAATAAAAATAATAAATGTCAACATTAACTGAAGGCTGATTTGAAGCTTAGCATTGTTCTCAGCTCGTATTAACACATTTGATCCTTAAACAACCATGTGGGAGGCAGTATAATCATCATAAGAACATTTAAAAGGTGAGGAAACTGAGGCATAGAAAGTTTAGGTTACTTATGAGACAGAAGGAGAAGTGATAGACTACAGGCTCCAAGGTCTATGTTAATAATTCTCACTGATCTGTTAATGATGAATATCTACTTAGAGCAGGATGCTCTTAAAAATGTAACTTCTGTTATATATAGTAACTGGTAATTTATATAGGATCAGCCAAAACTTGTTACTAAGAATGGGATTCATCTCATCACATAGTTCTGTATATTCACAGAGCTTTCTATTTCACAAAGCCAAAGGAATAAAGATTTCTTGAAAATCCAGAAAAGAATGTCTTCATGTCATCTCACGTGCCAGATAGTGCAGACAGCCATCCATAGTGCAGAGAGATGCAAGAGATTTATCTTATGTTTTGGAAAGGGATTTCTGGGTCCAGTTCCTGTCTCTCCCACTTTTAGCAGCTATTTCTAAGAGGTGTAAACATGGAGGACAATAATAATTTACCTGGGAGGATTTGTTCTGGGGAATAAATGAGACAATGTATATGAGGGCACTTTGAAAACTGTAAAAGGATGAATAAATGCAAGTTGCAATTTTATTATTACAGCTCGTCTCTAAGGAATTAGATTTAAATTTTCTCCCAGAAGGGAAATCCTAACCACAAGGCAATACAAATACACTAAGAGGGAAAGAGGGATGGGGATGGAAATGAGCTGTCACTGATCCAATTCAACTGAATACCCCAGAATTTAAGGTATTTACTTGGGTTCCCCGGGGGCCTTATTAAACTGGGCAGGCAGTAGCCACCTCTAACAATAGGACAAGTTACTAATTGTCTGCTTGGCAATCACCAGTTGACCCTGCTATGGACTGGGCTGTGGACGTGTTAGAGAACAAGAATATGTGACACAGGGACAGAAATGAGGGGAGCCAAAAAAGAAAGATCCTGCCTACTCCACTATGGCCCCACTGTCCCTGCTTTCAAATCCTAGTGAAAGTAATCTATTCTATGAGGTCACAACCACAGATCTCCAGGGAAAGTAAACCTACCCATTAGATTTGATATCCCTAAAGGGAGAATCATTTGCAGCTCATGTCTCCCTAGGTATAGTTCATTCAGAGGAGACCCTGACCTTGAACAGAAGCTCTAGTTGGTCTAAACCAGCCTGTCCTCTCATAGTGTAGGGCAATTACCTAGCAGGACACTATGCTTTGTGGCCACTGCTTTGACATTAATGTATCTTCTTCCATATCCAATGGGAATTCTAAATAGATAATAGAGATGACACTTAGTAATCCTGACATTATTGCTTTAAGGGTTTTTTTTCCCCCCTGTTTGTTGTTGTTATTGTTGTGTATTTGTTTTTGTTTGTACCAGGGATTGAAGCCAGGACCACTTAACCACTGAGCCTCATCTCTAGCTCTTTTTATTTTTTATTTTGAGACAGGGTCTTGCTCAATTGCTGAGGTTGGCTTTGAACTTGTGATCCTCCTGCCTCGGCCTCCTAAGTTGCTGGCATTACAGGCATGGGCCACTGCGCCTGGTTATTGCTTTGATATTAATTGAAATGTAACATCAGCTTGCATACTTGTGATCAGAAGAGAGACCAGATCTTTGAACAGTAGATTTCAATACCCAGAGAGACTGGGGCTATTTTCCATTTGCATTGAGAAATATCAAATACAGAAGTGAAAGGGAGAAAAAAAAAAGTTAATTCCCTCCATGATACTGCTTCTACCAAATGAAGCATATTGAATACTGAAATTTTTTGTTTAAATTACATATACATTATAATTATGCTGAGGGACTAATTCTTCAGAAAGTCAGTGAAAGTAAAAGGCAATCCTACACCCAGCAAGAATTTGCTATCTGTATAGTTGTTTTCAATTACTATTTAACCTGGAAGGAAAAAAAATTGTGATTCTTTATAAGAGAAAATTAATTTTTAAAGTTCTGAAATACTTCCTCTTAAAAGTGAAATAATTTTATGATAAGTATTGTATGCAGAGTAAAAATAGTTTCTTTTAAAAATAAAAAAAAAAAAGCTGCAGTTGATGTCTAGAAAGTTGATGTCACCCTGTCATTTTCTGTATTCTTTTTTAAATGATAGGGATAACAACAGTTGATTTACTGGTGCATTTATTTGTTTTCCTATAAAACATTTCAAGGCTAACAAATTACAAAAGGGAGAAATCATGTACTCTAGAATATAAACAGATGTACATTAAAAGCATACAACTTGTTTGTATTATAAAGAAAAATAATTAAAACTTCGAGCTCCTTTTTTAGAATCCTTCCATTCTTATGTTCCAGTTGAATCTTTTACCCAAAATAAAAGAAGTATTACTGCCAGTGATTTTTCTATGTCGTTGATATGGAAATAATTAATATTTGCATAATACAAGTAAGATTCTAATAAAACAAAACATTACTAATAATAAGTAATTGTGAGGTTTCTTTATTTATCCTTATTGAAACTTTAATTGAAAGAAAAGGGAAACAATTATAATCATTTTAGGAAAAAAAAAAGGAGATAGGAAGAAACTAGTTAATAGGCAAAGAAAAATATAAATGATGCGCAAAGAGTCCTGTATTTATTTAATCCTTTGATTAGACCTAAAAATTACTCTGTACCAAATACTGTGAGATCAGCTTTAATCCCATCAAGTATTTTATGAATCAGGCACTATAATCTACACTTCATGGAAAGGAAAACTGAGTCTCAGAAAGGCCATGTATCTTGGCCAAGGTCAAAGTGCTACTTAATGTGGAAGCCAAGATTCAAGTGCTCACACTCTGCACACCTTTGGAGGGACATATGCTCTTAGATTCTGCAACAGCAGCTTCTGCCAGCCAGGAGGTCTAGGGATCAACGGGCTGTCTGCCTGACAGCTGTGCCCTTCTCTAACTGAGCTATGAACAACTAAGAAATGATTGACTCAATCTGTGCCTCAGCAGTTCTCTGCAACCTGGGCCCTCTCACAGGTTCCCCACATCTAACTCCATGCAGGACACTTTGTTTAACATATCCTGCAGAGACAGATGTAGAGAGTAGAGCAGCTTAAAAAAATAATGAGTCTTGGCAAACTCCTGGCTTATTAGCCCACACACTAGTTCACAGATGACTAGAATTCTCAAATCAGATTACCTGACAGGCAATTTCATTATCTGGCTCTGGTACACCTTCAGAACCTTGAGATAGCCAGATATACATCACCCATTAATCTGTTTGGTCAGCCAATGTGCAGCTTTGTAATCCTGTTTGTGCAGCTACCCATGTTCAACATTTTCTTGGTGTTTTTGTGTCCATTTTTATATAACAATAATGTGTACTGTATAAAGGGAACGGCTACTTTATTTTTTTACATATTTAATTTCATTGTTATTTTATTCTATAATTGAGTTTTAAAAGTCATCAATTTACAGATTTCTACCCCCTTTACTACTCATAAAGTAAGTGCTGACCACAACAAGGGTTTAATTAACCTGTGACAGAAGAAAGGAATGCAAAGAATGGATAATAGCTTAAAGTTAGATGTAAGATATACACATTCTTCTGTAATAGGAGTGTATACAGCTAATCTGGTTTTACTGCAGCTGTTCATTAGGTCTCAAGCTAAAAATAATAGAAAGGAACTCCTTTGTATAATACCAACTTAATTCAAAGCTCCACTTTAAGAACTGAGTTAAAATAGCATTCTTTCTACTCTGTTCTCACGTTCTGTCCAAGAGGCTGAGCAAGGAAGTGAAGCTTCTCTGTTAGTGCAAGATGAAACCTCCTGTTCTCCTCTAAGCATCACTCTCTAGCTCACCACTCGTACACACCTATAAAGGTCAGGAATTCTGAGCAAACTGGATTTACTCTTTGCTTCTGGACACAGCCATTTTACCCTTCTCCATATCTTGTCTCTCTAAATAATGTTTCCCTCCTAAACCCTTATACCACTTACTGTCTATGTGATCAGTAAATCAAACCCACTGTCCCTCTCTTTGGCTGACACGTATTCTAACTGCCTTTGTGGATAAACATCATATCTCCATCAGAGCTGCCCATAATTGCCATGCCCAGTACCTTATCTACTTGGGTTTCTCTCATACCAATAGTAACCTGGAGAACCACATTAGACCAGCACATACTATGTGCTAGGAACCATGCAAGCTATTATATGCATGCATTCTTTTTTTTTTTAAGAGAGAGAGAGAGAGAGAGAGAGAATTTTTTAATATTTATTTTTTAGTTTTCGGTGGACACAACATCTTTTATTTTATTTTTATGTGGTGCTGAGGATCAAACCCAGTGCCCCGCGCATGCCAGACAAGTGCGCTACCGCTTGAGCCACATCCCCAGCCCAACATTCTTAACTTTTACAATAGTCTTTTCCAAAAACAGAAAACCTGAACAAGTTATTTGCCAACACGGATCAAAATAAAATTCACATTTTCTAACCTTTAACCTGAAACTCCATTTTCCTACCCATAATAGTCTTCTTATATAAATTTCTCAAATCTAGTGATGTGCAGCAAGAGGGAGTTACCTGAACCAATGCACTTATAAAGCAAATTCATCACTCTATTTCCCAATCCATTAATGAAAAGCTATAATGAAGACATTTCTGATCAAAATTTTGATCTCATTCAAGTCCCTCCAGTAACTAATCACTACTTGGGAGATGAGTCATAACACCGTAGGGGAAGAAATTAAATGACTGCTTGAACCCAAACACCAAGATTCCTGTCCCAAATCTCTCTTCTGTAAACACCTACCTCTCCTTCATTACTCTCAGCATACCTATAATTTTGTGTCCTTTTATGGAATTTTTTCCTTTTTATCTCCCCACTAAGAAGTGAACTACATAAGGTAGAGGCCATGTCTGTTACTGGTCACATTTTGGTCCTGGTTTGCAGCACAGTGCCTGGTATGTGGTAGGTGCTCAGTAAGTATTTATTCAATGAGAGGGATGAGAGAGAGTACAGAGGTCAGGTAGCAAATATCCTAGCATTATCCACCATGTGCCATGTGCCTGAAGCAGGATGGTAAAACTTATTTTTGTTTTCTCAAGTCTAAACAGTTACATATTCAAAGTGACATATATAAAAGTGCATTCAGTTCTAGTTCATCTAGCATTCTCCAATATTCTGCCAGCATTTCTGTGTGTGTTAGTGTTCTTTCTGTACAATGAGGATTTTAAAAGGGCTTCTTTCTACTAGTAAATAAGAGATATTATTTTGCTCAATCTCTAAAATGATAAGTGATCTGAGTCTAAACAAGATAAAACAACAATTGAATTGCAGTCGTATGATAGTACCCACCCTATGATGTGGATGGGAGGACTCAGAGATTAAATAAAAAGTTCAGAACAGTGTCTGGTACATGGTAAACATAAATCATTGCTATTGTTATGATTTTACAATAAAAAGTCTGAGCCCCAAGAAATTAAGTGACTTGCCCAAGCTTACATGAACAATTCAAAAATGAGGCTAAAACTCAGGCCTGAGCCCTTACTCCCGACATCACTACACCAAGCCACACAGATCATGCTGTTTAAAAAGGGTAGCTGGCTTTTTCTTCTTTTCTTTGACATTTTATGCTGAACAATAATTTCCTGGCTTTCAAGAAATAGTAATTTTTAAATGCTTACCACCTGATTATATTCATTAAAAATTTCAAAATAGTCCCTAGTCTAGCAAAGTATAAATCACACTATGATTATATTATTATGGAGCTAAGAGAAGAGAAAACGTTTCTCTTCCAAAACTTCTTGAGAGTCAATAGAATTTCCATTATACTTTCCCTGCTATTTTATTATCCTCTTCTTTATTATAGAGGTTTAGATTTGAAGCAGCTTTAAGCAAAAGGATAGAAATGGAAAGAGATTTAAATTGTTCTTTGTCCATATTAAGGTCAAAGCTTTAGCAGATAAGGGCAAAGGGAAGGTTAGTCACAAAGGTCAAACGCAGAGCCCTAATTATGTCTTGCCTTACTTATTTCCTTGTCGTTTTATTAATGAGATTCATCCAATTTAGACTCAGTTAATATGTAACAATAAAAGTCATATATGTTTAAACATGTGGCTTTTCCATAATGTAATTGTTTTCTAAATGGGAAATATTTATGTAGCAAAGGAATTCAATCTGTATCTAAAGAAAGGGAACAAAAGAAGGTTGCTTGAGATTTTTGTTGTGTTTTTCTTTTATATGGTTTGGCAATTTTATGTTTAAATAAAAAAATTAGAGACAGAAGCTAAGGAAATTTTATAGGTAAGATGGGCAGTTAGATGACAGAATGGCAAGAAGGGATGTTAGAGATAATCTTATATTTGAGGGAATTGACAGAGAAAAAGGTTCCGTGAATCACTGGGATTGTGAATGGCTGGGGTCGGATGCCCTGATTCCGACGCAACAGTGCTTTCCCCTCCCTAGTGGCACTGTCTCTCCAATACTCAATACTACAACCCCACTCAGTCCCATATGCTTCAAACACCTTCTTCATTGTGACTTTGGTTGTCTGGGAATTGATTTTCTGGTTATTGTGACTCTTCTTAAACCATCATTTTACTCTTTCATATACTTCTGTCTCATTGAAAAGCAGAAAAAAAAATACACCTTTCTTGAGGCTATCTTATTTATTTGCAACGTTCTTGGGCTATAGTATATTACTAGACCCATATGAACATTATTCACTAACAAGATGAGGGAATGAATGAATTTCTCTCCACAATAACAATATTTGTATGGAGTACTTCTTAACAGTCCCCTCACAAATTTTCTCTTTTACAGTATAATTCATAGCAGAAGGCTAATTCTACATTTTATCAAAGATGTGATTACATCTCTTTAAGTTCACTTCAATACATATGTCAAGTTTTAAGTAAGATGTGCAATCAAAAAATATTTGCATACTAACAGAAGGAAAATATGGACTCGGAGCTATTTAGAAGTCATTTATTACATCTCTGGAAGGAGTCTTCCTATAGCCACCCTGGTGCTAGGAGTGAAATTATTAAAAAAAAAAAAAAAAAGAAGAAAGAAAGAAAGAAATATAACCCATTAAAAAAGATAAATATTAAGATATACATTAATGTTTCTAGAAGACCAGTTCTCTTCTAAGGAGTTTAAAAAAATACTTCTTGCTGAATGCTTCCCACACCTCAACTCTGAGAATATGAATATACTTTGAAACAAGGATTGGGCATATATATTGTTTCAAAACTGACTAAAGGAACAAGCTAGTTGTGAGGATAATATATTCACATTAGATTGTGTCTCAAACTTGTTACTGTGAAACACTTTGGTATTCTAAGAGTATTAGAGTAGTTATATAAAACTAGATTTACTCTGTTTTCTCAAAGGCTCCAACACTGAAAATTCAAACTTCTTATGCTGAAAGTTTATTTTTAATGACTACTTTTACATTGGAAAGCTACAAAATGAATTATATTCAAATTTTACATAATGCTTATCAGTCAAAATATGAAGATTTTCAACTTTTACTTAAAATATAGGCTATGTTATTAAAAAACAATGGGTCAAATAATATACAAGGAGGACAGTAAGAAGAAAATAGATACCTGTTTCCTTAAATAAGGTAACTAACTAGTTGACTGATGGAATTTCCACTTCTGTTTAGGTACTGCACAGCTTTGACACACACCTGTCTTTCCTAGGCTGAGGTAGGAGGTTGGAAAGTTCAAGGCTAGCCTAAGCAATTTAGCCTAGCTCTGTGCAAATTAGCCAGACCCTGCCTCAAAAAATGCAAAAATGGGGGGGGGGGGGCAAGGAGGGGGGCATAGCTCAGTGGTAAAGCACCCATTGGTTCAGCCCCAATACAAATAAATGAGTAAGTAGGTGAATTTGGCCTTTTTTGTGTGTAAAAACATAGCTGAAGACACCCTGTTCTTACGTTTTAATTAATCAAATATTGTTCTTTAATATTATATACTTGCCTTTCTTTCCAATGAACTATTTGACTCATCTCCCACCTACTGCTCTGAAGTGAGCTCACCTTTCAGCTGGCCACAATGCTAGGTGACATGAACAAATGGCTTAATGTCCCTGAATACTGGATTCCTCATCTGTCAAAAAAGGGGTTGGTTTAGAAGTGAGCTCCTCCTTTTGCTCCCATCCCCACCCACCTTCCACTAATTCTGCAGGTATACATATTCTAAAGACCATAATCTTAGATGGTGCCTGAAGGAGGCTCCCTGAGAGCAGAACTCAAAGGTAAGGCTGAGAGTCAAAAGTCACTGCATGGACTCCACTCCAGGGATCTTGCTTGGGTCTCCAGTTCTGCAAGGTAAGTGTAACCTTTACATTAAATTTTTAAAGGCTACACTTCTTTTTTTTTTTTTTTTTTTTAACCAGCAGAGAAGAACTGCTTTAAATACCTATGGGGCCAAGTGTGGTGAAACATGCCTATAATCCCACTGACTCAGGAGGCTGATGAAGGAGGATCACAAATTCAAAGCTAGCCTCAGCAACTTATCAAGACCCTATCTCTAAATAAAGTACAAAAAGGGCTGGGGATGTGGGTCAGTTGTTGAGTGCCCCTGGGTTCAATCCCTGGTGCCAAAGATAAAAATAAATAAATAAATAAACACCCATGGGAGTTTAACCATAAATTAACTACTACTACAAGAGCAAATGAAGCATTGGATGGTAGACAGGTACAGTCTGAGAGACAACACCTGTTCATACTTCCAGGTTCCTATACTTCTCAGGCTAAATGATCAAATCAAACACATGGACAATAACAGCACACTACCCAACCGTGACCTACCTTTCCTGCTTCTCTGCTTTCTCTGAGTTGTGGTTCAAAGTCATGAATTTGGTGTTTAGAGGGTCATTAATAAGCCATAAAATACAATTTACAAAAGTAAATCTGAAGTAAACTCTGCTATCTTACCTGGGCCCACTTATATTAGGAGCCAAGTAACAAATACCTCTACGTTCTTGTAGGACAGGGAAAAAAAAAATTCTTTCATGAGAAAATGACAACTGTTTAAATAATTAGGTTTCTCTTTTCCCATAGGCATGAGGAAACTAAAAGCCAAATTTAATGCTTAAACAGATATTCTACATTCTTCCACGAAGTTCTCCCTAAAATATTCTTAAGTTTTTCTGACCTCTTTCATAATCTTTATTCCATCTTCCACTTCAAATATACATGGAAGCAAGTGAATATAAAAATAAACCAACACCTCACCCAATCTTCTCCCCAGGATGACAACAAATGTCCTGACAGTGTCACAGAGAAATACAAGGAACCAAGCACTCATGACCAAACAGCCTGCTTCCCACTTAGGCCAGAATGTCCAGTCACCCATGGCAGCCGTGACCAGGCCACACCTGGGAAAGGTTCCTCCACGTCCAGAAACAGCCATGTGGATTTGCCCTGAAGTACACCAGCAATTCAGACGCCACTGTACTCCTCTAGGAGTACTCTTTCAGCTCAGCAATGTTGTTTCTTGATCCCTTGACAAAATTAATGAGGTAGCAATTCATTACTGACAGGGCAAAAAATTTTGCCACAATGTTTACAAGCTCTAATAAATTATGGATAATTTACCAAATTAATACCAGTGAAACGAAGCCCGCCTTTTTAGATTTTCATTCATCATTCTATCTAGCTCTTTCCCAAACCTGTGCGTTCTGCCCCCTCCCACACATACAGACTATGCCACCACTTTTGAGGTTATATTTTTCTAAACTAATACTCTAGGTAGTCTGTGTGTGTGTGTGTGTGTGAAATAGTTTGGAAGTTGCTATTAGCTCATTTGCATGCACTGACAATATTTCTGTAATAAATTTTGACTTGAAATAAAATCAGAACATAGTGTGACTGGTGTGTTCTAGTCAAATACATATGATTAATAAAAAAACTGGAACTAGACTTGAAATTATGAAGAATCTTAAAGGAAGTTGATAAGCATCAATATAACTTTTAAAAAATGTTTCCCGAATCTGTAGAAAACTCACCAGGCCGTAGTGAGTGATAATCTTTGTTGTAAACTCGTCGTGCAGAAGACTGACCCCCTCCATGGAGAAATTTTTAATCTAGTACAAAAAATTAAAATTGGAAGAACCTCCCTTTATATTTTTTATGTTTGGGTTTGAAAGGAATATATTCATGTATGACCTTATAAAGTCAAATTATTCTTAGCATCCAGATAATTTTTTGTGGTAATAATGGGGAATTATACTCATAATATAATATTTATATTGGAAGAACTGGCATTAAATTACTGGGCTGACTGTTTGTGTTGTAAAATGTGAAGGGAAAGGCCTCATTTTCAGTGGATTCACAAACCAACATGAAAGCCAGCGGGGAATGAAGATAACCGCCTGCTGGCTCTGCAACACTTAGGATGACGTCCTGAGAAAGATGCAAATGCTTTTTTAAAGCCATACCAACTCTGTGGAAAAATGAATTCAAACTCCTGTTGAAGGAGTGGGACTCAATTATAATCCATTCTCTTTAATGATCAGACCTTTAAGAAGTCTAGTTCTGAGTTTTTCCAAGCACCCCACTACCGCTGTCTCTCTCCCTAAAGTCTGAGCATCACTCCCTGATCCTCTTGTTCTGCTCCTGTGGTCAGATGCTTTATCTTGCAAGTGTTGGCACACCTAACTCTCTTCTCCAGGTCTCACTTGTCTCCACACTCACCTCCATCTCACTTGCACTTTGACGCAGCCTCCTAACTGGGCTTTTTCTCTCTAGTTTCTTCCCCACCATACAATTCACCTTTCTAAAAGCATGATTCTCACCAAGCTGTTCCAAAATCATCAGAGCTCCCCTCTACCTTCATGGTTCCAACAACTTCCTGGTTTATAATTTGAGGGCTTCCTCAGAGGGCCCACTGTTTTGTGTCTCACACTAATAGGCTCCGCAAGGATTACACCTGTGGAGAAATATGAATTCCCCTCAAAGCAGGGAGTGAGGTGGGGGTAGCAGCCAGGGATGCCTGTGGGAGGTGGAGGAGGGATACTTTTCAGAGCCTGTTGCTTCCCAGCCTTCAACAGCTGGGCCTATTTACCCAAGTGTCTAGCATAAATCATTTTCTAGAAGATGCTCCAGGCAAAGTGGCTTGACAAATTACTGTTACAGGCATAGCTTCTTGTCTTTCTGTCTTGGCCTCCTGACCTTCCTTCCATTCTACATTCACAAAATCCTAACACTTCACACTCATCTCTGCTAAGCAATCCGTCCTGACCTATCCATCACAGGTGGCTCACCCCCTCTTCAAATCCCAATAGCACCGGATTTCTGTTTGATGGCATTAGCTGGTATTTGTCTTGTTATTAATGGACGATAGTCTACTTGCCCTGTTTCTGATATTTGACTTATAAACTGCATTATATTCCGTAAAGTACCTTATCCCGTAGGCACCCAGTGAATGTTTGACTATGTCAACATATCGAGGATGGCTAAGGCTATGGTTGGGATAGTTTCATTTATTTTATTTTATTTTATTTTTTTAAAGAGAGAGTGAGAGAGGAGAGAGAGAGAGAGAGAGAGAGAGAGAGAGAGAGAGAGAGAATTTTTAATATTTTTATTTTTTAGTTCTCGGCAGACACAACATCTTTGTTGGTATGTGGTGCTGAGGATCGAACCCGGGCCGCACACATGCAAGGTGAGTGCGCTACCGCTTGAGCCACATCCCCAGCCCCTATTTTATTTTTTTTATCTGGTATTCCTCATTAGATAATAATCTGATCCACATCTCCTAGAAGCAGCATCACTAATGGTGTGGGCAGGTCCCTATAAGGGTCTTGCGGTGATACTTGTCCTCTTCTAGTTTTCTCTAGGATCCTGTTTCAGATTTAGAATTATTAATGTGCTAAAGACACACAGTCCTAAATATCCAACATCAGCTTACTCTCACTATCTGATCTTGGAAGTCTGTAACTAGCTGAAAGTTTCCATAAATTCTGACTCTGATGACTGAATGTGAACAGCCCAAACTTTCCACTTACTTAGTCATCTTACCAAAAACCAAACGGCCCTCAGCATGTGTGCCTGGGCATTAGGTAAGTTATATGTGACCTTTTCAGGGATTTGGTGCTAGGTAGGAGAGAGAAAGTTGGAACTATTCTGGCAAACATAAAGACCAATAATACGATATGCCAAAAGAAAAAAAAAAAAAGCCACAAAGAAAGAGCACGTTGGAACTAACTGGCATCGACCAAGAAGTGTGATACAATACTCTCTCTTCCATTGAAAACCTTCTGTGGTTTCAGGGTAAGGATGAAGAGAATGAAGAAAAATAAACACATTATGAAATTTAAACCACGCCAGGAACAAAAAAATATGGGCTGAAAGACCACAGAGTAGTATTTTTACGGGTAACTTTCAATTTTACCAAGATAGAGTCAGGAAAATAGTATGCATAGCTGTGCTGTGTGACTTCAATGCCAAGTTCTCATTTTGTTTTACATTAATATTAGGACTTCTTGTGTTTCATCTCTGTTTATGTTTACATAAATTATATTATATCAAATCCAGATTTGGAGTATCTCAGAATAAATGCTTGAATAATTCTTGCTAAGATTTTCATAGGAGTTCAACTTTTGATTTTTAATGTTTCTCTAGGAAATAATATTTGAGTGTATGAATTTATTTCAATCCCATTACTGTTTTGCTGCATTGTTTCCATCATTTACACAATGAAATTGTTGTACCTAATGTATATTTTATGTCATTTAGAAATATGTATGTTTTTTCAATTTGTGAGAGACAAATAATGCTAGATATCTTAATCACAAAAACCCACAAGATAACTTTTTTCCTTCACCACTTCCATATCTAAGTGTTCAAGGGGACAAAGAATTGTTTAAACTTAAATGGCTAATGATTAAAGTTCTATAAATCAAAAAACTGGTAGATGAAACGAAAAAAGAAAACTATGAGCCAAATTAATCAACTTTCAACTCTAAGAAAGAATAGGGAGGAGAAAAGGGTTAATTTTACATGATGCTGCATAATCTTACTTTAACTGCTGTTTCATTCAGTGGCTAAAAACACTGTTTTGGAATACCCTTTTGTCATATGTATAGATGGGCTTTGCTATTGTCCCTCAGGAAGGCTGGCAGCTGGCCCTGCACTTTGACCTCCAACCCTGCCTCAGCAAGGGGCTCATTGATATTCCCAGAAGCTTCTCTCAATGGAAGAAGATCATTTAAAAGAGAAAAACCCCACCTCCTGGGCTGGTGGTCCTCCCACTCCCACCCTCTGCTCTTGCCCCCCTTTAAGTGGTGGCCTGCAGGTCTGGTCAAGCCCCACAATTCCTGGGCCTTCATAAACCCACAATTTTTCATGTATATTTGATGGGTCCCTTTCCTTGCTATTCAAAGCAGCTTTCACAGTCATGTTAGTGGGTGAGAGCCTTCTATTCTGGCCTTACATTTGATTAATTTGTGGCATTCATGTGTCTAATTCTCTACACACAAAGGGAATGAACTAGCTTGGACTCTATCGACAAGCCATTTCTGCCAGGAAAGTTCAAACCTAAAGGAAGAGGCTGTGTCCGTGGAGATGATTTCCAGCTTGCTAAAAGCAGCTTATAATAAAACACAATAAAAAGTCCAGCTTAAAGGGTGGGGGGGGGGAGCTATCATTTCCAGTGCTTTTGTTAATGATATTTTGAAACACGTAAGCAAATACCTAAATGCTGCATTCCTCGTCACGCATACATAGATCCTCACAAGAGGGAGAGCCCCAAATCACTGCAGCTTTACAGACATCACACACATCCAAAAAAAGACTCCTGGCTTCCTTTCAGATCCCATCAGTCAACTTTTATCAACCACAGGGGAAGCAGAAGACGATAAACACTGTCTGCAATATCGTTTGGGCTTTAAGCTTTGGGTCTCTTCCAGTTATGTTTGCAAAAGTGTGAAAGTACTAAGAAACAGAATATTGTTCCTTATTTTTACGACATAATAAATACTTCCAAACATGTCCCTAAATGCAATTCTTTGTGATTCCCTTAATTAAACTTGACTAATCCTTAAAGAACAAAGATGATAGCTAAAACTTAGTGTCTGCAAAAAAACTTCTTACTGCAGTCTCCTTCTCTAAATTCTCATTTGAATTTGACAGTTAAGATTTACTTTTAAAACTCCATGAAATTTCTATTCAATGGCACTTCAACTTTTACAAAATGTTTCAAAGAACTTAAAACTACATTCAAATAATTTAAAGAAAGCAGGATGGCAAAGAGTTGTCCTACGGTCATACAACATTCCATGTGTCCTTTAATAAAAAGCAGGACTCTGGTCATTTCATGATGTCACTGATATTCTGTATTTAAAAAACAAACAAACAAAAAAAGTCCCCACAGACCAAGTTCCACTTCCTTTCTGTACAGCAAAAGATGAAATAAATCTTTAAATGCAGAGGAGGAAAAAAACGTATATGAGTACTTTCAGAATATATGAGGGAGCCTGCAAGGAATAAGGTAAAGAATCAACAACCGGGTTTCCAGTTTTGCTGATTTACTTCAGTGACCTTGGGCTTACCCTCCTGCTAAAGGCAGAATGTGTGTATGCACATAAATGTGTGCTTTTCCTTGGGCCCTGGGACCTGGACAAGCCATCCTTCTACTCTGCAGAGGTGAGAAAACACCTGGCCAGGTAAATGGAGTTTACCTAGCAACCCACCCCCTTCTTGCCTCTGGCCATGATGACGCCTGAAACCAAGATATCCAATCCTCCCAAGAAAGGTATGACAAGAGTAAAGAGTCCCACACAGGGTTCCAGCAGATTTCTCTCTGATCTCACTAGAGAAGCAGGATCATTAACCTTGAAATACCAATAGCCACATGCCCTGAAGACTTCAGAAAGGGTAAAACAAGGCAAACTGTGTTTTTAGAATATGGTATGTATTGTTTTTAGAATACGAAAGTATATCAGGCATGGGAATTGTGACATGTGGATAGAGTGTGTTTCTAGTATTTACATTCAAGATTTTTACAAGCACACATATACTCCTCTGTATATATACAAAAAAAAAATTTCTACCTCTGCCTCTATCTCTTTGTATCTCTCTCTCTCTCTCTCTCTCTCTCTCTCTCTCTCTCAGGAGATATATATCTATCTCCTGATATAGATATGGATATCTATAGATATATATCTCTGCCTTTTCATAGGGGAGGAGAAGTGGGAAAAGGAGAAAAGATAAAGATCACAGGAGACAACAACCATGAGAGAACCAGGAAAGAGAATTTAGAGACAGTTGGACCAGGGAGAAGCCTGCAAAGTCCTACAGAGGCTAAAACAATGAAAGGTTAAATCATAAGGAAAAGAGACCACAGAGCACCAGACAGCTGCAATCATGAACTGCTCAACTCAGATGGAATCATTCCTTCTTCCAGTGTCCACCCTTAAAACCAGGTCAGGGACATGCAGAAGTGCCTCTCAGCAAGTTTGGAGGTAGACCTCCTGAACACGGAACACAGAGGTAATTGTAGGGCATGAAAGAATCAAGTGCCAATGGAAACAAAACTTCAGAACTTAAAATTGGAGTTTGAGCCCTGTGATGAAATCAGTTACCTGATAAATGTAGTAAAATTTGACAATATGGAATATAACTTATATGTAAAATAATAAAGCTTCACTTTTGTAAAATTATTATAAGCCCTCCATATTTTTACAAATTCATCTCAATTTCCAGATTCAGCAGGAGTATGTCTATGATGGGAAGTGGTTCTGAAAGTCCTTAAAAAGGACATGTTAGGATGGTCGAAAATATGACTTATAAAAATCACAAGTTCCATTTACTCTGATTCCTTTTAGCCTACTGATCAAGTCCTTTCCCTGAGCTTAAACACATACATGTACACAGAAAGTATGCACACATGTTTTATTGCAGCATAGACATCTGCATTAATGTATAAGGAAATATATACTTATCATATTAATCCCAAATTGGACATCAAGTCACTGAGAATAGCGCCAATACAAAGTTCTTACTGCTAACAATAAGAACTAGATGAACAATGAACAATAGTTCACTAGATGCCAACTCTAGTGAACTCAACAGAAATGGTATTTCTTGTAAGAAACATTAAGCCTCTCACAAAATCTACGAGAGGATTAGAAGAAAATGATCCTGAGCCTAAGACTGAGCCTGAGATTACAGCCACTAGACTTCAGTCCCTGATGAACAGACACTACGGGACATTGCCAGTGGAGGGAATTCTCTTTGTCCTTCTCTCTAGGCTCCAAGTCCTGGGCAGGGACATTCAGTCAGTAAACTTAGGCCACAGGCTTGCATCCTACCTCATAGAGATCCCAGGCAACAAGAATCTGACACCTGGGGCTTTCTGTACTGGAAGGTGAACCCTCCCTTCCCTTCAAGAGTCTCACAATGGTGGCTTTGCCAGCCCTCTGGGAAAGGGCACCCTCAAAAAACAGGGGCATCTACACATAAATAGCAGCTTACAATGAAACACACTCTGGGAAGCAATTATATAGTACTGTTTTTCAAGTAAAAAATAAGATTCTAAATTTATCGATGGAAAAGATTGCAGATTATATAAACAGGCCTATTCATGTGAGCAAAATAAGAAAACAATACTAGGGAAAATGGCCTTCTAGGAAAGGACAATGAACTATTTAATACCATTCCCTGACCAAGCATATGCCAATTTTTATTTCCAATTTAAATATTAGAAGATTCCTGACAGGGAAAAAAAGTAGGCCATGATTATCTGGCTTGTTGCCCTAACTCTAGAAACTTGACATAGCACATCCAAGACCTACTTAATAGCTGGTTATATCTGCTTAACACCAAGTTCAGAGCAAAGGACTACTTCCTAATAGTAAAAGACACTGTTTCCACATTTTGAGAAGCAAGACCCATAACGGAAGAGCCTTTAGTTTCTAGTAATTACCTATAATGGGTTAAAGTCCATAATTACAGACAGAACCATGCCCTGAACTGGCCTTCAGTTTGTTCCAAATCCAGTGCATGTAATTAGCCTTGATTAATATCCCACATTTCACATCAACAGAAACAGTGAATCCAAATGATCCCCATGTTCTGCCGCCTCGGGAAACCTTCTTGTTCAAATTCTGTGGCTTTATCAAGGGGACATGCTGAGCAAATGGGATCAAATGAAGCCTTGGCACCCACCTTGGTCTAACTATTCAGAGGGAAGCAGCAATGCCTTTCATGTAATCATCTTAATCCCTTGTATCAACTAATTAATACACAGAGAAAGCTTTTACTTGCATGTGAGCAATTATAGCAAGCTCCTGGTTGGTGTCCAAATGGATTCACAATATAATTCATGAACAATGTGGCTCTAGGAAAGACAGCTCCTAAAGATGACTTTTAAAATGAAAAAGGGTTGGAGGGGCAGGCATTAAATGATTCTGTTAATAGTAAGAAGAGAGGACAGAAAATAAATGTCAGCTTCTCAAAAAGAAATTTAATTTTGGAACCCTATTTTGCACATGACTGGCTTAAACAGGCCTATTTATGTGAGCAAAATAAGAACCAAGAGGTACCAAAGAGTTGTGATTCCGTATCCTTAGGTAACTGAAATGCCAGAATTACTTCCAAGGGACTCAAAAACAAAGAAACCTGATGTCCTTAAATAACTGGCTTCTTCTAAAAGCAAACCAAAATAAACTCACTCCACATAGACTTCTGAAAGGCATCTAAGATTTTAGCTCAGTGATTTTGCATTCCTCCCTGGGGGGGTACCTGTTGCATGGGTTCTTTCTTTCTTTTTTTTTTTTTTTCCTTCAACAGGAGGAAGCACATCAGTATTTGCAGCTGCCTGAAAACTGACTCAAGAATGGGAGCCCAGGGTAACAGGGTTGGACTCTGGGAGCAGAAGGGAGGAGGGCTCAGGGGCCTTCGGAAAAGGACAGCAGAAGCATCAGCACCTGCTGTGGGGTTTGTGCTCCTGTGTCTGGCCCAGCCAGAGTGGGAATCACTCCAGCCACTAGGGCAAGTTGTAATCCAACCTGGAGCAGAGGGCACAGGAATATAGGGGCTTGGGCATTCAAGAAAACATTCTTGGTCATAAAGCACCACACTGTAGTAACAAGCCTGGGGTGTGTGCTGTGAACTTTCCTGGGCAGATGGCTCACTATTCAGGAAAAACATTACCCAGAAAAGTCCAGTCATCAAGTTCTCTGAATCCAAGTTTCAAAACACAGAACTCCTCCTCCTCAAATCATTCCCCCTCCCACCAGAATATGCTGAAACTGCTTAAATACTGCCAAGGGTAGTCTTTTCCCCCACCGACCCCACCCCCAAACGTCTCTTTATAAGAACAAAATGCTAATCACACAGGTTTGGGGCTGTCTGAATTACTGTACTGAGCCACCCTGGGAACCAGACGCTATCCTCCCGGCTAGAAGGCTAAAGAATGAGCAATCACCAGCCCGTGGAATTTTCATGATCCAGTTTCCCACCTTCCCGTCGCATACCCACTGGCAGGAACCAAAGGGCTGTCACCCTGACGAGAGAAAACAAAGCTCCGCACTGCGTTATGAAACAGGTTCTTCCTTTCCCGTAGGGACATTCCTTTATGGTTAGGTCATGTAAAACAGCAAAATGCTCAATGAACACACTGGGTTCTCTTCCCTGCAGGTGACTCTGCCCTTTAACTTGACCTATGAGACAGGGAGAGGGAAAGAAAACCACTCTCCAATTTCTAAGTAAAAGCTGACCAGACAGCAGCTACGGCAAGTCAGAGCCTGCCGCTAACAACAAAAAGAAATTGAAAATAGCAATGCAGACAGAACAGTCACACAGGTGTGGACCGGGACCTCAGAGGGCAAAATAAAATGTTTCTGGGGTCAAATCTTGAGCCAAATTGACTAAAAAGGACAAGGTGGCAGAGGACGTGATGTGAGTGGCTCGGGCACTGAGAAATCGTTCTTATCTGGCAAGGGCACCCCCTGCTGGCCGCTATGCTGAACTCCGCCTCTTGGTCCTGTTCCAGACTGCCCGCAGATCTCTGGATAGGCTGGTGAAAGGGTCAAAGAGCTCTGGCAGGGAGAGTCCCCTGTGAGGCACACAATGGGAGCAAAGGGTATACTGTCATAGCACAGTCACCGTCCAAAACCACAATCTTTGTCCAGACACGGTTCTCTGCAGCCAGATATATTACAAGCAGGCTAAAACGAATGAATACACGGCTGCTTTGCAGGTGAAAAGTTAAGAAAGTTGGGGGAGGAGAGAAGCCACAAAAGCAGACCTGCCGTAAAAGAAAATCTTTCCTATATACTTTTCGAACACTGGAGAAAATCTTGACTATCCTTTGAAAAGCTACTGCTTATTATGACATTGTTAATAATAATTACTTAAGTCCTTAGTATTGAAGGGCTTGAAGCTTAGGGTTAAAATACATTCAAGTATGAGGGAAGAATTTATTGCCAACAAAATATGCCTAAAATCACTCTTGAATTCTCATTGTTTCTTTTTTTTTTTTTTTTGTATGAGCTACTATGCACACATTTTCGTGTTCTTTCCCAAGTATCCATTCCCTTTCCTTTTCACCCAATTCTTTTTCACTTCTTTTGCTGCTGGGAGATTGCAAAATCATGCTGATGTTTTGTAATATCAGCCCACTATCCCCTGTGATGATTCCCTTCAGAATCACAGCATTCAGTATCTTTGGCAGACAATTCCATGTAATGCGGGGCATGTACATACACTCATTCCCATCATCATCAATTGGAGACGCTTACTTAAGGAACACCACCAAGGCGTTCAGCTGGATGCCATCCACTAAGACAACCAAAAAGAAACCTGTTTGTAAAGGCACAGTGGGTCTCTCCCCTACTGGCACAAATGTCACACTTGAGTATCATTAGCTCACGTTATCTGCCTTTAGTCTCAGAGAGTTCACCAGTTCAGGCTGAACTTGGCTTCTCTCTGGGACCTCAATCTCATGTCTGTTCCCAGCTCTCAACTTCAAACACAGAGGACAGAGTCGGCAAGGCATCTAGGCGTGAGCAGAGAAATATAATGGGCAAAACAAACATGCCTCATCTCCTTTCGGTCATTGGGTCTGGTTTTCATTTTCTGGTTTACATATGAAACCGGGAGGTAAGGAGAAGTACCAGTGGAATATAGGCCTCAAGGACAATCGCTGTCATTTCAGAACTCAAAAAAACAAACAAAAAAAAAGGCAAAAATTGGAAATCTTCATGTTTATTCTTTATTTAATTCCATTTCCTGAAATTTTAAGATTTTTATTTCTTCATGTTACTTATGCAACCAAAAGACTATATAGATAAAATAAGGGTTAGTAATTTTTTATTTATTGTTAAATGTTAGAAGAGTTTTGTTTTCTTTTGTTTTGTTGTGGATTTTTTTTTTTTTGACCAAAATATCTTACATAGACAATATACTACACAAGGGTGGCTTTTATTTGCCACTTCTCTAGTGTAGTAGATATCTATCCCCAGGAATAACATGATTATTTGGATTTCCATGCTGAGGTTTAGAGAGTACAACCTTTCCCTATCAAAAGGTCTGAGAGTGAGTATGTGGGTCTATTTTTATTTATAAGAGAGAGAGAGCAGAACAGTTTTAGAATGAACAAAATTAATCTTTACCAGTTTGGGGAATAGCTGCTGCTTTGAATAGAGCTGTCAAGGCATTCACAATCTGTTTGGTCCTGTGTCCACAGGAGGCTAAAGGTTTCATAATAAAAAAAAAAAAAAAAAAAGTAAGGGATTTTTATTTTCTAACCACTCAGATAATAGGTGCCTTGTAAGACTTGGGGTGATTTCAGTGGTTCTATATACAATAAAGCACCAAACGGCACATCTATATTTATACTCGTGTACACATATGTGCAAAATAATTTTTATGAAAAACAGAATCAGACTCACTACTGCTTTATTTCAAGTATGAAGATACATGTAATAGCTATCAACTGGCTTTTTATTGAATTTGAGAAGTATTCAAACTTTCTTCAGTAAAGTCGGTTGGGGAGGGTTGTTTGAAGAACTCTAAGGATCTTACTTCTCATGGCATCAAACATCACTAAATGGTAAACAATATGCGAGTATGAGGAAAGTCCTTTAAGAATCAAAACCTCTTTTTCACATACATGGTCCTTCTCCCAAATTGTAACAATACTCACAGTCCTCTTCTGAAAAAAAAAAAAAATCAATAAATAAGCTCTGACTGATACCCCCTCAGATTAAACTCAATATGCCATTAATATGAAAAGAATTTGACAGTTTACATAAGGGATGTGACCTGGTGCCAACAACCTCTGGCTTATCCATTCTCCAGATGGTAGCAGATTAGTAGGCAGCCTTTATACTCATAAGAAGATTTTTTTCCCCCCATGGAAAAACTATAAAGGCCAATTCTGTTCCAAACTTCAAGTCTCCTTCACAAATGTCTACTCAATTCTAGGCCTTAACTAATGCCTATTAAAAGAAGCCCTTGGGCTTGAAGCTATGGAAGAGGGAAAAAAAGACTAAGGCAAACTTAACTCTAATGCCTGCCTTTAAAAGATCTATTGACAGAAACAGTGGGGAGAGTTTGAACTAATGTTAACTTAAAGAAAAAGGCTGGTGAGATTCAATTGTGGATGTGAATGCTTGCTTGAGTTTGATCTTGACGGGGCTTAAGATAAGGGAGATAAAAACCTAAGCCTACTTACATATTAAAAAATGCAGTTGCACTAAATTCACTACATACCACTGTTCTCAATTTGATTTATGCCTATCATCACTGAAGATGTTGAAGGACACCCCTGTCTAATATGGTAAAGAGCCATAGCAGAGGGCATTTAGCCTGCTCTGCTAATACTAACATGAAAAATCATTTCCTGACAACACACAATGTTCTTTCACATTAAATCTTCAAATGTAATACAGAATAAAAATGGAACTTTTGGTCCTTCTGGAGGTATAAATATAACAAGTAGTTAATAAAAGAGAACCAAGAGATTAAAAAAAAAAAACAGTCCTTAGTATGCAAGAAAGTCTTCTCCCAACAGATAGGAAGTGATATTTGAATAATTGGGGAAAATATCATATTTTATAAATAGATTGTCCCTGGTAAAACTTTTAAGAAAATTCAGCTGAACTTAGAATCTGAAAGCTAAGAAGAAGACACCTTCCCCAAACCTGTGGCTTGTTTTGTAGTCAGCAAGATACATGCCGTCTATTTCAAAGGAGACAATTATAATCTCTGAACAGAAAACCTGTTTTTTTTTTTCCCCTGGGGATACTTTAGGCACATACACAGAGATCATTTTATGATACCAGTAAGTTCATAACATATGTTAGATATACTTTTCATGTAGTTTTTAATATTTCTATTAAAATTTTCACAAATAGGTACAAATGTGAAATTTGTCTACTAGATTCTTTTTCTTTCTTTTTCCCCCCACCCCCTTTTTTAAGCAAGTTAGTCCTGACAACTGAGATCCTGGAAACTATAAAACGATCTACTGAAGTATTACCTTACACAATGAAAACAACTAATACAGGACATGATCCTTACTCTCAAGGAATTTATATCCCATCAGTAAAACTGGACCACGGAAATGAAAAGTTTTAGTAAAGTTCCAAGATATTGGTGAAGGTGGTGGCAAACTTATAAGGAAAACTGACACAGAATCCGGAATTCTACCTATGTAGCATGACCTATTTCTACCAGTTTCCAAAATCATTTAGTTAACAGAACATCAGCATTTGCCGACAGCAAATATACTTAGAGGTCCCCAGAAATAAAAGTTTTCATGGAAATCTCAAAGGCAATAAAAAAGAAAGGCAGGATTTATTTAATTTCTTTTCTGCAAACTGCCTCATTTCCTAAAGGAGGAAATGCCGGGCAAACAGTAACTTAAACGGTCATATTAAACACACACCCAAGGATGCCATTAATGGTCACAGCCCAGAACTCATCTAAGCAAAATGTCTAAATCTCTAAATGCATTGGTAGGGTACAAAATGGGTTGTTTTGAATGGTGTTTTCTTGTCTTCTCTCACTACAGCGTTCTCATAGAAATGTCCATTTCTGTTATCATTATCATACTCATTTTAAGTGAGAAAAGTTACAACCAGTAAAGGAACTATCCCCCAATCCAATAACTGGGACCATCACGGCAATCAGATAACAAGTTTAGGAAACGGCTTAAGGAAATGAGCTAATAACATGACTGCACACAAGCAGATTATCTCTGATTGCTACAAAGAATGCTATTAGGGGGCACCATGTTTTCAAGTGATCATTTTTCTAGCCTGTTACAGAAAGGTTAATCTGCAGCCCTATTCATAAAATCAATTTTGAAAGGTGCTAAATATAAAAGAATTACATTTTTAAAAATCCATTATCAGGAACTATGCTGACATTTCTTTCAATTGTCTTAGACAAGACTAGTTCGGATATTTTCTTGACCATAAATTTACCCATGGAAATAAAAGCTGTATATATATGACTTTATCAATTAATACTCTGTTTATCCCTCACATCTGGAGCAGACTCACATGAGAGGAAAATACAACAATGGCTGTTTATAAAGATTCTCATAAAGCTGCTAACACCTACATTCTTTAGTTCACGATGAGGGAATATATCCAATGAAGCTTGTCTGATGGTTATTTAACTCCCAAAATACTAAGCCTCTTCCTTTCGAATCTCAGCGGTCGAGGTGGTACAGTCCCAAGGTGTGATGAAATCCCTTCTCTAATCCGCACTCTGACAGTTAAATTGCGGCACACACAAACTCCCCCACCCCACGGAGGTTGACATTCCAGGGTTATCTCCAGCCCAACACACAAAAATCTGTTTCAACCTGCCTACCCATCTCAGTTTTAGTCAGAGAATTTTTCCTGAAGAGTAAGCATCTACATTTCACTCTTCGTTTGAAAAGATCTAGTGGCCAGTTTCACCCATGTTTTACCCTCTGCTGGCAGCAGATCAGATTGTGAAATGTAAATCAGAATACCTTTCACCTGCAAAATGACTAACATAAATGCCAATACAAATTTCCTCAGACCCTGAGGGGTTTTCAGAGGCACTCTGGCCACCTGGTCACTCTGAAACAAGTCAATTGTGAACATAAAACCCAAACCTTGCTTGAGAAAGTGGCCTGGGAAAACGGGAAACTTGCCATTCCCAGATGAAGTCAGTTTCTCCGCTGAGCTGTTGTGTCTATGAACAACATTTAGTAGTTTTTATATCTAAATATCAGATAGTAATGCAGCCCCTCCCTCAGCAAAAAGAGGAAGAACTATGTGCCCTTTCTGATATAGAAAAATCAGAAACTTTAGCATTAAGAGTTAGATTCAAAAGGCACACGGAAATGGGGGAAATTTAAGGATGCCCCATTCCAGCTGGATTACATCCAAGACCCACTTATCTGAGCTAGAATTAGACCAAATGTCAAGAGGAAAGAATGGCCAGGCTTACCCCTTCGTGTTTTGGGAAGAGCTAGTCTTAGTGTTTTGCTGACATTTTAAGTATAAAAGAGTCTTATTGTAAACTCTGGACCCCCAGAAGGCCTGCTTCTGGAGAACTCTGAAAGGAGAGATTAGTTGAGGGAGCCCCAGCATCGGATTCCACCCTTCAATCATGTTAGACACAGAGCTTTAGCCACTTTTTCGCTTAAAGTCATGCATGTGGTCAAAAGTTTAATTATATCACCGGCTGCATCAGCAAGCATATTGTCTGCCATCCACAGGAGGGATAAAACCTTTTTTGGAGCACTGGGGTTCAGACATCACTGTGGAAGTTTTCCCCAAATCTTGGGTTATGCCTGACAGCTGATATTTTTTTCCTTAACTGATCAAAGAACATAGCCTGGATCCTGATACGATTCTGAAAGGTTTCTCTCAAATTCTAAACTTTTGGTGAGGCCCCTACTTTTTCTCCAAACAGCCGAATTTTTAATGGATTGAGTCTAAACGCAATCAAATTGGCACTTTTTGACATAACTGACTGGTTCTTTTCCAGCCAGTCATTCCGTCATTCAATCAAAAGGAATTTATTAAATGCTTAGGTGTTGAGAAGATGCAAAAGGGTGCCTCTCCCAGAGAAGTCTGCAATCTCAGCCAGCCAGAACACCAGCTAATTAAACTAGTTATGAGTCAAACGGGTTATGCATGTAGACCAGGCTGAAATCCATGAAGGCTGAGGTAACCACAAGTTTCACTCTGAAAGCTGAGAAATGTTGATTATTATCAGTTCTTGGTTGTGGATTTAAGAGTATGCAGCAAGGAGAAGCTGCCCTGGGGACCAGCCTCCAAGAGGCCTAAAAGGGAGCCCAAACCAGCTGTCACTTCTAATCAGTAGAGGAAAGGAAAAAAGTAAGAAACTAGTCCAGACCTATCTATAAATATGTTTCAGCATGAATATCAGAGGCCTAAAGATTGTAATAGATATCAAGGAATACTACAAAAAAAAAGATGAAATGGCATAACTCAAATTTAATCTGGTAAGAATCATCCTCATAAATACCCATTGCTAAGAATACCTGTCCAGTTAATACCAACAGTGACAGACTTTTGTTCTTCCCCAATACACTCACACCCAAGAGAAAAATTCTTATTTCAATTCAAAAGATATAATAGCAACATAATTCACAAAAGCAAAAGATCCTTCCCTAAAGAGCACAGAAGAACCAGTACCTACACTCACACGATGTTTTCATCTCTTTCAAAATCAAAAAGAAAGCCAGGTGCGGGCAATATCACATATCTGTAATCCCAGCAGCTTGGAAGGCTGAGGCAGGATAATTACAAGTTCAAAGCCAGCCTCAACAACTTAGAGAGCCTATAAGTAACTTAGTGAGACCCTAAAACAAAAAAGGCTAGGGATGTTGCTCAATGGTTAAGCACCCCTAGGTTCAATCCCTGATGCAAAAAAAAAAAAAAAAAAAAAAAAAAAAAAAAAAAAATCCAGGTGTGATTGTAATTGTCTTTATATCAACACAGTCTTAAATTAGAATTTCAATATTTTTTAATGAAGGAAAGAGCCCACAAAGACAAAAGTACAAGGGGTCTATGCAAATCATATATGGCCTGATCAGAACTACCACTTTCTACATGCCTACTGGATACCAGGAACTTAACAATCTCTCTATTCTTTCCAACAACTCTGGATGCTAAGTATTGACATTGTCCTCATTTTATATATGTGAACCTTGTAGTGCAAAAAGCTTATGTAATACTGAAGCAGAAGAAAGAGTATGGATTTTTAGACACAATCACAGGTGGATTAGAATTCTAGCTCCTCTGTTAACCAGCTATGTGATACAGAGCTGGACACAACATTCCAGGGCTAAGTGAATTAAGTAAGAAGTATACAAAGAGCTAGCACAGAAGAAGGGGAAATAGTGGCTATTACCATAATCATTACTATTGTTCAAGGTTAAACAGCTAATGCTTGAACCAGCATTCCAACTCAGGTTTGCTACTTAGAGTCTTTTCTCTTTGCCCAGTGTGTTTCTTTAGGCTTGCACAACAGACAGGAGACTTCAAGAATCTTAAATTATGTAATCCTAGCTTTAAAAAAAAAAAATTAGATAAAATCATTTTGTGAAAAATAGAAAAAAAAAACTAAAAAGCCATGTGGATAGTACTATAGTCCTACCCCACCCCAATGTCTGTTTCTGTCTCTGTCTCTCCCCATCTCTCTCTCTCAGCAGAAATCAACAACGTGACTCTGTAATTTCAGTTAAAAAAAAGAAAACAGTGAATTCATCACTTAGTTAAAATGCTTCTCTCCATCAAAGACGCTGTGCCCTTCATTTGCTTCCAGCAGAACTTTCATGCACCCCACCTTAACAGCATGAGCTGCACTTTTGACCTTTGTGTCAGAGATCTCACTTAATAGTTACTCAAACTCTCCCCAGTTGTTTACCACATTTTAACTCTAGAGGGAAGAAGCAGAATGTTAATCAACTGCAGCACAGAATATTTGTAATAAAAGTATTTATCCCAAAATCTCTGCAGCTTACAGTCCACAGCATTTCCTGAACTTTCAAAGCTGATTTTATATATTTTTATGAGGATTTTGACCATAATTCAGCCCTTTAGAGAGGTGTACTAGTGGGCTACATAATCTAGTTCCCTCCTCTCTAGTATGTTCACCCTAAGTGTATGTAGTGGCACACAAATTACAATTTACAGAGCTCTTTTCAGTTACCAACAACTATTACAATTGAAGATGCTTAATTCTAAAAGTTAAATCTCTGATTTTACAATTGAAGATGCTTAATTCTAAAAGTTAAATCTCTGACTAGACATCATGAACAATATGAAGAATGCTCCATTTAGAGACAATTCTGATAAGATACTGAATTCTATACCCAAAATTAAAACTTGGGCACATTTTCATGAGAACAGCATCTATATTTAATAAACCATTTTCTCCTGCTATCTATTTCCCCTTGTAGAATGTCTGAATGGTAAGTTAGGGTGAAAAATTACAAAGCAAAAGAGACAATGCTGAAACCCTTTAACAGAAAAGAAAAAAAATAAACAACCGCAACACAACATATGCACACAGGTCCTATTGCACGGCTCCATTAGGGGTGCCCACACAACAAGTTGGCTGTTTTGGTTAATGTGTTGTTTTCCAAATTATATGCATCTCTGATTTTGAAGTCAGTATATTCCAAAAAAGGAGCTTAGAGGAATTTTCTGATCTCAGCACTGAAACAAAAAGAACCTTAAAAATACTTTTTACTGTAAATTTGTATTTCGCATGAAACTGGAAAATGACTTAGAAGACGAGATGTTAAGATACGTATGTATGTGCAACATATATCATACAGTTGTAGCGAGATCTCATTAAAGTTGAGCAATTCAGGCTGTAAACAACATTGCCAGCCAGGCTGTATAATTCAGATCTAGTTCCCTCCTCTCTAGTATGTTCATTTGCCAAAGTTGCATTAATAACTTCCAGAAACAAAAAATCACATTTTTCACTCTGGAACAAACTCATACAGGGTAAACTGCTTCATAGATGTAGTTCTGAAAGAGACTTCAGAAATTTTAGTTTACCTCTTTCCCCACTTGCTAAAAAGTTTCATTCCTCCTGTGATAGGATCCCAAGAGATTATTCATTATCATGGTCCTTTACCTCTGAGACATATGAAGGAATAACAAAGAGCAACAGAGACGCACTGTGCCTTTAGGGATATCAACAATCAAAAACAGTAAAAAATTCCACTGGTCTAGAGCACACTGAATATCTGATTAAGCTAAAGGCCAGAATTATACTTCATTTCCAATGAGAAGCATTTAAAATCAGTTCCAAAACCATCTACACTGGTGACCAAGTGCTGCTGGAGCCTCATGCCAGGCCCACGGCTGGGACTGAGTTTCCCCTGAGAATTCACTTCTGCAGACAATAACAGTTGCCACATTCAAGTTTCGTATGTTATAACACCCTGTGATTTAGACTCTAGCTCCACTTGTACAGCTGCCTGCCTTCGTGGATAAATGAGAACAGAGTGGAGTCCAGGTCCCCAGATCCTTGTTCATCTTAAGAGACAAACTCACTATTTTGGGGCCTCTTGAGAACCAAAACTCTTATATCATTTTAGCAGCAAAACATCTGTGTTCAATATTCAGAGGAGGATTTTAGCTACACGTTGTGGATTCTCCTCAGATCATGGACATCATCAATTGAGGAATCAGAGACAGAAAACACCTCAAATCCTGTCTCTGCAAAGAAAGGGAGAGAAAATGCTTACTTTTATATGTACCTGGACAACAAATCCTAGAAAGATGGCTATAGATTTCACTTTCCCTACATGGTAACAATTAATAGCATACAAGTGGAAGAGAGGTATTTAAAAAAATAGAGTTTCACAAAGATAAACTAGTAGTAGCTCTAATTGAGTGATACATTACTCACAAATCCATTTGACCTTTTAATTAGTGTAAACTATTTTTGATATGCTGAAGAATTTACCACATATCTAACCTGGCTTAGAGTGGGTCTTCAAAAAAATATTGGTAGAGTTAACAGATATTTTTAAACGACAGGCTAAATATCCCTTGTTTGAAATGTTTGAGATCAGAAGTATTTCAGAGCTTGGATTTTTTTCTAATTTTGGAATATGTGCAAGTCCTCAGTGGATGGAACCCAAGTCTAAACATGTTCATTTATGTTTTACACACACACACACACACACACACACACACATCTTATATACACTGAATTTAAAATTCGCAAATAAGCAATTACTCTTAAACTTACAGTTAAATACTTAACAGTAAAATATAAAACATACCATTAATATAGTGAAAGTAAAATGTGCTGAGGGTAACTAAGCAACAAAGATGCATCACTTGTAGTATCATATTGATGCTCAAAAAGTTTCGATTTTGGAAGCATTTCAAATTTTGAATTTTTTTTGGAGTAGGGATGCTTTACCAGTACTTGTATTCATGAATCTTTTATCTACATAGGAAGTTCCACTCATTTGGGACTGTGATTATATCTTGTTCACTTTAGCAAGTATAAAGCAGAATACTAAAAATGGTAAGCAAGTCGACCAATGTCTGGAGCACAGAATATGGATCTTCTGAAGACTTCAATGACCTGTAAATTACATATCTCTTATCAGTTTGGGAGGCTAAGCAAAAACTGTTTTGATATTGCTCACCCCAGGCAATTGGACACAATTTTCCACAGAATTCTTATGTAGAACCCAGAATGTAATATTCCGGAACATAAAAATAATTCTTCCATTATTATCCAGATATTGCTTTGAGATAATTTGTAAATGCTACTTTTATATTTACGCAGCTCAAAAAGTAAATGACTTAGAGTGAAACTAAGACTAAATTCTAAGAAATGTATGAAGATCCTTTACTTTTTTAAAAAAAAATGGTAAAAATAAATGAGAACATTTTCTTTTTACCTCTTCCTGCTCCCCGCTCTCCTACTCTCAGGCCAAACGCATGTCAATAATTCCACATTCCATCTCAAACACAAGATGAATAGAAGCTTAGCTTTTCACGGAAACAACTATAAATAACTATAATCTAGTTAGTAGGATTCCTTTATAACTTGAAAGGTGATGGCAACAGGAGTCCTAAATTTCCCTGATCAAAAACTTTAATTCCCTCCTATAGGGAAACAACAGGACATCTCCTAAAGATCAAAAACAGGGTCATGTGTACAACATTTATATATATTAACTAGTAATAAAGAACTAGGATAAGAATTTTAATCCTATAAAATTTAGGTACACAAAGATCCAAGGGACCCATAACTAAATCTTTTCTGAGGCAAAAGTAAGTGGAAAAAGTATCTTCACAACAATTAATGTCTATGCTATAAGAGTGATGTTCCCTCCCTAAAAATATATATATATATATATATATATATATATATATATATATATATATTTAGGTGCTGGTATACTAGCACCTAAAAAGATTATCCAAATTATTTAGCTAAATATATTGAAACTCAAAATGAACTGGGAATAATGTATTTGGCCAAAATTCCTGGTTCAGACTGAAATGCCTTAAAAAGGGAAAACAGGAAAATATCAGGTTTTAATGGAACACTAATAATCTGGATATGAAAATATTCATTGTGTACTACTATGCACCAGACATTGGCAAAGCAATGGAAATATGATAGGTATAATATCTCCACTCTTTAATGTATATTGCTTATTCAGACATCTTTCCATTGAATTATAACTTTGATAGAAATGCTTCCTGGTTGGTAAGAACAAAAAGGGCACTCTGAAGAAGCGGACCCACCCTTTAGGAGCACTAGCATGGGTTATATCATGGCTGGAGAGTAGAAGCACAGTGGACACAGGAAGAAAAGGGGTTTAATAATGGGACACTACCAAGAAAAACTGATTTCTGCCTCTGAAGACATGGAAACTGCTTGTTTCGAATAAATACTTTATTTGTAGGAAGACAGCACTTGTCCAGTTAAAATAGAGTATGTCTGTTATTTTATCATTCAATGAGGCACAGACAAATTGAGTGTTTTTATTCTCTTGACCACCAACCCCGGAAGACATCCACAGCAAATCAGATATGAAGGATGCAGTATGAATAAATGGAGTTCTGACTCTCACTAATCTGCATGTTTAAGTCTACACTGCCCAGCAAAGATGAGGGCCCTACTCCTAGTTCCTGGTTCCAGAAGAGTCCATTGTGGATCTAGGCTGTTTCAATGTCCACAGAGGTTTGCACATCTCTGGGGAAAGACCACATGCAAACATTCCCAAAGGCTCAATTAGCTCTGAGGGAATACTAATCAGGTCCAGGCTACCTTGGGATATCAAGATTTTCTCCAAAGAGCCAATCAGAATCCCCTTAGCAAATCTACAAAAACTGAATTCTATCCTTGAGAGACAAAATGGATTGGGCAGTAGTAAGCCAAGAATACTGCTTGAGTTATGCTTTGGGGCAACCAGAGGATGACTGGAATCCAGTAATGGCCATTTATGCCTAAACCCAAGGCTTCTAACCAGGGAATTGGATTCCCTGAAGATGAACCCCATTATGATGTCCCTGTAATCAAAGGGGCAAAAATCAGCCTTTCAGTAAAAGGAGGCAAAGCTAAGGCACCATTTGGGTGGCTGGCAGCAGCATTTTTCTTTGAGATTTATATATTCCCTAAATTTATAATTTAAGCATCAATAACCTTTAAATGCAATACCTGGACATTTCTATTTCAAATATTATCTGGGCCTTTTATCACCTTCTGAATACTGCCAGTCTCTCTTCTCGTGTGTAAAACTCAACCATTAAGAAATTTAATGGACATCATTAAAGTCTCTGATTTGTTTTCCTTCCCAAGTGACAGCATTTACTAACAGTTATTGCTGATGAGCAACTTGCTATCAATTTTAATAGTTACCAGCTATGGAACTGTGTGTGAATTTCCTGCTCAATAAGTATTTGTGAAATGAATGAACAAACTGAGTCACTGCTGGTATACTAGGAGGCTTCCCATAGGAATGCAAGAAGGCATGAGGCAGGCACTCCATGATTTGGGAGCAAAAGTGAAAGTGGCAGTGATGGTGGAGAAGAAAGTCAGTTGTCATAATAGGAGCAAGTCTGCTTCTGATTATTCTAATGTGGGGTGGCGGGGAGCACATCAGATGGCGAATATTTCCTCGTCAGGAAGAAAAGTCAGTACTAATATTCTGTACCAGTGAGTATCATGCGTGCACATGGGAAGTCTCTACGGGCTACAAATGGTGTGAAAATCTACCCTGGGAATAAATCCATTCACTTCCTCCAATAGATGTGGACAAAAGCAGGATGGGATTTGAAGACAGCTTCATGCAATACCCATGGCAACAGGGAGTAGGCATAATTTTCTGCTTCTCACTTATAATCAGAGATACTGGATGGAAATTCTAAGTTGACTTCTGTAAAATACAAAAGCCAAGGACCCTCTCACAGGCACCCCAGTAGTTGGCTCATTCCTATTGCACCGCATCAAGGGCAAAAGGATTTTTCTCATACCCTGAATTTCTTCCCGTTTCTATTAGCAGCTAACAGCCAGTTCAAAGCAAGCCAAAAAGCAGTTTGGGGATCTAGACAGATAAATTCTTCAGAACGAGAGAATGATAGCTGAGTCAGGTTACTGATAAATTCTCAATAATATTAGGCCATGTATACAAATAGAAAAGCCTATGAGTAGCATCTATGTCTTACCTGAAAAGTGCCAATAAAGAAATAGCTTTCATAACAAACCTGGGATACATGAAACGAGGCCAGATATCATGCCCACTATCCAAAACAGGTGAAAGTGGCCATTAAGAAAAAGGAAAAGGGGAGGTGATTTCATTGAATTATTGAATTCAATAATTATTGAATCCTTCAAAATCAAATCAAGTCCTAAATATGGAAAAGATAATTCTCTTTCCATGACAGAAGTTAAGATGATGCCATAGCTGCAATTAGCCCTAAATATTTTAGAACTGTAGTTAAGACATTAAGTTACATAAGAACATGTGGATAGTAATAAATCAGTAGAAGATATTATATGGTATAATGTGAAATTACATTTTGGGGACAGTTTAGTTCACTGGTATATTTAATGCTTTGGATAGCACAGTGAGTAAAACTGCTGAAATGAAAACTACTATGCAAAGCAGATCACTCAGAGAGAAAAATCAGACTGACATCAAAATCCCCATCAAACTAATGCTAGAGTGGGAGCATTTTTGAAAATGTGACTTCTCATGCCACTGGCCTGAAAAATACTGTGTTTACAATGTTTTTCTTTGTTTCCGAATTCTTTGGTTGACTCATGGCATTGCTCATATTCAGGTATTTTTGTTTGGTTCAATCATGCTCAATTAAGAATAGAGCCTGCCTAAATAAAACTTACTACATAAAGATCTGCAATTATGGGAATAATTGCTCAACAATAATTCTTTTTTTTTCCCACAGTAATGGTTTTCAAACCTAGAAACCAAGAAAAGTAAGCTGATCTTTCTTATAAAGAACTAGACAAAAGATGATAAGCATATCTCTGGCCCTAATTAGGGCTACTGAGTAAATAACTGAAATAGCTGGCCCCATAAATTTACTAAAAGCATGAGATTGAGGGAGGACACAAAACCACAAATAGAGGGTAAAAATGTAGGACATGTTGCTCTTCCCATCATCTGGACCCAAGAGAACATACCTTTTGCTACTGTATTCCAGGCCTCCCCCAGACTTTAACTTGATGATTGTTTTTATCACCCCTCTACTAAAATAATTATTATCCATGAATGTATACATTTAAAATTCAAGGAGTGATTTAAATGTGGTTTTCAGTTTTATGATACATGCCAATGGGAAAAAAGCTCCAATAGACTTGTATTTATAGAAATCCACCAATCTTAACGGAATGCTTCTTCAAAATTGGGTTTATTCTAAGAAAAGAATTTAACTTAAAAACAAGAGATAATTTTGTCTTCAGAAGTTTTTAGCTTTAAGCATATCAGTGCCTTACCAAAGAATACTACAGAGTCTATTCCTAGAAAAATAAATTTAAGAGTTAACAGCTGCCTTTGGGATATGACTAGAAGTAATCTTACGTGGACAGAGAAGGATCAACTAGACTATTTCTCATGGGAACTCCCCAGACCTATGACTAGTGAAGACAAAACAGATATAGCAAATCTGTTAGAGATCACACTTATTTTCACCTACATTTTAGACCAAAAAAAGCAAAGGAAAAAATTAGGGAGCATGGGTTAATTTCCTAAAGAAAATTATAATAGCATCCAAACCCTACTGACAATCAACACAAAATGAAACAATATTCATGATAACATGCTTAATAAACCATGCACTTCCCTTCCCTGTCCCCCTCCTCTCCTTGTCTCCTCCTCCTTCTGATAGGAAATTAGGGACATAGTGAGTTGTAAAAGTGGAAGCCTCTTGGCCTCCAAAGAAACCTGGAAGTTATTTCAGGACTCTCAGAAGACTTCTTGACCTACTTATATGCTTGGAAAAAAGGAAAGGAAACGTGGCAGAAATAATATGTAGGTTTTTTTAAAAGTTATGAAAATCAAGCATTTATGCTTGAAATTGCATTTACAGCAGTGATCATACTCTGAGACAATGTCATCCATTTTCTCCTTGTCTTTTTCACCCACAGTTTTCAATAAGATGACTGTTTCTCTCTCCTGGGATTGCCATGCCCCATCACCAGGAAAAGAATCCAGGGAACAGGAGATGCTAAGAGAAGACAAGTAGACACACAGTGCTACATACAGTAATGATCACAGCCCCTATGATGCCAGGCACCAGACTGCGAACCAATGTGCATCAGAGAAAGTAATCAAAGCTAACCAAATGGAGAGGGCTACATAATTTAACATGTGCAAGGATGACACTGGAAATTCACAATGACCCTCTCTCCTGGCTCATGTGTTAACTCATTTAAAAATATGGGTTGGCAAGAACTTGGTCAGACAAACCAAACCACTTCTGGGAAAGAGGGTTCAAATTCTATATGCTGCCTACATAGTCTGAATTAGTCTTTAAAAATAACCATATTTTATTTTTGTTAAAATAAACAATAGAAGCAGCCATCAGGCCCCTTTGGCATAATGTTCCACACTTAGAATATATAACTGGGAGGCCCATTCTGCTCACCCCAATTGTATCCTCATGCCCTGAAAGAGGATCTTCTCATGATTTTTCTTTTCTTCAAGTGATGTTCATCACCTATTTATCCTGCTCTCTCTGCACTGACACTAATCTGCCTTGAAATTGGCTGACTCCGCTCGAGCCATGTTTACAGGGTAGTGAGTTTCATCAGGTCGTCCTGTTCATAGACCAGTTTATGCTCCAGAGCAGAGAGATTATTAAAAACTATACATTACGTGCATACACTTTAAAATGACTCAACTTGGGAAAGATAACTATATCGTATCTGCACTTCATTGCCTGGGTTGTAGAAAGGGGCCAGGCAGCATTACAATCTTGAATGGAAATTGTTTCCTAAATATATTATTCTCCATAAGAAGCATTTAGCAACTGTTAGTGCCCAGGAGACAAAGGCTAAAGGGAAAAATGTGTGTAACAGAATGTAGAGAGGGATGGGAGAGAGAGAGAGAAAAGGCTCATTTAAATTATCAAGCTGAGCATTAACCACAAGGAGAGAAAAACAAATGTTCTATGTTTTGCACAAACATCAATTATGTCTCGTAATTTAGCTGATTCCTCTCACTGAACAGGTGCTCTGGCTGCAGTGCAAAGTGAAAAGCGTGCACACCACTCTGGCTTCTATAAAAGGTACCAAGGGTCCTCAACTTGCTCTATAAAAGATTTCCAGCATATCCTGGCACTGCCATTACTGACAGTTTAAGTTGAGCCCCTACTAGGTATGTGGCGCTGTGAGAATGAAACCCAGCCTAGGGACTTGCCGTCTCAAGAGGCTGCAGATTTGGAGCAAAGAATATAATAAACTTAAAGAGAAATTATGCAGATGGGCATGGATCGAGTTATGTAAAGCCAACTGAATTATGCTTGACAAGGGAAAGCAGGATGACTGAATTAAGACAACCACAAACTCTAAATATAAGCAATAGATTTAACTTGCTCATAGACTAAGCCCAAAACTGCATTTAAAAAACAAAAACAAAAACCCAGTTTAATTCCCAGATCCCTTTCTATTTAGACCCTGAGACTGAAAGACCTAAAATAAGTAGGGGTAAAAAGATATTATCAAGAGCCCTGCTACTATATAAACAAATTATGTAACCTCCAAAAAAACAAAAACTGACGCCTATCCTCAAAAAAAAACACACACACATCAGTAAAACCAGTAAAGAGAATAAATGTTCTTTGTAAAAAAAAAAAAAATATATTTGAAAACTGAGAAAAAATTAGGAAATATAGATGAGTACCTTCTACCGAGAGGTATAACGCTAGTAAATGAAGTATTTTACCAACTTGCTTTTGTTTCTTCTGCAATGAGACCTGAAATAAAAGGAAGTCTTTTGCCTATTTGTTATTTTATCCTGATAATTTAAAAAAAAAAAAACTTTCAGAAGAAACCTCCCTTTAACATTCTTTATTTTCTACCCTGTTATTGACGTTGATTTCAGAAAAGGACAGTGATAGACAATAGAATGAATTGGCCATAACTTTCCTGTGTTCATATATGAATATACAACCAGAGTAACTCCACATCAGGTACAACCACAAAAATGAGAAGTTATACTCCATGTATAAAAGACATCTGAAAACACATTCTAGTGTTATATATAACAAAATAAAACAAATTAAAAATTTTTTAAAAGAAAAGGAGAGTGATTTTAGTGAAATCACTAACAGTTGCTAAATGTTTCTTATGGAGAATAATATATTTAGGAAACAATTTCCATTCAAGATTGTACTGCTGCCTGGCCCCTTTCTACAACCCAGGCAATGAAGTGCAGATATGATATAGTTATCTTGTTGTTACTCTGTATCTACTTGAGATTTTTTTCCCTAAGTAAACGTAAAATGACTTGTGTTTTCCTTCTTTTGCTTATGGTTCCTAATTCCAAAATTTCTTCTTCTTGAAACCCTGCCAGAAAAAGAATTACCTCACTGTTCCTGCCTTCTTGTGACAATGAATAGCTACATTCCCTTGTCTTGTATAAATACATATCCCACAAAGTATTTACACAGGACCAGGCTACAGTTGTTAATTCCCTACGGCTCTATTTGGAGAAGGTGATTTGGGAAGATAAGTCATACTGCTATTCTGAGGTTTCCTCACCTGTATGAGAGCACCCACAATCATATGCCTCCTACCAAAGCAGATGAGAGGATGGATGTAAGTAGCTGAAGGAAGCTTTTAAGACCTTCATAAAACTGCTAAAAGAAACAGGCATAACCATCTCCTCTCCTGCAGTGGCAGTTTCTTCCTATAGTCTAAACTCTGCCCTCCAGACAGTAAACTTAGAATGACATTCTTGAAATGCTTCCAAATGCATTCCATCCAGAGAATTTATAGTTATGTGTCAAATGTCAGTGATCTCGGATCTCTAGTCGCAGGTGTGATTTTATCTTAAATGTAAATGGCGTGCACACATAAGGCAGAAAAGCACATGTTCCCCAGCCATAAGGCTGGACGAGGCTCCCTGCAACCACAACTGCTTTCAGAAATTGTTTTGAGAAATAATGTGACCAGAACTTGTTTAGTCATTTGGATAGTTTATGTGCCCATATTTATGGGCATTTTCCACACCAATAATCATAGACGCTTGTAACAGTTCGGTTCATAATGCAAAAATTTTAACAGTTGTGTGGGTGGGTCAAGAGGGGAGTGTATGTGTGAAATGAAGCTATCATCGTACATATTTTACTACCATCTGTTGTTTCAATAATTTTTAATTACTTACCATGGAATTCTTAGCACTGAAAATATATTTTAAAGGAAAGTGTTAAAGCAAGCTACCCTGATCAAACAGTTCCCATGTATTTGGAGTAGGGTAGGGAGGGGCAGGGAGCCAGGAATAGAGCAACAGAGATCAAAGGTCAGGAAGACTTCAGTCTACATGCGTGTTTTACTAGGCAGAAACAGAAATTTTTAAACACCTGAACTAACATTTGAAAGTCACTATGCAGATGACCTAAAAATTTAGATTACTAGCCTCTCATATAAAAAGATGGTAACATCTGGCTACACTGTCCTTATTAATATTCACACCCACAGAGCTAATCAACAGGTGCCACATGAGGTGGGATCTTTATGCCCCAGGTGATCACAGTCCCTACTTCTCCCTGTTATTCTATAGCACCCTGTCTTCTTCATTTATTTGTGTGACCTGCTTGGACTATAAGGCATGTGTGAGATCCCTCAGATATAGACCAAGGAGTTTAAACACATGGTAAGTATTAATAAAGATCTATTGAATGAGTCAATGAAGAACCAAAAATTAAGAAAACACAGTAGCAAGTCCAAAACATTTTATAGCCTATTTTTCAAAGCAGTTATTTCTCATCGATTTCATAAAAGTGTTAAGGCATATTTTTGAATGGGTTTCTAACATTAAAGAAATTTCATACCAATGTTTAATCTTCACTAAAACACAGTGCCCAGATGATACACAAATCTGACCAAGTTCTATTGATGGATGCACAGTCAGCCTCATTCTTGAGAAAGCTAAACCAAGAGGCATGTGACTCTTTGTATCATGGCTATGCTTTAAATACTCTATGAATATTCTCACTTTTAAATCTCAGACATTGACCTCACTCAAATCAGCTGCTTTAAAAATTATTAAAAACTGGCCTTGATCTAGAGGAAATGACGAAGACTCCCTCTCTCTCTCTCTCTCTCTCTCTCTCTCTCTCTCTCTCTATATATATATATATATATATATATATATATATATATTTTTTTTTTTTTTTTTTAATGAACTTTAAACCTTACTCCAAGCAGGTTAGTGAAGAACCAGGCTCCAGCCAGAAACATGATTAACAAAAAGCTGCAAATACAGACTCTAGAAGGAGAGGACCCTAGAGCTGGGACAGGACCATTTCAACTCAAATGCATCCAAATTCCTGAGCAGCACTTGCAGTGGAACTGTATGCAGATAAGGAAGCCAAGCAAAATCTGTGATTCAGAATAAGTCATCATACTTCCTAACATCACCCCCAAAATGACAAATCAGGAGCCCATTTCTTTCTGTGGAGAAAATTTTTTGGTTCATAATCCACAGTGGAGACAAGAAAAAAAAAAAAACAGCTTCTTTTGACTAATTATTCTGAGTAGCCATGAGGAAACATTGATGAAGCAAAATCTGTCAAATTTAATGTTTCACAGAAGCAGCAGGGTAAAACATGAAAAGAGACAGAGAGACTAACCTTCAGAAGGGATTATAGCACATGATCTCCATAAATGCTCCCAGTTAGCAGTTTCTGGGTAATTCCTCACAGTCCATGGATGTACATTAGCACCTGTTTTAAAACAGCTCTGAGAGCAGCTGAGTAAGCCCATGGTCAGGAGAAGATACTCATCAGAGACAGATACTTAGCCATCATGCGCACTCCTCACTGTCAATCATCCATCCTGGACTGTCAAAACAAGGCCTGACTGTTTCCAGGAGGCCATGCCTTCACAGCACAGGACTGGACCTTGGCATTGAGGCCTTCTGAGGCTGTGCACCAGGAGAACAATCGTGTTCCTTCTGGAAAAACAGGAGGTTTTCAGCCTCACTCTGACTACTCTAGTGTGAATCCAAGAATATGACTGGGGAACAGCTCTGCTTCTGAATTACAGTCTGACCTACTCGGGGTTCCTAAGATACACCCAGTTTTGTCAGAGAATTTCAAATCACTGGAGCAGAGGTGATCAACCCTGGTTGCACATTACGATCACCTGGGAGCTTTCAAAAAGAACAATCATCTGGTCTCCCCTGATTCAAATTAAATCTGACTCTCTGGGGAAGGAATCCTAGCATTACCTTCACCTGAGGTCATTTCAAACATGCAATGAGGATTGAACCAATGGGCCTAGAAGGATTAAAGTGGAAAGGGAAACAGCAGGAATGCAAAGCTGACCTAGTAGAAAAAAGCAAAAGACAAGATGGTTGGTACAAATGGATCCCCTACCACTCCCAAATCACAGACTTATCCTAGACTTCCCAAGGGTGGCTCAACCTCACTCTACTCCTGACCCTGCTGCCATCCTCTTTCTGCCTGAAAGCCCTTCTTTAAACTACTAAACTAGAATTATATTTGGCCTACTGGAGAGCACTTGCTTCTCATAAAATGTCTGATTAGTAAAATTGGAAAGACAAAGCAAGGCATGTGCTTGTCCTCTCATTCCTTTTCATTACTGGCTCTTTGAATAATTAAACTTGAAAGGAAAAGAGACATCTTATTTCAAATAATACTGTGGGCTTGGGTGTATGCACCTCATCCATACAACTTGCTTCCTGTGTACTGAAAATGCCAATATCCACGACAGCACTGAGTGCAATGAGGCTCTGTTACCAAAGAACAATTTAAAAGGTATGATGGATTGTTAAAAATCACATACATAGACCCTCATTCATAATCACCTTCTAAATAATGCTATAATTGGATGAGTCACCAAAGCTACCCCAGGCTTATAATGAGGGGTTAAAAAGAAGGGCTATGTGGTGGTGGTACTGAGAGGCACAGGAAGACAGGAAGGCCGGCAGTGAGCATTCAAATAAAGGGGCAGGAGGGGACAGGCAGGGAGGAGAAGGGAAAAAATGAGCCAGGTCACTGCAGGGTGTGACAGTAAGGGGTTTGGGTAACTGTGCCAGCTGCTGTAATCACCACCATCCACAAGCCAAACCCTTACACATAAGCTCAGAGAGTCAACTTTTTTCAGAAGTTAATTTTTTAAAGCAAATCCAAGTTAATAAAATGTTCCAGTAATCCCCTATCATCAAATTTTACTCAATTTGTGGTATGGAACTTCATTTCTTCATATTTTTAGCTACGAAGTCAGGACCCACTTTCTTCCAACCATTTCCTCATCCTTCCCTCTCTCAGAGCATTCCACAGGCGCACCCCATGGTCCTGGGCAGATGGAACCTCCTCTTGTACTGTGCACAGTGAGGTGCTGCACTTGAAATTAGAACACAGAGAATGAAACTCATGTCATATCCCCAAACACTGAGGACACTCAGGCCTTCCCATTGTTCCAGCGTCCATTTTCATGACCTGGATACTAAATAGACTTCTGGCCAAAACGGCGGTCAGAGTGAGTGCACCACTTCTTTTATGACCATATCTCATATCAGATAGTTTGATTTGGTGTCATTTGTGGCATATGGCTGGATTACAAGAAGTATCAAAATGGAATCAAAGAAAATACAGAAGAAGGAGGAAGTGGAGTCATTGGTCCCCCTCTTTAGTAGCCAAAAAAATTCACTCTAAAAACCAAGATGAAACCTTTGGTTTAAATTTTTTTTTTTAAACTTCGATTACACAGTTGGGTTGGTTTGTGAATATGGTAATAACTATAACCTTTAGAATGGAAGGCAGGATGAGCAGATGGAACCTAATTAATAGTGAAATATTATTAATCTGTCTTCTCAAGAAGAGAAAAAGTCAGTCATACTTTACAAAGGAATTTCCCTGTATAATTTAATAAAGGCAGGTCTCACTATCCAATTGGGGGCCATTATGAAACAGCCATGTTTGATATAAGCCTTAACAAACCCCAATAATTAAAATCACTTTCTCCCAACATATAAAGCTTAAGTATAGCATTAACATGAAGCCAGTTGTTATATATCACCATGTACTCTTTTAAATCTATTATTTAATAAATATTCTTTACAGAAGAAAGAGCAATAACTCATTTTGGAGAAGCTAGGAAAGGGAAAGATAAAATTAACTTACTCTGAAGCCAACTATATAAGTTCTCTGAAATCATAAAGCCTATTTAGAGAAGAGTCCCCATCGACGAAGCTTTCCTACAGTGCCAGGAGTAAAGCCTATGGCCTCAGGAACCAAACTATAGCCCAGGATTAAAAGCACAAGATTCCAAATCAGCCAGACGAAGATGCCCGTGTCCTTTCAGCAGCTGCTAGCTGTGGGCTATGGGCAAGTTAATTAAACTTTTCCATCCTCAATTTCTGAAATAATGGTAAAACACATACTTCCAAGTGTCTAGCACGGAATACTCCATATACAATACCCACTGGGTAAAAATAATATACAAACCTAAATAAAGTAAAAGTGAAAAAAAAAAACAGTGCTTATATGCAGAGGTGGTAATAAGAAAAAGACTTACATTCTTTGGGAGGTGATAATCCAAAGATTCCAAATATTATTAATTTTATTATTCCAAATATTAAGTCATCTAGGAAAACAATATTTCCTTCTTTCTACTCTACCACCAAAACAAGATTAAAAGATAGAATTCAAGGACAAGCAATAAAGCTAAAATTTTACTTAAAAATATGTCTAAAACATAAAATTTATCATTTAACCACCTTTAAGGATACAGTACGGTAGATTTAACTTTATGCCTTTTGCTCTGGAACTTCTTATCTTGAAACTCTATACCTCCAAGCAATAGGCCCACTTTTTCCCTCCCCAACTCCTGGCAACCACCGTTTCAGAGTTTGGGGACTTTAGATGCCTCATGGAAGCGACTGGCTTATTTCACTTGGCATAAAGTCCTAAGGTTCATCCACATTATAGCATCTGACAGGACTTTTTTGAGGCTGAATACTATTCCATATATTTTTGCCATACTTCCTTTATCCATTCATCCATCTATGGACACTCAGGTTGCTTCCACCTCTAGAGTGATGTAATTAATGCTGCAATGAACATGGAAGTTCTAATTTTCTTAACAAACAGTGGTAACAAATATCTGCCCTTTCTTTAGTAATTTACCAGCAATAACTTCAATAATTTGGAAAAGGGTCCATATTTATCTTTGGTTACAAAATATTTGAAACTAATTTAACTTGAAAAATTGAAATTTCCTAGTCTCCCAGCAATAGATGACTCGTAGAATTAGAACGTTTTAACTACACTCTTGTATCCTCCCTTATCCAAAGAAGAAAATACTGACCATTCCATTGTTCATCATGGAGACTTTATTCTGAGACACTCCACAAAAAGTAACAGTCCTAAAGTGAAATCTCACTGGCATTTCACTAGATAAAATGAAATTCAATAAAAAATTGAATCAGGTAAGTCAGAATCCCAGGACCTTAAAACCCAACACCTTGCTCCGGCCCCATATAACTGTATGGGCTCAAGCAAGTTACTTAACTTCTCTGAGTTTATTTCTTCACCTGTACCTTGAGGTTAATAATGCTTCTTTCAAGTCTGATGCAATGATTAAATGGGACAGAAGAGTCGAACAGCTAAGCACAAAAAAAAATTCTAGAAAATAGCTCACTATTTTAAAATTGGATTAGAAATTTTTTTAAAAAATCTACCAAATGAGAATGTAGTGAGAAAAATGAAAATTACAACTTTAATCTTTTTAAAGGATGAACTAAAATTAACCATTGAAGTGACATTGCCACACACACACACACACACACACACACACACACACACATACAGCCTCCTCTTGGTCAAATTTGTCTTCTATCAAACAACCTAACAAATTCCAATGTAAGCTCTGACTCAGCCAACATTACTTGGAAATGGATTCATCTTCCGCAAAATTATTTCCTTCCACTGGCACTGACCCATCACCACAAACATCAGCTAGTTTTTTCAGAGCACTGAATTAGTAGCTGGATGCAAAAGCTGAAGAAAATCTTGAAACACAGCCATATTGTATCACACAGAATATAGCTTGGAAAAATATTACTTTTCACAAACAAAAAACTTGGCTAGGGAAAAGGGGAAGAGAAGATTAAAACAAAATATCTCCAAGTAAAAGTGTAGAAAAGGAATTGAAACAAAAATACTGAGAATTAAGTGTACTTGAGGTCTATGCATTGTTGCTGCTTCCAGGAGATACGTTTTGAATATAACAAGATGAATTTCAACAGACCATGAACCAGAGATTTTCAACATGATAAAGGGGAAACGATATATATTCAATTTTTACAAGCACTGAGTGAGCAGAAAACTGAAAATTCTTCAGCTGCTGATAATGTGCTGATAGAAGTGCATCCCCCAACAGAATTCCTAATGAACTGCCAGAAAAAAAGGAGAAGTATTAAAGAAAACAGAGAGGTTAAATAATTCCATGTAACACACTAACACAGATCTCTAATAACTTCTATAGTCATTTTTTTGATTTTTCAATGAAATTACCATTAAAGATCATTTGAATAATTCTACAACCATTTACAATAACTGTTAAAGTCTCCAAAGACAAAGAAACTCATAAAGCAATACCTGCTGGAGATAATGTAGAACACCTCTTTACTGAGCACCTACTGTATACCAGATACCATGCTAGGCATGTCATATCCCTCATCACTGCCCCCTCTCAATAACAGAGGGTAAGACATAGAGTTATTAACCACATTTTACAGAGGAGCAATCAGAGGGTCAAAGAATTTTCCTTACTGAAGTCTTTCCCTGCATTCTGCATTGTCTTTAGCATTGAACTCATAACCATCGGGTCTTTTATCAAAATAAATGGGAGAGAAAATACTCCAGAGAGAGAGAGAGATATTGGAAATAAAGAATAAACTAGACTTATCTACAAATAGAGACAATTAAACTAGTTACAAAGACTAGTTATACTTAATTACAGAAAAAGTTAAGGTGCCTAGTGAGCCACAGACTATGTTAAACCAGATGTAATGGAAAATGCAAAAACAAAAAACAAACACTGGAGAATAAAATAGAATTATTCACTTGAAAAACTGATCATCTTTCTTTGGGAGGTAAATATATCCACAAAGCAACTTCTGAACCTATAAATACATATAGATGGTCCTATAAAGAATCAGAGTCAGCGTACCATGACACAAGTTTATTGCTTATTGTTTAAACTCTCTACATGTAAATCTTTTCATTTTAAAGAAACCAATAATCTAATTGAGATGTTAATAGTTTACTGAATGAAAAACTCTACAAAGTTTAACTCTTACATCTGACTGTGGAATCTCCCTTTGGAAATATATTCAATCTGCATTAACTAAACTAAGGATGTCCAAAAGGCCAAGATGGAGACTCAAATGAAACATAAGAAGTCTGGGCTGGGGGCATTGTACAGTTCAAGGCATGGCTTCCTTAGTCAGGAAGTCATTGTGGATATATTAAGGGATAGAAAAACATGCACACTTAGTTTTCCTGCAGGCTAAGAGGGCTACAGGGAAATGGCAAGGGAACAGAAGATAAAGATCAGAAGTCATATATTGGAAATGATGTGTATACAAGGTTATTCATTACAGTGTTGTTTATATAGCAAAACACTGCAAACAACACAGTGTCCATCAGTAGGGATTACCTAAATAAACTACAACACATCCATGCAAAAAGACAGTAGAAATTATAAAGAATAATGAGGAAGCTCTCCAAATGCTGAGACGGAAAGATCTCAAATTTAAAAAGTAAGGAACAAAACAGAATATATAATATGCTTTGAGTAAGAAAGTAGGGATTATAAAAATATATATTTTGTACATGCTTGCAAAAAATAGAATTACTTAAAAATCTAATGAAATGAAAGTAGTTCTCCTTATGGGACAATAGGGAGCAGGATACTGAGGAAGGGGTAGAAGGCAAAATTTCTCAATATGTATCTTTTGATATCATGTTGATTTCTGAACCTTCTGAATGCATTAATATTAAAAAGTAAAATAAAGCAGATATGCAGACAACTATGAATTGATAGAAAACTTTTGATAATATGTAGAGATTACACATCACTGCAAACTAACCTAGAGAGCATGTAACAAAACTTCAGACATTTCAAATTGCCAAAGTATATTTCCAGGAACATCTTACTGCAGTGTCATTACTCTGAAGACTGCAGTGAGAGCTCCCATTTTTAGAAAACCATCTCTGAGGGTAAACCTTGTAAGCACTCCATCCATGGCAGCTGCCTCTAGGAAAGCATGTGAGAAAAACTGAAAGTATCAGCTATAGTCCACGGGCAGCTTCCCATTAGGACTCTCCTCAATCTCATGAACTCCTTCCAAACTCAGTTTAGAGGAATCTGACATAGACAGACTCAAGAGACAATAATTATAACAAAACCCAGAAAGGTGAAGAACTTGGATGGTGAAGTCATCTGGATGTCAACTATGAGTGATCAGTGCCAATCAGGGTTCATCATGGACTACTTCACAAAGGAAGTGAATTTGAGCCAGGGTTTGAAGGTGACAAAAGGGAAATGAATGCCAAGTTGACAAGAGATGAATTGCACTAAGATTTTACAGGTCTCTGTGAATAGATAGGACAGTGGCACAGAAGCTGAAGTGTGGGCAACTATACTGGCATGCCTTTAAGGGAAATGAATACAAATTACACTTGGAAGATGATCAATAGGCTACAAAGTGACAGTTACAACCCAAGAAGAGGAACTGCTGGCCATTGCTGACTATTCACTAAATATTACAGCCTAATATACTGCTGCAGCCCAGATGCCAGCAATGAACAGAAGGCAATCAGCAGAGTTATTAAAAATGGTTTCCTCTTAATATACAAATACAAAGTATGTTTATACTTGATATTCCATCTTAAATCTGAACCCCACCCCTTGAAGGGATGAAGATAGTCCAGAGAAGAGAAAATACACTGATCAAGATATGGAGAAGCCCAGAAGAATGATAAAGATTAGAATCCAGCTAGATATAGTGGTACACATCTGGCTGGATATAATCCCAGCTGCTCAAGAGATGGAAGGAGGAAGATCACAAGTTCAAGGCCATCCTGGACAACTTAATGAGACCCTGTCTCAAATAAAACTCAAAAGGGCTGGGTTTATAGCTCAATGGTAGAGTACCCAGAGTTCAATCCCCAGTACCTGGCAGGGCGGAAGGTGATCCCTCTGTCTAGAATAATGAAAACTGAGAAAAGCAATGATCAATTTCTTAATACTTTCGAAGGCTCCAAATGTGAGATATTAAAGCCACATGTTTTTATACTTTGGTATGTGACAAACCAAAGACAATTCATTATCCCTAGAGGAGGTACAGGCTAAATCTAAAAGTAACTTCCAAACAGGGTTTATAGACTGTTTCATAGAAAATACTTTCAGAATACATCATTACTAGAAATAGGACCAACGGAATCCTTGACTGTCCAGACTTTCGACCCCCTAAGAATTGTAATGCATTCCACTGTTGTCATGTATTTAAAAAAATAATAATTATAATAAAATCAATTTTAAAAATTCAGAATGCAGTCCCACCTGAACCTCAGCTCTTACGTCTACTGACAGGGATGGCAGTGGAACTTTGTGCTAACCACAAAGCACGCATTAGGGGTGCACAAGTAGTTCACCACCAGTCTCTGCTGTCACTGTTCTCACCAATGAGAAACAACAAAGCAATGCTTTGTGATGCACCCTTTTCTCAGGACTGGAAAAATGACTGCTGTTCTGGAAAAACAAAACCACATAAATCAAGTATATAAAAGCAAACAAGGTTAGGAAATCTTTAATCTCAAGAAACATCAAAGTAACATACAAAATTTTTTTCAGGTGATTTATTAGATAAGGCAGTGACCATACTTTTAAAGAAAATAAGAAACTCTGAGACTTAAAAACAGAAAAAACTGCCTACGACTGACATTAAAAACATATTCTGAGGGTAAGTATATTAGCTGAGCACTTACTAGTAGCTAGACATTGTGTCAGGTATTCTAAGTTCTTTAATAATTCATGTTTTCCCCATTTACTTTTTTTGGGTACTGGGGAATGAACTCAGGGGCATTCACTAGTTAATACCTTTATAGAAACAAACAAACAAACAAGGAGATAATTTATGGAGGTGACCTGCTGTCCTGTGAATTTGCAAGAGGATGACTCACAGAAACAATAAAATATTTGCAAGCCAGAATAGTCATTAAACACAATAGAATGCCTTCTCAAAAACCTATGCATTTGAATAAAGTCATCCATAGCTTTCCAAAAACTAATTATTCTCCCCTTCTAGCTTTCATGCATGTATTTAAATTTTCCTTAAGTTACTGAATAAAGGGCAGGGGTTGTGGCTCAGTGGTAGAGCACTTGCCTTGCATGTGTAGGGCACTGGGTTCCATCCTTAACACCACATAAATAAATAAAACAAAGGTATTATGTCCATCTACAACTAAAAATGAAAAAAGAAAGACCTAAATGAATGAAGAAAAAGCACAAAAATTGTGTTAGTAATTTTTTTTAAAAAGTTACTGAATACTAACAATGAGCATTACTTAAATTTAACAATCTGGTTAATCTTGGGATGTAAGATCACCAGAGAAGGCAAAAAAAGAATGGGGATGTATGATCACTCAGGAATACATACATTATTAATGGGATTCAAAGCAATAACATGTTCAAAGAGTAGCCCTTTTCACAGTCTCCAGTGAATACAAGAGTTAAACTTAGAAAATTGACAAATACTTCCCTCTACTATCTAAAACTCAGCTATTTATAAAATGTTTGTAGTTCTGAATACTGTTGAAGGGTAGGAGGCAAGGTTTAGAATCTCATTACCTCTGAACAGGCCTGTTAACATATGTGGACATGTAGCGCCAACAAACAGCAATTTCAATAAAGAAAAAAAAAAGACCACTGAGCAAAGACAAAAAATCAGATCTTCTTATCTGCCTTTAGAAGAGAAAGTTGAATTGCTTCTCATTTTGTGGGTCGACAGGAAATTCAGAACATCAGAAATCAAATAAAGAATTGTTTAAGGAAAGTAAAAGCAGCAGCTACAAAGGCCATGACTTCATTTAACAGCACAGAAGTAGTCAGCTTGGCCTCCTCCCCAGAAGACACCTCACAGACCCTGAACAGGACAAATATTGCCCTGTAATTAAGTCAGAGCTCTAATCTGGAATCAACCAGAAATTTCACACTGGTTCTAGGTTACTGAAGAAGAAAAAGAAACACCAATTCAGGGTTCTAGAAACAGAGCAGGGTCTCAGTGCTTAAAAGCAGCAACAGCAAATAGAAATTGTCACAAAGGAGCAAAAAGAAAGAAAAAAATATATTAATTAGAAAAGCACAGCAACAAGAAGAATAAAAAGCCCCATATATTGGCAGGAGGCAAGAGAAACAGCCATCTGGGAAAAATCGTAAAAAACTCAAGCTGAACCTACAGACCTCAAAGGCTCCGGAGCACATTCCAGTATTACCAAAGAGTTCAACAACTGGTGTTCTTAATGAGGGTCCTGGTTCATTGAGAAAACTCGCCATACTCTACCAGACCATGTCTTATAATGACTGTGATATTTTAGAACCATTTGCAATGAAAGTGGTTATAACTGTTTCATTGTTTAAAGGATTAAGCAGATTAAAATAGAATTCCTCCTTCCCTCTCCATGAGTTAGTAACTACAGGAAGATTGTAGTTTAAGGTTTATCAAAGAATCACTATTCCTTTGAATGGTATTTCCCCCATTCCATTCTTAGCTTAGAAAAGAAAGAATATAAAGAATTACGATTCTTCAAGAAATCATAATAGTGTTTATCCTTTTCATATAAATTTAGAGGACTTTCTAAATGAACAGATAAAATCAGTCTCTGATACATGAGGACTGATACTTAACACAGATTAATAGGCCCCACCTCAGGAGAACAGCATTCTCATTGTGAATGACACATGAGCCAAAGGAAATGTTTCATTTCAGTCATTCACCTCCATAAAATGCAACTTCATTTCAATTACTCACCTACTAACTACTCACTTGCCCCAGAACATCAAAAACATTAAGTCACCAAATTTGTCATCAGTGTTTTTACATGTTTCCCATGCTTGGTAAATTGCATTTATTAAAAGTCGAGAAACATCAGAAGTGGAAACACCCTGTAAGACACTGTTCTCATCCATCCTGCCACTCTCTCTCTCTCTCTCTCTCTCTGTGAGTTGTGACTTATGTTAGCAAGTGAAAACTGGTAGGCATAAAATTTCTTTTACAAGAACAAGTCAAAATGATAGCAGAAATTTACTTTATATGTATAGTTTCACAGAGCTGCAGCAGGGTTCCTGCTCATAGAACAAAGTGAGCTAATCTACTTTGCAAAAGACAATGACCTTTTAAAGCAAGCTGTGATAGGTTTATTCCTTACTTTACAAAAAGAATATCAGTTCTTTAGCAGAATCATCAGGACAAGGTGATTTTGTAAGAACTAATTCAGATACACCTTTTTCAAGGTGAAGTTCACACATTTCTCAAATCTTAGAGGACAGGAACCAATAGTATTGTGCATAAATGCAAAAACCCGCAAATAATCAATAAATCTAGAATGATAAATTATGTGAGAGCAAAGCATCCATAATGGATATTCCTTGTCACTAATACTAATTCTGTTTTTTTGTTTGTTTGTTTAAACCAGACCAATTTTATTTTTTAAAAGTCACAAGAAAAGGACACTATGTGGATTTCATGTCTTCTCAGCAGCACAAAGAAATCAACAGAAATTAAAAGAGGGAAACAGAACTCAAGTTTCTTTGAAGGAAATAATTTAATTCAGATTTCTGACTGTCCGTCCTATAAGCATCTCTCTTTTTTCTAAAACTGTATTTTTTTAAAAAAATGGGAGAGCGAATGGAGACTGAGTAACAAATACTAGAAAGAAATAATTAGAACTTTAAATATAATAGTGCAAGTTGCAACTCACTTTCCATGGAGACATGTCATAACAGATTTGTGCTATCTACATTCGTCACTCCCAAGCTTGTTAAATAAAGGCAGAATGTAAGTGGAAGGAGTTGGGCATGTGTATGAAACTGTGATCCTCCAGATGACTGGGATATGCCCCACTAGTTCAAAAACACTCACTTTTTCAAATCATAGTAGTCCACTCATTTATTTGGTCAGCCACTTTCATAGACTACTTAACTGGGGGATATTTTAAAATAGGTTCACTAGTACCTAAATAGGTTCAGGTTTTGTTCTAAGGCTCTCCAATCTGTAAATGGTTTTCTCCTTCCTATTCACAGGCACCTGCAAACCAGCAGCCTAATGATAGTGACCTGACTAGTTAAACTAGTTAATTCTTCCTAAGTGTTTGCTTTCCATCAAATAGGGCAGTTGGGGAAGGGGCAGTGGCTCCATTGGGAGAAAAGCCATGTGGGACAAATTAGGTGCTGCTGTAAGATTTCAAAGCTAGGGGGAAAACAGAGCTAACTAGAGGCAGCTGTTAGGATGTGGTTTCGGTGTTTATATTCTTCTCCATTCCCCCTAAAGCCTCTTACGGGTATTAGGAAGGAAAGCACATGTATGACCCAGTGGAGAAGATCGGCTCTCCTGACTGTGTGTGAGGCCGGAGACCATAACTCAGCATGTTAGAGACAAAGTTACCTGCCAGGAGAATGAGGTAAACTGTTATAAACCTTTATTTGATAATTTTTTAAAATCCTCTTTTATCTGAGTACATTAATACAGCAGAAAATTGCACTGTTAGCATATAGCAGTCATGATAACTGAGAGAAACCTATAGGAGTAATAAACCCGAGCTGACTGGAGATTTAAGGCTGATCCTACCAGCCTGCAAATGGTACATCCTGTTGCTGCTGTGACTTCTGCCCCTGCCCCCCAAGCTATTCCACCTTCAAACCCCCAGTCCAAGGTTTCAGCATGGCTCACTGCCAGCACCTTTCTACTTTCTAGGGTGCAAAAGTGGTTCTGCTGATCTATACATATTTCAAGAGGCTTTGACTTTCAGCTTTCACTGAGACTTAAAGTCACATACTATTTTAAATAACAGAGAATGTATTGTTCTTACAAGAGCCTCCTTTCCCCCTGCCTGCCCTGACCTCTCTTCCCTTCCATAGTATCCTCAATAACGGGCTTTCTTCCCTCCTTGTAAAGCCAATATGGGGCACTGAGAGGAAGCAGGGGGAAGGGAAGTATTTCTATTTCTCTTGGCACCGAATAAAATGGTTTTCTAGGGGGTGGAATATCACTCCTATTTTAATAAAACTTCTGTTTCCTATATAATATTACTCAGGTCACTTCAAGGTGAGAAGGTGATCAGAGACAGAGACGAGAGCAGGAGTCTACATTTGTGGATAGTACTCAACAAAGGCCACAGGCTCCAAATCAAAGCAGCACGACAAACAAGCCCTCAGCCAATCCTCTAGCTACTCAAATACAGCAAATCTAACAATCCCATGTGCTCAAATAGCTATTGCAAATACCTCATGCAATGAAGGCATTTTTTTTACTTAGATTTTAAGAAAGTTCCTTTCCAATATTCTGGTATTTTCACCTGCAACATAAAGAAAATAGAAACTGATGTTCTCTGGTTCATGATTTGCTTGCACTTAAATTTTAATTCAGAATAAAGAACACACTAGAGTAGTGGTGGCCTTTACTCTTAAAAACAACTCTTCTCTTTTCACTAGGTGAATGAGTAAATGAACCCACTTAATTCACAAAGGGAAATAATTCCTTCCCCATTCCCTCTCATCCATCCAGCTATACATCTACCTGTTTTCTTTTGTTTTTAATTGCTATGATTCATATGCTCCCATTACTGTATCCTAATCATAGCTGAACACATGCATGAGCATGTGCATGAGCACACACACACGGCTAATAATGTGGTGTGGAAGAATTTCTATCTGAACCACATACCGGGTACATGCCCTTGGTGAGTTGCATAACATCTCTAAAACTTCAGTTTCCTCTTCCATAACATCAATATTACAATTTCTGCCTCATAGGACTACCAAATAGCATCAGCAGTAGTAGAGACTCTCATTAAATATAAGTTCCCATTTTTCCCCCTCCCCAGGCACAAAGCCCTCATATAGTCTTTAATATACACTTTACAAATGGGAACAGGTTTCTTCTAAAGTTTGCTGATGCTGGAAATATTACTAATTATTTCCACTCCATTATCAGTTTTAATTTAAACATTTCTTTCATAAATCTATTCTTTTACCTAAATGCATTGACATTTTCCTTGTTTATCCAACTTTTCTCAAAGATAAAAAGATCTAATAACGGTATTAATACAACACCCCATCAAAACAAAACCATACATGTAGTCATCTTGTCATTTGTCTTATTATTTTAAAGTTGTGTTTAAAATCTTAAAAATTCCTCAATACAGTGAAAGCAAAATGAAGTTTACATCTGAAAACATAAATGAAAACACTCCCTAACCAATGTCATGTGAGTAATAACATATTTCAATACACCAGGATTTTAAAAATGGGAGAAGTTTGTGATCCTTCTTCCACCTCAGGTGGGACACACTGAAACAGGTAAATAAAGCAACGGAGTCAACTTGCTGCCTTCTGCAGAAGACACAGCACTCATTCCTCCTTCTTCAAACATTTGCAGTGGAGTTTGAGCCCACTTAATCAATATCTTAAGAAAACTGTTTTAACACAAAACTATCTGTTTTACTTTCTGGCCATTTAATGTACAAACTTTTTAAACTAATGATTTTTTTTCAAGGATTTCTGGTTTTACTAACCTATATTACAGATAATTTAAAAAATGATCTTTTGCTACATTTTAAATTTTACTCATCATGACAGGGATTATGATATCTGCAGATTATGAAATCTGCAACATTTCGATGGAAAATTCAGTTAGATGTCTTTTTCTTTTTCAATTCTCAAAAAAAAGTTTATCCGGAACATGATGTGGGAAAGCAAAGCAGGGGTGTGTGTGTGGCGGGGGGGAGTCGTGTATGACCACAGGACAGAAGATAGTAAAAAATAAATCTTCGGTGTCAAAAAGGGCCTCACCTTGCTTACTGTGCATGGGCCACGTCTATGACATCCCTCAGTGCTTCCTCCTGTCCCTACTGCTCTTGCCTCATGCCCCTCCAATCCTGCCACCTTCACAATAAAATGCAGATAAGCTGTCAGAGCCTGGTAGTCCAAGCCATCTACTCTCCATCTGCTCACAGATTTCAGGGAGTTTTTAAAATTCAGCACCAAAGGAGGAGAGCGATGCTCAGCAACTTCAAGATGAATGCAGACCGAGCTCTTCTCTGAAGAGGGTTGGCACTATTACATCACTGCTGCTGCAGTTAATTCTGAAGCACTTAGAATACAGAGTCACGTAACTCTCCCCAAAGCAAGGGGCTTCAAAAACTAAATGATGGATGCAGCCTCGAGGTGTTTGCTTGCCACTCAGAATGCCTGCTTCTCAGTTCAGGTCCCAAATGGCTCTGCATTTTCTAGACCCATTCAGCAATCTATATCATACCCTTCTCTTGAGCAATTGGTTTAGGAGCCTTGGTCTAGTCATCGAGGCAACAAAACGAAAGCAGATTCTCATGCTGTGGTCCACAGCCTCACACACAACTTAAAACATTAGGTCTTGTCCATTGCAGGAGCACACTGCTCAAAGCCTAGGCTTGCCTCACTCCTGCAGACACACTGCATCTCTTCTGTTCCACGCTGGCAGGTCTTTCTGCCTTCCTATGTCAGCTGAATGTGCTCTTTGCAAAATGTTCTTTATATCCCCTGCATGTCACCATGCCCAGAGGCCATGAGTGGAGGGGTTCCAAGTGTCCCAGAGAGAGGCCTCTTAGAGCAGGAAATGGGGGCACAAGGCGACTATGACCTCATGGCTGTGTTTACCTATCTGTTCCGTGAAAAACAGCCGTGACTTCACAACAGTCCTCACCTTCCACAAAGCAGCAACAAAGTCCCTCAAGGCCACAGCATTCCTCCTTTGTCCACAATGGCACTAATGATGGCGCTAAGGGAGCTGGTCCCCAGACTTGGCTGATTCAAAGCCATCAGTTTCTGAGACTGTCCAAATTCCTAGCTATCAGAACACTTTTATTAGGATTGGTAGGGTTATAAGCCTTTTAATTTCACTCTAAATAGTGGTTTCTAATTGCAATTTTTTAAATAAATGGGACACTTCAAAACTTCCAGGTTTTTCTCTTCAGGCACTGAATTCTGGGTGTAATATTTCTTTCTGCAAAACATGGATTTTATATATTCCATACACATCTATGTGCAGCTACAATAATTTATAAAGGAAAAAAAATCTCAAATAATCAAGTGGCTGTTAAATTAAATAAGAAGGAAATTGGAAGAAGACCAACTAAAATTACACAGTGTAATTAAAAGGGTGTCCTCTCTAAATTTCTCGTAAAATGCAGTTGGTTGTTACCATGTATGACTGGGTATGGATTTTAGCCCAGCATTCAGTCTTAAACAAAGAAACAAAAACAATGAAAATTTACTATCAATAATTTCCATTCACTTAAGCAACAAACCAAATCTGTCATTACTAAAATCACCTATAAAACTAGTAGTTAAAACTAACTGTCTGGCATGCCAGCCCCGGCTGCCCTCCTCCCATCTTCCCAGGACTTGGCCTTCTTTGATCTTTCTCCCCTGGTTATTAACATTAGTGGCAGAAGGAGTAGATCCAAGTCAAAATGAGAAAAATAATTCCTATGCAGAAGATGGCTTAAAACGCAGCCAGCGCCCCCAGTGCTGATCCATACAAAGAGAGCAGAGAAGCAAAATCACCCAAGAGCCCATGGTGGGGGAGCTGCAGACTGTGTGTTATTTAGGGCCACTCTATTCCTGCCGTAGATCTGTCTCTATGCCTTGCTCGGGGTCCGCCACTGAATCGATAGCGTTAGGCCGAGAGAACAGGTCGCTGTTGGAATTATTTCTCCCCAAATTTACCTGTGATGGGCTTGCCCTGCTTCCCAAGGCCACAGGCCTCCAAATGCACAGTTCCTTCTCCTCCACCTCAGTGCTCCACCACACCAAGCCCCTGCCCACCGTCGGCTCAAATAAGACGACTGAACAGGGCCTCTTGAAAGGTGGCGATAACAAATCCAATTTACGATACTCAAAGGGACAAAACTAGAAGATGGAGGAGTCTGAATAAGTGAGAAATTGTATTATCATTTAATTTTATTCATCAACAAGATCACCTCTCATTTAAGAAACTAGGCTAGATAGCGATGCTCAATAGGAAAGAAGAGGGGAAACTGCAGGGTGAGTGTGTGTGTGTGTGTCTGTGTGTGTGTGTGCGTGCAGAAGGGAATCCCACCTGCCCTTCAAAGTATAACCCCGAGTTAAATTCTCTTCTATTATTTCCATCCTTAAAATAGTCAGATAGCAAGACGTTCAAAGGAACACAAAGCAGTATAGTAGAGCTGCCTTCTTTCAAAGGGCCAGAGCAGCGATTCGAAGAGTTATTCAGGTCACAGAGAAATTACACTTCTTTATGCATCTATAAAGAATTCAGAGTTTTCCATTTTTATTAGCATTATTATAATACTGAAGGTTTTCAGGCATATCATGAGAGGAGCATTTACAGAGAAATGCTGAGCAGACCAGCCTCATGACGCACCCGCCCCTCTTTATGAGTTTCCACAGCCCGGCAGACATTTTGAAAAGCCTAATAAACACATAGCACTTCAAGCGCAAGGTCTTGCTAATTTCTATACACATGTAGCCAAATACTTCACGCGAAAAAGCAAAGGATCAGTCATTTTTGTCAACTCTCAAGGCTCAACATGATGCCTTGTCTATGAAAGCAGACAATTTAGGACCACTCTATTCCCTTTATAGAATTATCATGCTATCATTGAAATATCACAAAAGTGTCTCATTTAAAAAAAAAAAAAGACTTATCTTGAATTTTGATATTGAAAAGCTAGAATTAGCTTTTGGTTCTTTTTCAGTGTCATAGTGTGTCAAAGTCCCCAAGTTCCTGATATAAATTCATGAACACTGAAAAACTTAATATAATTGTGCTACCAACTATTCTTTATTCACATCTTTCCCACCTTCTCCCTGGTACTTTTTGTGACATCCCAGAGCCTTCCAAGGTGGCACCAGAACGTAGACACATATTCAAAGGTGGAAGACCAAAAAGGTCATATAGCAGCAAGCAGAGAATTTTCTACCAACGCAGGTTTCGATCTTTGCTATTTCAGTGTTATTCCCGCTGAGCCTTGCGTGCCAAGAATACCACTGGCGCTGTTCAGAGACACTCATGATGACTCAATGGAGAATCAAGAGACCTGGGCACTTAACTATGAGCCTATTCCCAATGATATTCTGTCTCAAATCATTTCCATCCTCATAGAAACATGAAAGTGGGGCAATGACAGATATGAAGCCCAGCATGAGCTGCCTGGAAGAACTCTGCCTAGCAACACAGCTTTATCACTCTGCCACGCATATGAGGCCAGAGTCCACTGACAAAAATAATGACAGAAATACCAGGCTGAAAATGCTATAGTTTAAGAAAAGCTAAAAATGAAAAAAAAAATCAGATCACAGAAGAGAATATTTAAATTTATATTCAATCAGTAAGTACAAATGAAAGATTATAGATATTTTAATTCACAATGAACCAAATGCCGTGTCAGTATATGCTTTCTGTTATGTAAAATCATGTACTGTCAACAAAAACTGTGTGTGTAAAAATTCCATGCAAGAGGAGACAAAATAATTTGCTCAAGTCTTGACTTAGTTTGGTTCTTGATGTTGTAAAAAGAGAGGCTAAGGTTACTTCAATGATCATTCAAATTTTGTAGGTAAATGTGTCAGGTTCTCATTACAATATTACATCAACACATGCATATAGAAGATTATTTCTTTTAGGGTCTTTTGTTTTTCTTCTTTCCTTTAAGGATTCTAGATTTTAATTTGCACATCTGGGGATACAACAAGGCACAGAACACGAGCTTATAATTTTTTTCAAAAAGGATATGGGTTAACGCTACTGTAGCTACATTGATCTTCATCTTTCAGTTGGTTTCAAAGATGATATTGGTGAAGAAGTAAGCCAGGGCAGGGACAGACATTTTTAACATTGGAAAAAAATAAAATAAGCTAGTCGATTGCAACTTGAAAAGTTCTTGATTTGACCAATAACAAAAACACTTAATCGGCAGTGAAGGAATGCATGGATGTGTAAGGATTAGTTATTTCAAATCATTTTCTTTACTGGATTTCATAGGTAACTGAATGAGTAACTGCTTCTGTTCTCAGCTATGCAACAATTTTGACTACATATGAACATAACATTAACATATGATAGAAATTGGGAGTTACGAATGATTAATAGATAACCTTCAAATATATCTACTCTCAGAAGTTAAGAAAGTATTTTATCATAAATTTTATATTCTTTAAATATTATCATTCAGTCGGAAACTTTTAGTTATTTTTGTGATGGTTATGTAATGTATAAGCATTGGCATGAGAATTTTTTGGGTTATTATAGTATCCTTATTTCTCATTCATTTCTCATGTTTCTTAGAAGGTAAGTTTTACTGATAAATATTTAAACTTGGTTAATGATGCCTTTCATATAACTTATATTGAGTTTTATTACAGTAATATGATGAAATTCTATGGAATAAAAAAAATAAATGAATTATTGAGGAATGTCAGATAAGGTTATCTGACTATGGACTCTGAACTCTTATAACCAGACACATAACAACGAAGAAAGCCTATTTGTTATCAGAACATACAATCATCAATACCCCAAGCAAGCAAAAAATTGGCCAAGTGAACATTCCATTTTTAATATAATTTGAAATATGATTTAAAAAATAAATCTCATTCAAAATATCTACCATGATTAGACCCTACACCTAATTGGTTTAACTGTCAAGACCCATATAGAGATGACACTAAAAAGTTAAAGGAGAGTATGTTGTATGTTTAATCAGGATGCAGATGCAAACAGAGGCATTATCCTTGCAATGCACAGGGAAGAACTAGAACAAAGCTGTGAGCAGCTCTCTAACATAAAGGCTGGGTTGTGATATTCCCGTCAGTCACTGTATTAATACAGGGGAAGCCTACTTAATGAACTGCTGAGAAGAGAACAGAGCCACTATGAGAATACATTTTGTGTTTACCAGACTGTAAAATCTGCAATAAGATCCCAGAATCCTTTTAGATGAATAAAAGTTAAAGGAAATAACCTTCCAGACATACAAATTCAGTAGCAAAATAGGAAATAAAACAAATGTATCCAAAGAAAATTTCTGAAAGACTCATTGCTCTGGCAAAAGCCACAAAATTTGCTTCATCATCTACAAACAGTGATAAAAGTAATACAAACAACACAATTTCCTAAAAGGCTTGAAACTCTATAACTCTAACAATTTTCTTTTGCAATAAAAAAAATATATAAGAATGATAAAGGAAAATCTTGGAAAATACTGATTTTGTTCATTTTATTAAACCAGCAATATAAACTTGAATTATATCACAAACTTTATTTGCTAGTTACTCATTTCTAAGTGTCTTGTACTAATAAAAATAAAATCTCAAGTGTTTTATAAAAGTAACGGGCCTGGAAAAATTGCTGAGAGAATTTTTTTTAATGTCATATAAGTTCCTTTTTATTTTCATGCCTTTGGGGATGAAGAAATGATATGCAAGTTATTAACTGTAATATGACCAATGTAATTACTACCACCAAATTAAAATAAACATAAGCTTTAAGATACTTTAAGTATCATAAAAAGTAAAAAAAAAAAAAAAACAGAAATCTGTTAAAAATTGGTAATTGCATGGCACAGTGTGTCACCCTTGCTGTATGAACTTCTGTTCTCTACTTTTTTTCTGACAGAGCATGCTTCTAAAGTGAAATAAATTAAAAACAATTTTCAACTGACTGATAGCTTTTTAAACACAGTGCACCTTGAAGGAAATCATTTACATAAAGTATTTCAAGAGTTACACTGCCAAGTTAAAAATCAAAGTAATGGCCCCAATAAGAGACTCCTGAATCACTAAGTAATTTCAAATAAATGAAAAGAGAATGAAAGGCATTTTTCTCACTGGATGATAGACTCCTGATTAAATCTTCTTCTGACACTAAAGCAGGCCTTGTAGTTCTAACAGCTCTTCATTTCAACTAAGGTCATCATGAAAAGAATGATTATCAAATAAACTCAATCAGAAAAGACTCAAAAGTTCTCAGAGGCTTGAATTCCATAAGATTTCTAGGCATCCTTGATTGACAGTCTTGTAAAACATAAGGATAATTAAACTGACATGAAAATCACTACCCTGCATAAATCCTAAAAGCAGTTTACCTAACCTTTTGATCCTTTAGAGAACTCATAGTTGTCTTAACACCTGTTCCTACTCACCATCCAATGACCTTCATAAAAAGATTAACACCCAACTATCACACCCTGTATAGTTTACACACATAATCCACGTCCCCCACAATATCTCGGCTGCGCTAATTACACAGATAATGCTTCTTGCTGGAACTGGTTCACAGCAACTTCAATCTTTTCCCCAGGCATGAGATAGAATGGAACGGATCTCCAGAAGGAAGCTTTGTGATACTGAGATAAAATTAAAATTTCACTTTTGAACCACAGTGTATTGAATATTTAACATATTAACGTAACATTGGCAGTATTTAAATTTCAAGGAGCTTCATAAAATCAAGTAGTATTCTAAAGAATCTCAAACCATATACAAAGTATTACCTAATGTAAACTATGCAATTATTTTTAAGTTACAATTGAAACATAATGACAAAAAATAAGTTTGTCATATGAGGAAACACTGCTTCCATTGCTTTCTCCCAAATAGAGGTATTCAGACTATTTATCATGTGTCCATTTAAATTTCTGCCCCCCCCCACACACACACACACACAATCTTTGGGCATCTACAGCTGTCTCTAGATAAGATTTTTTCTCTAAGACCAATGGTTATTTTAGCTAACACAGATATATTCAATTGAATTTTTTTGTAAGATTCCTGGTTGTGTAAACATTTTTCACTCTCAACAATCCAGAAGGAACTTTTCAATATGTATGTGATATTAAAGCAGGAAAGGCAAAAATCTAAGTAAAATGAGAAAGTTATGACAACATAATGAACAATATATTTCAATGTTCAAATTCCTTAACAACTTTTTTTTTTTGATGATACCAACATTTTTACCCTATATGAAGAGACAGCTGGCTCCACTTTTATTGTTGCTCTCTTTTTCTACAAGGGGTTTTATTTTATCTTGTTCTATTTTAAATGAAAACAAATTGTTTAGGGGTCACATATTTGGGTATCGAGAAATATCTATGTGAAAGACCAAAAGAAAATGAGGTACCTACTAGATTTTCATGCAAAAAAGCATTCAGAGAAATGGCCAAGGCCTGCTTCTAAAAAAAAATATTGCCCCTACCCTCCTTTTTCTTCCATCCTTTATTTTTTCAAAATCTTTAAAATGACAAGGTAATCTTAAATTGTAGTTTTAAGGGGCACCTGCCTGGCTTGTCAGACTAAAGTAGCATATTAACTACACTCATTGTGGCACCATAGGAGCCTCAGTTTTTATCATTTTGATATCCCCTCCAGGGTTTCAATCTTCTCTCTTGGAGCTCAATCATGCTCTGTGATGCTCAGTTCCTACATGAGGATGCGAGAGAATTTCTATTTAAAAATACATTCGGAGGGGGGGCGGTGTCAGGCACTACTGATTGAGAAGGCATTCCGTGATGATCCCTATTTTCAGTTAAAATGTGCACTTATGGTTTTGGATTTAACACCCCTGCCTTTGCAGTCAGACAGTCATTTAGCTGGAGTCAATCAAGCGTATGATTAGAAATAATAACTCACAAGCAATGAATTCAAAAAGATTAGATCTTTGCCGAAATGCACAAGTACAGCATCCCATTATGCATCCTTTCCTCTCGGGTTTCTAGAGAGCAGACCAAAAAACAAACAACAAAAAAATTCTCTTGCTCTCTAAAGGCTGGCTTCACCTAAAACCTGACTAATCATTCTTCTAACCTATGATCACAAACTTCAGTCAGGTGGCAATATTAGCCAGAGATGTAATCAACAATACTGGGGGGGTGGAGAGCGGGTGAGGTGGAGATGTCTCTTCCATCTTTTTTTCCCTTCACTTATGGCAAAAGCTATGTTTCACTCCAAGAAAATGGATCAGAAGTTGAACACACTCATATATATAGAATAAGAAAGACAGAACGTAGTTAAAGCCAAAAGATACATTATACCCCACAACAAAGAATAATTTTCTGTTCATAAATTATTCTTCAAATTATACTGTGTTTCAGGATCTAGTATTTTGTTTAAGTAAAGGTTAGAGGTAATTAGAGAAACTATGTTTGGATTTAATAGTATTATATTAAAACCAGTAACCCAAGTTCAATCAAATCTTTCAATGTAGCGCTTTTGATCAAGTCAAAAGGATTTAATTTCACTGAGAAAGTTTGGAGAATTAGGGTGAATTGTACGATTTTATATTATACGGTACTTTATCTTTAATCAGAGCACATACAATATAATTCATAGTCAACCGTGTTAATATTTGGGTAGGATGATTCCAAAGGGAAAAAGATTGACAAAAATGATTAATATTTTGCTTTAGAATATAATACAGAGGGGATGGGTGAGTTTGCCTTCCCAGCTATGCTTGGTTTAGGCTGTATAACAGCAGCACACATTGATGACACTAACATAATTCATACAAATGAAGGTAGCAGAGAGCAGCCTGGGATTTGAAAAATTTCTGCAAATAAATCCCAAGGCTGAATAAACCACATGTGGGTAACTGGGAGCTGATGCGGTATAGGAAGTTCACATAAATAAAGTCCACACATACAGTCTTAAAACATAAAAATAAAAACTAAAAATGGTCCAGAGCTTATGCATTAAAAAAGAAAAAAAGAAAAGAGCTGCATTTCAGTTGCTAATGGCAAGTATCTGGCCAATTAAGAAGAACCTGAGCAGCAGGTATGTGTCAAGCAGTCACTTGTATCAGTAAAGGAGTCTTTACGTAAAGATAACCTATATTTACTACAATTTGTGCTAGAAAACACCACTGAGAACTTTGAGGAGCCAATTCTTTTTATTCAACAAACAAACATCATGTTTTGAAAAATCCAAACATTGACTGATGAGTTTTTGGTAATTCTGACTATGTCTGAGGATAGCCAGACCTAACATTTTCCTTTTCTTCCAGTAGCCAATTAGAGGATCAGTTTCTACCTGCTTTTGCCTGGTCTTATCACCTAAGGGCAGAGGGCACATTAGGAGTTTTGTGGAAACCCTGACACACCTTTAATGGACGTTATTGGAAGAGTCACCAAGAACCAAATCTAAAGGCTTGTGAACACTGCTTCGCTCCAGCCTTATCGCAGAGAACATTAACCCTGATTCAGCAGACACCACCACTTTTATCTCACCGTTAAATTTCAATCCATAAAAAAAAGTGAATTTAACACACATACAAACACACAGAACCACAGTCTCCAAGTATAAAGGAGGAAATGGAAAGGGATCAGCATTCCTTACTCCCTCAACCATCAATTCCAGGAACATTTATTCAGGACCAACCAAATATTAATCACTGGGATATATGATATATGCTGAAACTGATGAAACAGGTTTCTGCCTGCCATTGGGTGGGGGGCTATGTTTTCTAATCAGAGAAGCAGGTAAAGCGTCACCTCCAGCATCCCCATCCAAAGCGCACATTTTGGACCCCACAATAATGAGCATGGAGGAGGCTGCTGAACAGAAAGAAAAGAAAATGCATGTTCTATACAAAGAGTTTGATTTTCTTTATTCAAAAGAAAAGAGGAAGAATTGAAAACCACTAGTAAATTAAGTATGATTCTTCTCTATATTCAACTGGGAGAACTGGGGCCAGGGTGAAATACAAACATAAATGAAAACAAAATATGGTTTAATTTTTCACCTTCTAGAAAAGCATCCAGTTAAAAGTGAACCTATACAGGCCAGGCATGGTGATACATGCCTGTAATCCCAGCAGCTCAGGAGGCTAAAGTAGGAGGATCACAAATTCAAAGCCAGCCTCAGCAACAGTGAGGCACTAAATAACTCAGTGATACTCTTTCTCTAAATAAAATATTAAAAAGGGCTAGGGATGTGCCCCAGTCCCTAAGCGCCCCTAGGTTTAATCCCCACTACCAAGACAAACAACAAAAAAGTGAACCTAAGCAAGTTTTCATAAGCAAGTTTTCAATCCAAGAAAAACAAGAAAGATATCCCCCTGAGACACTATCTATAATCTTTTATTCACTCATTAAACAAAGATTTGCTGAGCTCCTACTATGTGCCAACCCCATTCTAGGCACAATGTCTTTATATGCATAATATACATGGAATACAAAGATTTCATATTCAATTTCAATCAGCAGTTCTTCTCTGTTTCTTTTGAACAAGTAAGGCCACAGAAGGAAAATTTGAGGCTTTCAGTGCTAATTCAATAATAAATTCTTGATTATTCCAGTTACTTTATATTGGTAAGAAAACGTGTGAGCATGAAATTCATTTTAAATATAATTCATTAAATGAACTTGTGACATTCTCATGCACTGTTTTTTTTTTTTTTTTCCTCCATTTCCAAACACTAATTGACAGCACTTGAAAACAGTGATTCAGCTTCGGCATGTCAATATGATTCCCAGGGACTGTAGCTCTACTCCTCAGGCCAGGAGACTGACAAATCAAAAGATAAGAAGTACCTCTCAGCTTGAATCAACTGAAATGTGTCAGAAAATACATTTGGCATAATCTTCAGAAATGTCAGGTTTGGCGATGACAGGATAGGCACAGTTTTCCTGACAGTTTTAGCACACCAAAGTTTCAGAGTCCAAGTTAGAATGAGGAGGGGAAAAACCACTTTTGTCTGCTATTTTGGAGGAAACGACTACATGCAACCAGAGGAAATGTATGACATGCCACTTGAGTCTCTGACAAAGACATTATAAAATACCTGACTGCTTAATTAATGAAAATGCCCACTAAGGTTAAAAGGAGTAAAGTATCTTTTAGGATTTTTGCTTATGAAAACCATCCTACCTGCTCTTCAAGGGATGTGCTCAACCTTATTCCTTTCATATTCTCAATATGCCTAATGCCAATGGAGTACTTTTTTATAAAAGTGTGTCAAATGAGTGAATGAACCAACAGCGTCACACTAAATCACGGAGAAACCCCAAATCAGCTGAATATATTACACAACATACTTTGGACCTTGCTTGTCATTCATTATCCTTGGCAAATAAGATTTATTAAAAAGCAAAGCCAATTAAAGTACAAGAAGGCAAATTCTAATCAGTATCCTGCTCCTTTCTGAATTCTATGTAGGCTGGATGTTCCTCTGACAGTCATCACGACCATCCTTCCCTCCCCAGGTACACACTCATGCAATCATACTCAACAAATGGGGAATCACAGAAGAAACAGCTTCATTAGTTCACCAAGAAGCACCACAGAGAGCCAAGACCCATGTTTCTACCGCTGGCTACAAATTCTGACTCCTCCGATTTTCCATTTGTAAATAGATCTCCAAAAGAAATCAGCCCGAGGGCTCTGAATGGCTGTAGAGCTCTGTATGAGCACTGAGGCTGACAATCACAAACCCCGTGAGCTGCTCAGATAGGCAAAGCAGGTGCCCTACTCAGACATGTTCCCTCCAAGTCCTCTAACACCTCCAGTGCTGTCAACCTTTATCTGATTTTCATTTGTAAATGAAGTTGCACAAATCTGCAACAATAAAGAATATTGATAAAATCTTTGTTAACACTTGGCATCTCTCATTTTCTAAAAAACATAAACAAGATCCCCATTCAGGCAACTCCTAATTGTGCTGGCCACGTTTCATTTACTTTCACCACCAATTCAGCAGCAATCTGTCAATATTTGTACCGAAAATTACCAAATGCTCTAAATTACTTATCTCAAACTAATTATACATTTACATACATATGAATGTTATATACTGAAAGTTAAACATCATTCCTTTATTGCTGAGGTCTATACATAAGGCCTCCCAAATGAAAAGTAGTACAAAGTCAATTTAAAGAGAGTTTAAAAAAATACATTTTTCTGATTTAATATAAGCTCGGTATTTTCAGCACAGCTTCACAATCTTTTTCCTTTATGAAAGAATAAAGTCAAATGTTTTTTCACTATATTGGGCAAATGTAACATGAAATAAGATGGCCCTACAGTAGACCCTTATCGTACCATATTCCAGGAGTTAATCATTTCAAGATATGTATTCGTTCCTGAGTACTTCCTGAGCATGAACATGCGCCCAGACCATGCTTGTTTAAGGAAGCAGAGTGGGGGAAAACAGACTTGGGACATAACTACTATTAACTTACAGGCTAAAGAAGAAAGAGAAAGGCAAATAACTACAATATTAAAAAAAAAAAATCAGTACAATAAGAAGACAGCTCTGTGTGCAGAACTTGAGGTGCATAAAAGAAGGAATAACTAATGGGGCCTGAGATTTGAAAAAGGAACAGGAACCAATGGGGTGGTGAAGCGGGTAAGAACATTCCACATTTGAATCACTATATGTGGAATAGAATAAGAAAGCACAGAAATTTGAAAGAGAAAAAAAATTAATCTGGGATGTCTAGAAAATAATGGGCAATGGTAAACATTAATGTGAGAAGGTGCGATTTAGAAGGTAAAAAGTCATCCCCTTCAGAAAATGTGGAGCAACCAAAGGATTCAAAGCAAAAGAAAGATGGGATCCGATTCATGGATTTTAAAGGCACCTGTGGCAGACAGGCCTGGCCAAAGACAACTTCACCAGAAACAGCTGGCAGAGAACAGACCGGGAGGCAGAAGTCAAAGAGACCCAAGGAAGCTACTGGAGGGTCCAGAACTGGGAGGCCAGCTTTCACCTCCAGCACTGGCAAGGGTTCTTGTTGCAGCAAGCAGCACCGAACAAAGGAAAATAAAGTGCTAAATCTTCCTGTTTTAGTCTTTCAACCATAAGAATCCAACTGAAACAAGTAAACTCATTTAAGGTCAAGTGAACAAATTTCACCAGTTGATTACGTGTGGGAGGCCATGTGGAGTACCAAGATTTAGAGAATGTGTTCTGGGACAACTGGCAAAATCTGAATAATCCCCAGGCTGGGCACCTCTGGGTTAACTGACCTTGAAGAAACATTATGTTCTCTTATGTGTAAAAGGGGACTGATATCTAATTTACTGGTTTGTTATGATCATTAAAGAACATATAATTATCGTCATTATTAAACTATGAAGGATAAAATAATAAGGGATAAACGAATAAGGAGAGGAAGATGTCATAGGTACTATTTTGGTAGATTTTAGTTGATATTAATATGGAAGAAGCAAGCTTATGTAAATTTAATTCTAGATGAGCTATTCTTATAATGAAGAGAGACTGGTATTGGAGATAGAGGCATTCAGATAGGGAAAAAAAACCTCCTTCTATGCTTGACTACCCTTCATGTTATATTCAGTTTCCAGAACTACCAATGCATCCTTATTTCAGTCTCCCAATCTTCAACTGAATTCCCAGCTGCCGGAAAAAAAAGAAAAAGTCTAACCTCTCTTGCAACTATGAAATTAATTATTGACCAATGTGACATAAGCAGAAGTCAGTAAGTACATGGGACCTCTCTGAAGGAGGGCCAAGCTCCTTCCTCTTCACTCTTTTTTCTATCCTGCTGCTGAGATAAGTCTGATGACTGGAACCATTGCAGCTATCATGAACCATGAGGACACGGGCCACATCACAAGGGACAGCAGAGTAGCAGAGTTCTCAACTACTTGGCTACTGTCTTTGACTACATGAAATAATCTAGGAAGCTTTTAATAAAATATTCATGCCTCACCCTGAAATATCTAGACTTAACTGCTGGGTTGGGACCAACACGTGAATATTGGGGTATGAGTATTAGAACCTTCCCAAATGAATAAAAATGTGAAGCTAGAGTTGAAATCCCTCTAATCTAAAACACATGTTTATCAATCCTTTATATTATTTAATACCTAAGTGATATAAAACAGTAATAATGCCTGCCACTTAATGAATATTGCCATTATGCTAGGTAAGTTTCCTGCAAATTAATTTACTACATTTTCTAACTCAATAATACCCAGATGTCAGTATTATTACTTTCATTTTTCTTCTTGGGAAAACTGAGGGGGAATGAGTCTTAGTAATGGACTTGGAGTCTCACAAATTAGTATTCCAGTCCAGAAGGGGCTAAATCCAAAGCATTCTCCTTGCCTCTGCAGTGTTGCCTCTCAGCTGTTTTGCTTCTTTTTATTTCATCTAGAGGAATGCTGGTGAGCAGTGAGAAGTGGGGTAGAGAGGACAAGGAAGAGGGCACTGGCAACATTTAAGACAAGCTTTACTTCTGGGGTCCTAAGATTGGTTTGCTCACCAATAGACCTAATGAAAGTCACTTTCATTAACCATCATGTAGAGCTCTCAGCAAGAGCTCACATTGGTTTTCATGTGAACTCCCCTCTGGTCTAGATCCAGAAAGGGGCCAAGTTCAGATTAAGTTCCAATACATGAACAAAGCACCAGATCCTCACCTATTTTCAGCTTCCTGGTTAAGAAGTTTAAGTAAATCATGTGGAATGCATGCAAAAACTCCCCTCTTTCTTTCCTAATGTTTAACAGTGATTTATAACCCTAGAACATTTGTAAATTTAACAGCCCATCAAAGTGTCTGAGAGCACACCAGTTCTAAGGACTCATTAAGTGACATTACACATAACTTTTCATAAAGTACTGTACAGCATGAATGGGTGGGCAGGCTGGTGAGCAGCCGTGACTACGTAATTTATCGTTTGTAATTTTGCCTTATTACTTCCAAAAACATTTTTAAAAGAAGGAGGGGAACAGTTGGTTACAAAAAAATAAAAAGCACTTCACTACTTTGCCAATACTATAAATCAGAAAGGCAGAAAAATCATTTATGATTCTAAGGATGTGCTAATTCTTTCTCCAGTCACCCAAAAAATGACAAGGACAAAGTTTTGTGGCAAAGTCGTACAGGATTTTAAAAATTCATTTATTTTGAACAGGGTAATATTGTTTCCAACTCACCTCCTCCCCAAATTCTAAAGATCATCAATAAAAAAAAAAAAAAAAAGGTATGGAAGCTTTTTCTAGTATACAAGGGAGAAAAACTTCAGTTAACACATCCTTTAAATGGCACTTCTTTTGCTCCAGAAATATGTAAAGAATTGAGCTCTGAAGCAGGACTTCATCCAACACAACTGGATTTTGCAACACCACTAAAAATCACCCTAATTTTGTCAAAATATTCATCCTACCTTAATAAGTAAAATTAGGACCCTAATAAATGCTGCAATTAAAAAGGAATGTTTATATTTCCTTAGTGACCACAGACTATGTTAGAGTGACAATAGTCAATGGTCAAATTTTAGCATCCCCACCTGCATAAAAAATACTCTTCATATATTTTCTTTAAAACAAATAAATCACAATGCCAGGAATATCATGCAACTTTCCTGGTTTTCATTATTTTACTGTAACTACAGATTTAACTGAATTTAAAAGTTTTAACTATCAGTGCACTGAACATAACATCATAATTATGCTGATAGCACAATGTTCACCATAAAGTAGATCACTTACTGGCTTAGGTCTCCCTTAAAAGATTGATTATCCCCTCTCCTTCTGAACCTGTGGTCCAGCACAGGTGCCTGTAATTCCTTTGCCAAATTCTGCACTCCACTTTTACTAACTTTGCTGACTAAAAATATTCTCTCCATAAATTTCGACAACTTAGTAATGAATAACTGCAGCAGAAATGGTTTTCCTGAATCAAAAGTAAATCCATGGGATTTACATCACCTCAAGAGCAGCCATGTTGAAAATGAACTCACCAAAGCCACAAATGACCCTAGCTAATTCACTTTGGAGTGTTCTTACACATAAGTAACAGCATACATATAGTCCTAGAAAAATTGGTGACTGCTCTCCATGAGGTATTACTTACCTTTAAAACGTACTTAAGGGGGGAAAACGGTTTTCAAAAACATTATATTTTACATGAAAACATTCAACTGGCCAACTATTTAAAATAGCTCCAGCCAAACAATTCAAAAATAATTTCTGTAATTTCTACTAGATTAATTCTATTGTTTCCATAAATTTTCTGTGATTTTTACCTGGCATGCATGGCACTGACCTTAACAAAACTCAAAAAGTGAACATCTAAATATAATTGAAAATTTACCAGTTGAGAGAAGGAAAACGCTTATCAAAATAATTTCTAAACTTATGTTGCAGCAACTAGTATTTAAAACCTACTCTGACTAATAATCAAAGAAGCTTTACTATTATTATTCCTGAGTAAATAAATTCATGCCTACTAAATTGACTTTTGGTAGTTGGCTGGTATAAACTTCATTTGGCAAGTTAGGTTAAATTTCTCATATACATTTCTGTATTTAGCAGTCACCAAAAAGTTAGCAAGGATATTAAATTCACAATTATCCAATTCTTCAACATAAATGAGCAAAGCAGAACCAAGATAAATGAACAAAAACCATCACCAGACAGCATGCCTACTTGATTCTTTTCCTATCAATTAATACTGATTCATATAAACTACATAACATGTTATAATTTGAAGCAATTTATTCACATTTAAAATTATAATTATAATTCCTTATTAATTGGTGTTAAGTAAGAATTACCAGATTATTCCAAAGCTAATATTCCACAATAGCAAGCAGATACAGGTTGAGCAGTCATCTAAAATTAGCTTATTCACTGTAAAATAAAGATTGAATGTTAAGGTATAAAATTATTCTAAATCCCCAAACACACCAGAACCAATTGTGAAATTAAATGTGACACTTTCCATAATTCAAACTACAGTACTTGATTTTTGTCTTTCTCCTCAGCTACCCTTAAATTAAATTAGTCCTATTGATTAGAACTCAGAAATCCCTGTCTTGTTACCATGATTTTCAAATTTTAATAAAATGTATAATTTAGTTGTACACATTTAAGTTGGTTTTCTTAAATTCCAACACAGGAGATTAAGTATAGAGTCACTGAATATCTCAATTCATAGCTACAGATGGAGTAAAAACCAATTTCTTTGCTAACTCACAATTGATAAATTCGTGCATCCCAAATCTGTTTTCAGGCCTTCCATGACAAATGACCATTCACAGAAGCAGGATCTTATGAAATGATTAGCAGTGTGATTTAACTAGGCAGTGACGGCACATAGGTCTTGGAATAAAATGGAAACTGTACACCAATTAAAATGTGTTGCTGTGTACAAATGGTGGTCAGTAGCTTTAGTAAAAGCAGAACTATTAAAACTTATATTTATAAGTCCTTACCCTAGAATTCAGAAGAGTACACAGTATATGTAATTTAAATTTACTAATGATATGTATAGTCTGTGGACAGCAACAGCCTCACTGGACCTGCGATACATGTTGGGTGTTTTGTCCTTATAAAACTTCTCTCTGGTGTTATATTCATATAATAAATAACCTAAAGATCATATTTATTAATCTCAGCCTCTTTTAGTAGTACTTTCAACACACTGAGATTTTGATTGGTTTTTGATTTTTTAATTTCAGAGGAAAACATTTCTTAACAGCATTTTCTTGATAATCACAGTTGGCAGATCTCCAACCCCTAAAAAAAAGATGGGTTCCCAGACCACTCCCAGACCATTTTCCTGCCTCCCCAATCCAAAGCTATGGCACTAGCTCCTGAGCTTAGTCTTTAATAAGTGAACAGTGCTGACATGGCCCTTCTTGTGGCCAGTATTAGAAAATTAATACAGCATCATCAAATATGCTGAAATAATTCACATTACTTCATTAACCCTGGCTTTTTTTCCTCTTAAAAAATTACTGTGTTCCTCCTTTTTAGTTTATTTCCATGTCTCGTTTTTTCTGTGTGTTAGCTTTGGTTAAAATTAATATAGAACTATAACTGAAGAGGACTTCTAAAGTACCTGGAAGATTTGATTTAAGCTCTCAAATCCTCCCAATAAATAGTGATGATGCATTCATAGAAATAATAACAGATATTATTATCATCCACATAGAAATAATATTAAATGTTATTAGTCACTTTATCGTCACCTGAGGAATTGTCTGCAAAGAGTGTTTAGCATGCAAACATCCCTACCAGAGTTACCCTTCTCCTTTACAAAATGCAAGTCAACAACTCACTGTATAGTGCCTGGTCATTTACAACACACATCAAAAATAACTCAGGATGCTAGTTAAAATGAGAATATATTAGCAGTTAAAGAGCAGAAAGCCACAGTTTCTGTGTCATAAGGCACCAATGCTCAGCTGTAAATACATTCATATATATTTTAGTGTAGTGTTTTATTTATTGAATCATGTATTTTATATTATGATGAATTTTTATTTCAATCACCACAACGGTGTTTACGCAAGCTGCAAACATTTGTTTTTACTAGAGGGGAATAAGCCCTATTCATTAGCACTGCTCACTGTCAATTATGAAATACATTTGTTTTCACCATCATTGCTACACAATACTTAGTTCCAAAATATATGTCATTACTTAATGAGAATGAATTAAAACAAAGCAGCACTATTAACTGGGGCTAGATCTATAGTAATCTATCATTCAAATAATAGAAGTTAATGCCTATTAATTTCCTACCACATGCCATGCACAAAACTAAGCACTTCGTGTATATTGACTCAATGTCATCTGTAAAGTAACCTTGGACAGGAGGTACTATTGCCATCCCTATCTTATAGATAGGCAAGAAGATGCACCAAGAAGTTAAAGAAAGTGCCTGAGACTACACAAGTAGTAACTGGCAGGTAACTGATTCTAGAATTTAAGCTCTAAATTCTAAAATAAGCCAATTGTGCCATAATGCCTCTTAAACATCTCGGGTGAATCACATGCTACTTATTACCAGCACCTAGAGAACTTTAATTTTAAAAAGAGATAGGCTTATTAAGTTATTCACATTATATCACTTTAGAAAGTTCAGGTTAGACATAGTGTCAAAAATATATTAGTATATAAAATGAAACACAAAATACAAGGTCCCTAGAATAAACATTTTCCACAAATTGAGTACTTCTTGCTGCATTTCCCCCAATCCATTCATTATCAAAATTCACAACTATGTATAGGGAATATTTAAAGTGTCTATTTTTGTTTCCTACTTAGACTACAAGCTATTCAAGGCCTGGAAAAGCAGCTAATCTATACATTATTGAAAATGCCACAGCACATTGTACCCAGAGAACCTTTGATAAATACTAAATATTACATTCACAATGAGTAATGGCAACTCAACACAAAATTACAATGTAACTTGAAGATGAAATATGAAGCCAAAATAAAATGGATTTGAGTCCCATTCAATATGTCCCTTGTTCAGTCTTTTGAAACCTATGAAAATAGAAGGACTTATTTAGGACAAAGGCAGGCAGTATTTTTGAGGTTTGGGGAAGATAGCGACATCACTTCTGATTATTATTACAATGCTTAAAAAACCAAATCATATATGAAGGATGTGAGAAAAAAGAATGGACAAGCTATCTCATGTGATTATTTTATTTTCTGCATATAGAGAAACTAAATGGAATAGGGAAAGTACATTATCTGAAATTATACTTTTTAGGCATCCTCAGTATTTCTTAAATTTTTGTTTATTTGCCTCTAGAAAAGGGAAAAAGTGTAAGAAGAAGGATGTTTTCAAAAGTTTGAAAACTTTTGAAAGTTTTGAGCTGCTTCTGTACTATTGAAAAATAGCTATGTGTAATACTACCTATTATTTTCATAAAACTAAAATTTTAAATGTCATAATACACCCAACAAAAATTATAGTATTTAGTAAATTATGCTTGGTTACTTTAAAAATTAACAAGTGATTAGTAAATAACTCTAAACACCCTGCATCTAAATAAGCCAAAACTAAAAACATAAAACTATATTTTAAAAATGCATTAAGCCCTCTCCTTTCTATGTATCATTATGTGTCCCTCAACAATGGGAATATATTCTGAGAAGTGCATGGTGCTGTCTGTCCATCACTGATTGAAATGTTGTTATGTGGCACATGACTACATATATACTTGAATATTTGTGTACACACGATACACACACACACACACACACACAAATCAGCATTTTAGACAGTAAAACTAGTATGTATGAAGCTATAATTGTGAATAAATATCATTATCCATTTTTCCAAATCAACACCAAGAATATAGACCATGGACTTTGAGATAATGTTGTGTTAATGTAGCTTCATCATTTGTAACAAATGTACCAATGCGGTGATACATTAGTAATGGGGAAGCTATGCATGTGGTGGGTAGAAGGCATATGGGAAGTCTGTCTTCTGTTCAACTTTACTATATGAACCTAAAACTGCCCTAAAAATAAATAAATAAAGCCTATTACACACACACACAAACACATACATACACACATACACTGTCATTTTCACATATTTGTACATGAAATACACACATACATATGTACATATGTATATACGTACTTACGCACGTGACCTTCATACATGCATATACATACATGTGCATGTATATGCATATGTACATATAAAATTGTGCATATATAAATATAAAAGGACATACTTGTAGACAGCCACATAGCAAACTGTTTTCCTGGACATCAAAAAAATTACTATTTTATGTGGAAATATATGAATTATAATAATTCTTCCCCTAGAACACAGATAATAAGTGATTGCTCAAAACATTTATTGTGTGCCTGCTTTCTTATACAAATAAATATAATTTGGAGACACAAATGTCATATTTTCTTTGTTGTTGTAGATGGACACAATGTCTTTATTTATTTATCTTTATGTGGTGCTGAGGATCAAACCCAGTGTCTCACCCGTGCTAGGCAAGTGCTCTACCACCGAGCCACAACCCCAGCCCCTGTATATTTTCTTAATAAATACAAAAGGTAAATATTTGTACCCTCTTAAATTATCTCTATAGGACAAAAGGTTTTAAGCATCTTTAAAAAAAAATTGATACTAAGTATTAATTTTCCTCTAAAAAGAAAATGGAGGGGAAAGATAAAGTTATCAAAAAAGTTTATGAAGGCTTTAGTAAGGGTCAACTTTCACAAAATAATACATATATTTGAAAGTCTCAATTTATTTTAAATTTCTTCTTCACCTGCTTTTCTCCACAAGTGCATAACAGAATGGGTGCTGGTTCCTAAAGGAATCAGCTAGTCCAGTCTCCTGTAAAGAAGCCAGGGAGCCTCACAGAGACAGATGCTGGCCACACTGCAGGGTCCTCCAGCCACCAGCAGCCCAGCTCAAGGCAGAGAGGAGGAGACACAGGCGGGAGCATTTTAAACTACTGCTTATCTAGCTGCTCCTATCACTCTCCTTTCTCTTTTCAACAATCTTGTCCTTTTTCCCATCTTTACCTGTTTTACCCTGTTCTGTCTCCTTTTCTTTTCTCCCTTATTCTTCACCACTCCCTGCTCCAATCTTTTTTTCTCTCCTCTAACTTATTACACTTATTTGTGTATTGCATCCTTCCACAACACACCTTGACATACTTACAAGAACACACAAAAGATTACAGAAATTCCAGCAGGGAAAAACTTAGCTACCTCAGAAGAGCAGAACTAGCAAATATCAGGTCTTTCATAGTTCTACCTCCAATCATCCATCTTATCAATTAGGATTTTTCTCTTTTTTTAAACACATTTTTTTCTCCATTCTTTCTGCTTATTCTCCATATCAGCATCCCTTACCCCTTCACTTTGCTCTTCTCTTCATCTTTATTCCTCAAGTTCAAGGATGTGCTTTCATAATTAACCAAGAACTCCAAAGCTTCCCTTCAAATAAATACACGTAAAATCTCACCAAATTGTATCTGGACAACATTTCCCTTTCTCCCATCCTTTGCCCTCTCCTTAGCAAACCTAAAACAGAGAATTGAGAGGATGTGTTTTAAATAAACACTCTCCTAGGATGGAAATAATCACAGATGTACATTATGGTTGTGGAAGCTATTCTTTGAAAATATTTTCCGAATCTGCTCACGTACCCAGAAATATTTTATTTAAATTAAGTTAAAAATTATCCTTTCAAAATAACTTGGCCAAAACTACATTTTAGAAATCACCTCATAATTCAGTAATTTTTCTTTCTATGCATTTAATCTGCACTAAACTCATCCTCATTACCAGTGCACTTTTTGTATACAATGCATAATATTTTCCATTTCTTGCTTTCTAATAAATAGCACACGGAGGTATAGCAAGTAGGAACTTCTTCAGTGGTCTACATTAAGTTCATTTTTTTTTTAAGAGTAACTGTGGTTTTTAGAAATGTCTTCCTGCTTTCATTATTATCAGGCCATGGCTCATCATCCTTTTCTGAAGTGAACTAATCCTCCAAAAAGGCCATGAATGTGTGTTTCATGAACAAGTACATGTACACCAGCCAAGAGCGTTTTAAACTACTGCTTATCTAGCCAGTCCTACTCAAAAGTCAGGATCAGACATGCAATTCAGCTACAAAAATCTAATGTGCTGATTCTATCTCCCTTGCCCCTTTTTGGATGCATACAGTTAAGAGAAAAATCTGACAAACTCCAGATAAGCCATAGTCCTTGTGAGGCATCCCCAGGAGCTGCGTGCAAGGCCAGTTTCACTCAGTCCCCCCAGCAGAGTCCCCACTGTCTCTCTGCACTGCTGTGTCACATTATTTCTGCTTTTCTAACTTTTCCACTTCTAAGCACCATCAATTATGCACTAGAATAACAGAGGCCTGGCCAGGCAGTGTAACATAAAGGCCGATTATGAAGATAAATAATTTAAACACCTGCGTGCCATGTTCCTTTTACCAGTGATCGGAGGCCAAGGAAATGTGATGCACACTGAAGGTCCAAATGTACCAGAAGGACCAGTCTGGAAAGAGCAGAGAGTACATTTACCTGCAAACTTCCTGTTCAATGCCCACGCACACCATAGAAAGAGGCAAAATAAATGAACTGTTCACAACCATACTCACAGTTGCAAAAATTGGGTAAGAATAAAAAATGTCGAAGATCCAAACATTCATTCATTCATTCATCCTTGATGTTTGGCCATAGATTCAGTCCAAGAAGTACAGAGAACACTCCAACAGAGGCTGGTATATTACAACTTCTATGAAAAGGTGAACATTTCATATATACAAAGTTTAAAAAAAAAAAAAAGAAAAGAAAACTGTTTCCACATAACATTATTTAAGTTCTAACAAAATGCAAACTCAATGAGCTCTTTACCATGAACTATATAGATTTGTCTGATACTAAAGTATAACTGGGAACTGGCAGGGAATTACAGATGTAGAGGTCACTGGTCTGACCCCTTTTAAAACAACACGTCACCATCTCTCAACTAATTCAGAAACTCTTCAGATCTCTTTATTAGTATCCTCATTTTAAAATTGTAATTTGAAAATTCACAATGGAAAAGAAACTTTCACATGTTCAACAACTACAGAGAAAACTAGTATCCTCCCTATAATGCCCTGGGAAGTTTAAAACTGAGACACAATGATGAATCAGAGAATGCTGTTCCTTATCTACACAGGCAAAATAAATTTTAAATTGGGTCTCAAGCAGCATATACCCAAACTGAAAAAATAAAAAGGGGTATTTTAAATTTTAAAAATTCAGATAACTGCTTCAAATCTATTGATCTCCTTTAAGAAGATCATTCTCAAGGTATAGTGTAACATGTCTAATACTTAAAATTAGTAGAACAATCTCAGTAGTATATACAAGAGTGAAAGGGGCAAGAATAAAAACTGGATACGAGTAGGGATGTTGATAATCAAACACTGACCTTAAAATATATGAAACTCAGAAGTACAGCACTTAACTCATGTCAAATGATACCTGACTTTGCTTTTGGAATGAGACTTCCATTATCTAGAAATATTCCAAAATTAATCCTTAGTCTACATGAGAGCTAATATTACATTTCTAAATGCAAATTGACGAAAACTCTAGGGGGAAAAACCATTTTGAACTGTGGTTTCCAGAAGGCTTCAGGTTTAGTCATGTCAAATTAAAGGGGAGCAAAGCTTCTTAAAATAACATTCTTCTTAAATCGCATCCATATGATTTAGCAAATTGATATAGCCAAAGTCAATAAATCATGAGGCAAGGTTTTTATTTTAATGTATGACTGCTTTTATTTTATTTTTTTGCTTTGAGCCCTCTCTTTATAATTTTTTAGCTCAAAGTTAGATGTGCACTCTTGTCTAGGTAAAACGAGCTACTTCTAATGTAATGGGTTCTTGCTTTTCAATGTCAACCCACCACCACCAGTAAAAGAAATCACCCCCGCCCCCAACAGTTCAGCAGGGCAGAGCTGGCTGCCTCTGTGGTTGGACCAACATGCAACCCATTAACTGCCTTTCAGTCGGCAGTATTTGAATTTGTAGATTTTTCACCACTTTTCAATGTGTAAGTGCTTCTTTTTTCTTAACCCCAGGGATTTCGTTTTGTGCTGACACATACCCAAGAAGCAATCTCCATGAAACTATCCTTTTAAGGCAAGCGTTTTTTGCACTACTTAATGATGGGTGTTTAAGAGAAATGGTAATTATGATAGATTTTGAGCCTTAGGTAACAGACAGCCTCACAGTGAGAGGGTTCACTACATTTAAGACCAAACTTCTCATTAAGAAATGGAGATGTATCAATTCAGCTCTATGCAGACACACTGACAGTGAAGTCCAGGTTAGTAAAAGCATTCATCCTTAGGATGGATGGTCTCAGGAGTGAGCCAACACTCAGCAAGGTCATGCTAATTCGTCCAGACTGTGAGCAAATGAAAATTCTCAGGGACAATTAAACCTAAGGAACATTGCTTGGAAATATTATTAAAAGTATCAATGCTTAAAATACCATTCTCTTCATTCTTATCCTTTTTATAACTTAAAATTTTGGCTTAAATAAGTCACTTAAAGCAATCATACCGGATATTCTGTACTTTGTAACTGATGCTAGATCACACCTTCAGACAAAAGCAATCTAAAGTTCTTAACCATATGAGCAATAAAACTACCTTGAAAATGTATTATATGTGTATATTAGTGAGCATGTATGTACACATGTGTTTAGCATATATATTTATGTCTCATTTAGCTCCCTCAGAATATTCCAGATAAATGCTACTGTTAAAACATAAAAGTAATCATAAGGAAATCCTTGCACCAAGATGCCATGACCTCAATCCCCCAGCATGTTCATGCAAGTTCCTTGCCCAGCTTGCCTGCCAAGATGGCAAACAGAACTTAATATTTTATGGAGCCCAAAGCACAAACCATGTTCAAATTCAATACAAGTAAAGGCTTTATCTCCACCTTCAAATCTCCACCTTTATAGATTACTAATCCAAAACAGAAATCAGAAAGCCATCCCAAATGATATGTAAGTTTCTTCTGGACACCCTTGAAGTTATAAATGAAATGGAAATTCTGAAATAAATGATTGATTTATCTGTTTACTTTCAGATATTTGTTTCCAGAAGAGTTGCCATATCCCGTTACATTATTTATTACAGCTAAAGTAACTTGGAATATGTGATCCAATTTTTTCTCAAGAAGATCAGATCATGTTCTTGAATATGGATGGCATAACAACAGTCCCTCTTATAGAGCTAAATCCCAGGAAGACTGTCTAAAAAAGAATGAGTAAAACATGGGCAAACGTAGTTCCATAATAGCCAGCTGTGAAGGTTATAAGGTTCTGGCAGGGAATGGCATGATGATACAGAGCAATAATCTATAAACCATCAAAAGAGAACATGAAAAGTATTTAGCGTTTTATAAATATTTGAGAGCAAAGCAAGCATCTCTGGTTCAAATCAGCAAGATTTTAAACTTTCTGGTTTTATAAGAACATCCTACTATAAATCTTTCTAAAATTTGCCTGCTTTTTGTTTATTTTATTTTATCCAGGCCAGTAATGACCACGACAAATACCTAAATGCTGAACTAAGCAAGATTCTATCCCTAAATTTTGGGTGGGAGGCTTAAATTTCTTGTACAAAGCCAACGACAGTAAATGAGTTCATATTGCTTACTTTCCTTTTGATAAACTGTAACCAAAATTTACCATCTTTATAGAATTTTAAGGAGAATCAAAAGTGCGGAAAAAAATAAGATTATGACCATAGCCTCTCCCATGTTTAATCTACCCTCAAAAAAGACTTTTGGTTAAAATAAATCCTTTCAATCTGTAATATCCAGAATGACAAGAAGTCCTGTGACTCTAGCCTGCTTCCAGCATCTGTCAAGAAAATCACAAACCTAACTCTCAATTCATGGGAGAATGCTAACAGAAGATGAGTAATGCTTCAGACAGAGAAAGCACAGTATTAGAAAGGTTCAAGACCAAATATCCATAAAGCTGCAAGGCACTTTTGTTGTTGTTTGCTATTCAAGTTTAAGTTTCTAAATTAATACAGATAAATATACAGATAAACAGATGATGAACACATTATTTTAACTGAAACTTTTTAAAATAGAAGACAAATCACACACATAATTATATACATGCACATTAGTGTGTGTGTAAAATCAGTTTAAAATTGGAAAGCCCCATAAGCATAACACAATAGTTTTCTTTTTTAGGATACTTCTATATTTCAATTACTTTTGATTATGAAACCACCTTGAATGGTTTCTGCTTTCCATCCCACAGGAGATCTTATCAAACATATACTACTTTATGATCTCACCTATGTGTAGAGTTTAAAACAGTAGGACTCACAGGAACAAACCCTCTTAGGAGTGGGTGAAAAGATGTTGGTCAAAAGACATAAATTTCAGTGAGGGGGAAATAAATTCAAGAAATCTATGGTGACTACAGTTAATAGCAATATCTTGCACACTTGAAAACTGTTAAGAAAATAGATTTTAAAAAAGAAAATAGAAACTGAATGTGCAGAAATACATAGTTAAATAGCTTAATTTAGGCATTCCACAATGTATGCATATATCAAAACACTGTGGTGTATGCTATAAATATATGCAATTTTTATCCATCAATTAAAAATGATGGAAACCAATTTTACCACTACTTACTTACTACTACTGGTAGTAAGAATTCAGCATTTAGTTATAAAGGTGCTTCATTTAAAACAATGCATTACCTTCAGCATCTGCCACTTTGTCACTTTTCTCCATCCCTCAAATACAGAATAACCTGCATAAATTGGAATTTTAAATATTGGGTTATACTTCATATTTTCTAGAATACCACTGCTTTAAAAATGGCAGAGGAGGATAGTAAAATGACACTGTTCATTCAGTAAATTTATTAATTCAACGCTTAATAACATATCTGCTTAAGCAATAGCATACCAGAGGCAGCCTGGTGAAATGGTGAAGAGCACAGGCTCTGCAACCAGCTGCCAGAGTTTGTAATTAGAATTCTGCCACTTGCTAAAGGTGTAACTTCATCAACGCACTTAATCTCTCTGTGCCTTTGCTTTCTCATCAGCAAAATGAAGATGGCAGTAATAGTATCTACATCCTACGGTCATTATGCAAATAATGCAACTTAACATTTGCACAGTACTTGAAAAGAGACTGGCACATAGAAAGAGCTATGCATCTTTTTTCTTATCACAAATTTTTTTGTGCAGACCAGAAATACAGTTAAGTACTCTGTGCAAGACCCAACTCAGCAGAATGGGAGCCAACAGTGGTATTTTTATTCTAATGGCACAGCTAAATAAGAGCAAGCTTTACCTATTATTAGTGCCTTTACAAACAATAAACAAATAAAGAAATAAGCATTTCATTTCACTTATTGATTATTAAAGAAATGTGTATTAATACAATCTCTCACTCTTCTTTATTAAATGTTTAAAAACTAATACCCAATGTTGGTACGATATAATGAAACTATAAAGCAACTTGAACATATTCCCCCAAATTATATAATGTTAATACTGTTTGACTCCACAATCCTGCTCTAGTGAAAAATCAACGTATGAGAAAAACTTGAAGCAAAATAAAGTTACTTATATATCACTAGTCTTATGACAAGTTAAACAATATAGATTTCTAAGGGTAAGTCAGTATTTTTAAATAATCAGGAGGTTTGGGATATGCTACCTAAAACCAGATCTCTCCATCCAGGCCTGTCATTTGTTATTCCTATGTTAAGGCACCAAGAGGTTCAGACTTAACAGCATTTCTTTAATTCATCATTTCCCATACACATGGGTAACAGAAACTTTGGGGAAGTTCCCATTGAACCACTTTTCCACAGAACAAGATGCAAAACTATAGGTGAAGCAGGTGATGGTTCGTCTTCTTGATGAAAATATGTGCAGTCACTGACAAGGATAGATTTCAGTATTATGTAGGCTGCTTCGAGCAACATGGCAAAAATATTTATTGAGAGAAAAAAAGCTAGAGTCAATCAATTTGTTAATAACCAAGCATATAAGGGAAGCTCAAAGGGAAATATCCCAACATGAAATGGAAAATTGTGTGTAAACGTTTCTATGCTACCATGCTACTTCTACAATAAAAACAAGTTCCACAGTAAGAATAAAACCAGTGTGACTTAATGACATCAAGTCCCATCTTCCATCTTCCTGATTTGGAAGTATAGTTTGTTTATCTGGTAGTTACTTTAATAAAGCCTGAGGGGAGAATCCTTACTCAAAGTGACCTGTAACAAGAACGCAGAAAACAAACAGAGCGATCATTCAGCCTCACCAGAGGAATACATGGAAGCAGCCAACCCTGTCAATTTGAAAGAGGCTAATGAAACATTATCTGCAGGTGAGCGGACTGTCTCGCAGCATTACAACTCCAAGCTATAAATGATTTCCTAACCACAGAGGCAACCACTATACAGATACTTTGAAAGACAAATGAGAATGCTGCCACATGCAAGGTCAATCACAAACCTCCCACAACCTGGGTGCCTCCTCTTCCCCCAGGAGATGACTGCGACACCACTGGACATGGCTGAGCAAGACACACCAGAGTCCCTTCTTTTTCATTTCTGCATTTGAATTTCAGCACCCTGGTACACATAGCTGTATATCAAATATATGTATGTATAACTTAAAGCTCACACATGCTTCAGAAACTGATTTTCCTTGTGTTACAGAAAATGAATAAACATCAATAGCCAATCCTTACAATCGTTTGATTAAAATTACTATAGTTTTAAGAAATCACTATCTAAGAGCCTGATAGGCTGTGGACTATGAGAGGAGAAAAACAAAAACCCCAATCAATAATGAACATTTTTATCCAAGAACTTTATTAATACTTCCACTCCCCAGGTTTACTGGGACTGTGATTTTATTTGATGCGATACATTCCATTTAAGGATTTCCTTTTCTTTTTATGACCTAATGATGCATTTAATTTTTAATTAAATTTTATTTTGAAGCATAAAGAGTATGTATAAAAGCCAAAGCAAGTGTGCAGCATCTGTTCATTGCATCTGCACTCGCTACCACAAAAATTAACCTTAATCTAAAGAGGCACAAATGGGTTTTTATGCCATCGGGAGACCCAAGTATTTAAAAATCAATGACTGTCCACCCAGACAAAGAACAGCTGTTTCCTAATATTCCAGCTGCATAGTGAGCCCATGTTCTACCCAATGACTAGCCTCAAATAGCCCACACCCTAGTTTCCTCAGTAAAATCTGTCAGAGAAGGACACTATCTAAAAGCCATGACATAGACAAAATGGAGACAAGGCAGAGTGGACCTGGCCCAAACAGATGGCATATTGAGAGGTCCCTTCTACAGCCACCATTCGGTAATTTAGTAAAATCATAATCAATGTGAATTCCTGCGTCCAGAAATCTATCAAATGAGATCATTTACCCATTTGTGTTTAAAGGCCAGGGAAGCGGGTGGGGAGATTGAAAAGATGTTAGTCAAAGGTCAAAAAAAAAAAAAAAAAAATTCAGTTAGGTAGAAAGGAAGTTCAAGAGATCTACAGCACAACATGGTGACTATAGTTAATAACCACATAGCATGCACTACTGCTGAGAGTAGATCTTAAGGGTTCTTACTGCAAAAATTGATAAGTATTCAGATTCACTCTCAGAACTAAATAAGTATGTGAAGTAATGCTTATGTTTGATTTTGTCATTTAAGTTTATACATGTATCAAAATATAATGTTGTATGACATACATATACACAATATTTAGTTGTCACAAAAAAAGAAAGAAAGAAAGAGAGAGAGAGAGAGAGAGAAAGATCTGAGAATGTTGAACCAAGTCATATCCCATTAGAATAGGGGTATGTCGTCCTTCCCCCACCACGGCCAACTTCTGAAGAACATCACAGACAGGAGAAGACTGCCAACTAATCAGAAGGCTGTAACATTCTCTGAAATATGTGTACGTCTACTTTTCCTGAAGGACATGAAGCCAAGATGCTATGAAGAAAAGGAAAGTCATATGTTTACAAGATGAAAAGAAAAAGGGATATGAGAAGGGGCCACGGTTGTTGAAAACCACTCCTTGGCACACTAGCATTTTCTAGGAATCCTTTCAGGGACGACTGTAACTGAAATATTCCATGAGGAAGTGTAGAAAGGAGTAAATATTAAAAATCGTAGATGAAAGACAGACCTATGTTCTAAAATGTCATTTTGCCTCCTGCTTTTTCTACCTGAAAAAAATTAATATAAATGATTTTAAAGGGATCCTCATCACAGGAGTTCTGACAGGCACTGGATCATGTGACTTTAATGGTGGCAAGTCTGGCTCATGACAGATTCAACTCCAGCCATTTAAGGTAGGATAAATCAAGAGGGTTGTGGGATAATAGGAAGAACTATCTATTGATGGCACAGAAATTCATCCCTCTGTTAAACACTTGCTGATTTACCCCTGGAGCCCATGGACTGACTCGCTACTTCAGTGATCTGCCATCCACAGCATATCCTGGGGTGCTGCCTGGACCCAGCCATCTGGGCCCCCAAAGGACCCACCATTCCAGCCTGAATGGTGATTGTCTCCAGAAGCGCCTTCCCTGTGTTTCAGGCATCAGGGTTTATTAAAACCCCAGAGGGAAGTAATCCCTGAATGCCACTAAAAGATCTCCAGCTGCTACCGTTTATGAAGTAGGCTTGACAAGACAGGGGAGCTCAAGAGAGGGGAGGAGGAAGGACAGGAAGAGAGAAGAATTTAGACAGGGGCAAGTTATCCAAACAGAGCCCCCATCAAGAAAGAGTCATGTTTTATCAGCTTAAGCTTTCCTGCCTCCTTTCCAAAGGTATTTCCCCCCATGACTCTCATTAATTCTTTTTTATAGCTGTCTACTTTCTTTAAAAACTAATAATAATAAAGGCAGCACATGGCCAGAGAAAGTCTCTTAAGTGTGTGAAAATTAGAAAGACTGGCCAGATGAATTACCTGGCTTCCCTAAAAACCAGGGAAGAAAATGGTTTTTTCATGGAAAAGAATTAGAGTAGCGCTCAGTATCTGTCTCTCCCTTCTCCATTCTTTTGAAAAGGTCTTTTCATCTCATTAAGTTAAGCTGATTAATAAAAATTCAGCAGTTTGCCCATGGATCCTTTAGAAGTGGTGATACAAGCTGAAAGATGCAGGCGGAAGGTTTTTGTGCTGGAAACAATGAGGGGAATGACTTCTTAAATCCGTCGTTGTCATCCTCCATTAGAGATAAATAGACACCTCGGCTCAGATTCCTCCAGCACTCACTGGATTGCTACTTGCTATCTTCTAGTAGCCTTCAGAAAAAAATTTAGTGCTTACTCAAAAATAAGAATGGAGAAAAAGAAACATTATTTAGAAAAAAATATGTAGTGAGAACATTTTTTTCATTTCAAAAATATTAAAATCAGTGAACAAAACATGATCTATATTAATAGAAAATTTATTAAAGAGAAAAGGTAATTTTACTAAAAGAAATCTCATATGTAAACAGAACTTTATACTTTCTGCTGTCAAGCAAAACAAGACGATAACCCCAGTTTCTTTCACAAATTTTTTTGTCATCCAAAAATATCTTCGTTATTTATCTAGTTAGTATCTGACACATAATAGATGCTCAAATGAGAGTTAATAATTTTTGTAAATTTTAAATGACTATAGTTTACCTTTAAAGATTAAAAAAAAGATGACATTTATGTAATGTCATGACTTGCACATTTTTTCAACTGTTCAGGCATGAGTTAAATTCAACCAGAAAAAAAAAAAAAGTCACAATATATTTATTACTTGAGAAGCTCTAAATATAACACAAAGATAGGTACATCTGACTGGTAGGTGCTGAATTATTTTCCTAACCTCCTCTAACCTTGCATAACACTACACAGTTCATTTGAATTCTGTTCAAATTATTTTTCCCACATGACAGAATTAAACTTGTACTATTTCATGATACTTTGTTTAAAAGTTCTCCTGGTGTTGGTTGATATAGCTCCAAGGTAGAGCACTTGCCTAGCATGCATGAGAACCCCAGAGTTTGTTCCCCACCACTACAAAATAAATAAATAAATATTCAAAAGTCCCCCTAAGTGGCTTTATTCTCTATTCATATTGAAAACTACCAAATTTATTTCTATCAAATCTTTATGTGCATGTTATAGTGTTTTAGAGTGATTTAAACTAAACTGTCCATATGGTATTAAAAAAGTTTTATAGGCTGTCTGATTCTATCATTAAATTTACCCTAAGACACTAAATAAATACCTTTGTCTGAATCTTACTTCAAAAGGATTTTGGAGGGGAAATTATTTTCACTTACTCTTGTCTATGAATACTGCATATATTTTTAGGCATCAAGTCTTTGCAGAATAGCCCCAACTGTTTAAAAATGTTAGGCACTTTTAAAGATGTAATTCATGCCTTGAGGATGCTAAAACAAAAACTATAACCATAAAAGGCTCATTCCAAATCTTGACCAAATCAGATATTTAGTTATTACTATTTTGTCCACGTAAATATGGAGGATCATCACTATTAAGAAAGTCAAACTTATTTCACCACACACTCCCTGTGGCCTGAAGCCCATTCTGTTTTGCTATCATCAATCCATCTTTTCAAATACCTAAGAGGCTGAGCCCAAACAATGCAGCTGAGAAAAACAATGAATGAGGAACTATTCACATTTCAACTGTGAAGTCTAATCATAGGTTAGCTGGGACTTCCAATTAGCAGATAAAAAATGGGTGAACTGAAGCGAGGTTCCTTTTCTTTGAGATAAATGATAAATAAAATCTAAACTGATACAATATGTGTAGTATCTAATATTTATGGTGTAGTTCAAAGGGTACAAAATTATAGTTATACAGGATAAGTAAGTCCAGAGATATAATATACTGAAGACTCAAGTTAAGGAGAGGTATTTTGTTGTATATTGAAAATTTGCTAGGAGAATAGACTAGATGTGCTAATTTGCCTGACTATATCAATAGTTTCACTATCAAAATAGCATATTACACCTTAAATATACACAAAAACAAATTTTAGAGTTTTTAAAACACTAAATGCTAAGTATTATCATTCTTAGATTTTAAAAATTCTACAAAGTGCCTACTGTGTACCAAGCACTATGCTTTCTACCATAAACAAGCCATAACTGACACCAGGTAGATTACAAGTGTCTCATGTTGCTATTTTCTATGAGGCAAGATAGTTATTACCAAGGGATAGTAAAGAGTAATGAGTGGAAGAGAGCACTGACTAAACGCCTTGGTGCTAGTTCTTTGATTAATTTACTTGAGTTCATGGGTCTGCTTGTTAACAGAAATAGGAAGGATCACACATACTCATGCATGTTGGGCACATCAATATTGAAAGAGATACCTGTTGAGAAAATGCTATATTGCTTCCAAAAAATATGGACATGATGGGGTGAGGAAGAGACTGTCACTTACTACCAGTGGGCACTGTCACTGAAAGTGGTTCTTAAAGTGGAATTTTCTTGATTCCAAAGAAAAAGTAGGAAAAAAAAAAAAAAACCCAAAAACTTACTGGAAAAGTTTCATCATATAGGAATTTTCAGGACAAGTTCCCCAAGTTCTTCCAGAAACTGAATCTCTTATTAGATAAATTTCCCTGGAATCTGGGCTTCTAAATGATTATTAGCTCATTGTACACAACTAATAAGCATGTTGAAATAAGCTATAATGTAAAATATAGTTACGATATGCATAAGGCCCCTATAACACAAATTATTGATTTTCTCCAAAGATATCATCTTTGTGATGTTGTCAACTTGACAACAATTTTAAAAAATGACATATAGTAGGTACAATGATGTTAAATGCATTGTGTGTGCATATAAATAAAAATAAAATAATTTTGTCATCTTTTTTGTTCAATTCTGGAAACAGGAACAAATTTTCACTACAAGTGTACAGCTATTATATAAAACATCTCACAATTGTAAAATGAATATAATTGTCTACATTACATTATTAGTAATTATAAAAGGGAAAAAATCATAGTCTCGATTAGCACTGTCATATAAGCTCTTATTTTAAGAAGGTATTCCAAAAATAAGTGTATTTGTACTTGAAAATATACATGGGTAAAATAAACCTTTAATACTCATTCTAATAAAAAAATCAAAATATTACAGAATTATAAGTTAATAGGCATGAAAATCCAGATTCTCTGAAAGTTAAAGTTGGATTATTAAATTCAGTCAGATTCCTTTTATTAGAAAAGAAGGAAATGAAAAATATTATGTCCATGCCCAACAAACTACTAAATGAAGAATACACAGGCAAACATACATTTGCTGCTGGTAAAGGCTACTGCTCACAAATCAATCTACCTGGATGAGAACAAGACCTAACCTCTAAGAGGACACATCTTCATGCTCTGTGACTATGATTAGTGTGCCAAAACCCTTGCTGTCACAGGAAATGGGGTGAATCTAGTCTAATCTACCCATGAAACTGATTATGAATAATCTGACCAGAAACTGCCAAGAAAAAAGACCCTGAAGTGGACCAGGCATATCCAAATAAATGAGCTCTGTAAGCATGACAGTCCAATGCAAGGAAAACATAGAACAGGTGAATTAGCTAATTATTCATTACTGTTTATATATCTATCTCTACATTTACCAGCATCTTGAGGCAAATGCATTTAATACCTTAAAATGTACTAAAAATGTAACTGGTTTTCTGGTAGAATCATTCCTGCAGAAAGAACTGGCATCCTAGAACTTACATGAAAGATTCAGTACGTCTTGTCCACTTAAGTTTTTCACTAATTAGTAAAACAACTTTTGAAATGCCCATTTCACAAGAGTTTACCATTATATTGTTTATATTTTAGTAATCATAACTAAAAAATAAATGCACATAATTTGAAGAATTATATAAAAATTAGGATAAAGAATGTGGCTGTGGAATCATGTTTGTACAACTGTGATAAAGATTTATATTGTATACTTGTATGCTGAATTATAATACACATTTTCCAAATTTTTTAGAAGTCTTCCTCTTTCTTCTTCTTATCTCTTCCCAAAGGCAAGGGAAAATTAAGTGAAAACCAGTTTCAGTAAATCAACTTATGGTAAATATTATAGCTATAAAGTGAATTTTTTTATTCTTTGTCTTTTTTTGAGGCACTTAATATTTTTAAAATTGTTCTTAATTTTCAAAATCAACTTAAATTGGGAGATTAACCAAATACAATACAGTCAAGATTTCCTATATCAAATTTCAGGACTGGATTAATCAACTTTGATCAATAAAAGGGATGGGATTATTCATGTTACACATTATTCTTCTTACTGATTAACTATAACTTCTGTTTTGTTTTCCCAAGTATAAACCTTTAAAGTCATATTTGGAAATAAAACGGAAAAAAAATCTTTAGAAAAATCATTAGAGTCATATTTGAAACTAATAAAAAAAAAGAACTTGTGTGTTCTCTTCAAATTTTTATGCATGTTGTAAACATGCATAAAAACAAAATAATAAAACAAAATTGGGGAAAGGGAAATCACCTATATTTTTTAATTCAAGGAAGTTTAAAAAGCCAGTAGACTCATGAAGTTGAAAGTGACTTCACAGAGGACAATGATTCCCTCATTTCACAGATGAGGAAACTCATCTTCACTAGGGTTAAGCAACTTGCCCAAGGTCAAACAGTTAACAGTGTCCGGGCCTTGCCAAATTTCATATCTTCTGAGTCGGATGCTCTTGCCTAAGAGATTAACTAATTCAATACCTTGTCAAGAGAATCCTGGGGCATTTGATGATTTGCTTCAGGTTGAACATCTAGTTAGATAAAAAGACAAAGGTGACATCCATGTTCGCTGATTCTAGCCCTTGGCAGTTTCTGAAAAGACATTACTTCATCTTCCAAATGGATAAAATCAGAAAGGAGAATTTTCACACAATTAGCACAATGATTTCAGCTATTTTTTCAAAGCACTGGGCAAGAGGCAGCCAAGAAAATAAAGTCAACGCACAGACAATGGATCGTATAGGTTAATTCTTAAATGATTAATTCTCTAAATTAATGAATAGGAATAATAATATAATTATGACACTTAGGTGCACCAAGCATTTTACATGCATTTAGTTTCTCATGGAATCATCCAGTTTTGCAAATAAACACATCTTCCCCATTTTACACAAGTGAAAACTGAGAGTTGGAGAATAGAAGCACCATCTGAACCCAGGTTACCCTGACTTCAATGTTAGACGACGCACTCTGACATCTCTGTATCATAAGACATTTTTGGAAATAAAATGATGAAAAAGATAAAAATTCCTTCAAAAGTATTTATTAATAGCTAAAATTTATTGTCCACAGACTATGTACAAGGTATTATTCTAAGCTTTATATGCAATAGTATTTAATTATTACAATGACCTTTTTGGACAAATATATTAGTATTTCCATTTACTGATGAGGAAGCTGAAAGGTTGAAAAGCTAATTAACTTTTCCAGGACCTCAGCAATCAACAAATACAAGAGCAGAGAACTGGGCTGGGGTTGTGGCTCAGTGGTAGAACGCTTGCCTAAGATGCACGAGGCACTGGGTTCGATCCTCAGGACCACATTAAAAATAAAATAAAGATATTGTGTCCACTTAAAAAAAAAGAGCAAAGAACTATACCCAGAATTCATCTCAATTCTTAAACATCATGGATCAGCCCTTCTGTGGTGTTTCTTCATATAAACCACAATCTCTACCTCAAGAATCTTATAATCTAGTAATGGGAACAGAACACAAAAATACAGAGAGTGTATATAAACTAAAGTATTATTCTTATATCAATATTACCCATATAAACAACTAAACTAGAAGAGGAGGTAATGGCTTCCACTGCTAGGGTACAAAGGGCTATCTATGCATGAAGGATGAATTGCCTTACGTTTCAGGGCACAAACTACACCTCATAGACCTGCGTCTGTCTAGGAAAGCAGGCATACATATCAGATAAAGTATGTGCCAAAACTCTTTCTTCTTTCTCCATGCTGTATCTCTGGAGATGAGGGGGAGCCTCATCCACTCACATTTTATCAGGAGATTTTCATCTTTGAAACTAAACAGGAAAAATTTACTGACTGTTAAGCTAAAGGGTAAAACTCTTGTAAAGGAAGAAAACAAAAGGAAGAAGATGGGGGTGGAAGAATTTGGGACACAATAGAACATAACGTCATTTCAAGCACACATATGCTATTCCCTACCATTTAAAAAAAAAAACTATGACTTCATGCTAAAAATGTGCTTATTGTAGAGTAAGCAAAATATACATCTAAAATTTTATGCAAATCTCTATTGTTACTATGCTAATTGAAATTATTATTATGGACTCAAAAGTGTGTAAATCTCGACTGACTATAGGAATAAATTTCCTGACTGTATGATTGTTAAATTCTAAAACTTTTATTCAAAGAATATCCAGAATTTCTTCTGAAAGTCCTCAAAAATAGCTCTATACATTGGCCAACCCTCCGGAATCATGCTGGCAGGGGAGGAGGGCTGGCTGGCGTGTGATTCCCCAACAGTCCAATTGTATATACGTTATGGTCTAACAATTAGCTCCAAAGAACAAGTGCACAAAACATTTAACCTCTTTGTACTAATTATTTGCTGTGAGTGCAACAGTTGTGGCTTGCTACCTCAGTCCATTAAACACTCAACAAGGAGGAATCCAAGTGTGCATTTTTAACACTCCTTTCATATTAGCATATAGTCCCTATCATTTTCCACTGTGCCTCTCAGAAATTCTGTCCCAAGGTCACCCTCTGACATTTCAGAGTCCTGTTAGACTAAGTATGTCACTCTACACAGCCTAGCTGAGTGGTTAAGGGCCACTTACTGGCTAAGTGGCTTTCGGTTAGTTTAAAATATGCAAAACTCAGTTTTCTCATCTGTAAAACAAGAATCATTATAATACAACTCTCATAAGAGCTCTTGTCAGGATATATAAATGATAATGACTGTGAAGCCTATAAAGCTCTGTGCGTGGTATACAGTAAGTGCTCAATAAATGGGAGTCAATTCCTAGAGGGAAACACAAACACTCCTGTGGCCTATACAAGAGGAAGTGTCTCTGCCACAGCATGTTCCTATTTGCTTCTGAGAACAACACCAAGCCCTTCTCTCACTAGGGCCCTTTTGAGGATGTCATTCAAAGAGCCACAGGGGCTCCTCACAGCCCTTTCAGAAGCCTGGGAAGAGAGGTGAGCACAGCCTAGACCTCATCTCTCTGAAATACAAACCGAGTTTTTTTGGGTGATTTTGATTTGTTTTTGTTTTACACATTAATTTTCTGCTAATGATTTTTATGAACAATACTTTCTGTCTAAAAAGGGAGTTTGGAAACAACTGCTTAATTTGCAAATGAGAGAAACAATTCAGATATAGTAGAGCATTCCAAGTTTCATCTAGAAATATCAGAATTGACCTACGTTTTATATCCTACCATGTAACTACTTACAAACCAAGTCTCATTTGAAGTATTCAGCATATTAACCAGTACTTAGTTATATTTACAAAGCAATTACCCAGTGACTAAGATATACAACAGTGCAGAACAATTGTAAAACATTTAGAAACCTATTAACCCATCTATTATAAAGTCATTATAACTTGTCTCTTGATGTTACAAATGGAGCCTCATGAGCATGAAGGAAGAAGGTATATGGGGGGTCTCTGTGAATCTCTCTTTCAATTTTGCTCTGAACCTAAAACAATTCTAAAAACATTACAATCTTTAAAAAAGCAAAACCACAGCCTTACACTGATCTTGTGCAACATGGCCAACACACCTTTCCAGCCCATGCTTCTGATGTTCTTGCCAGATCCCTTTCATTCTGAATAAACTATTTTCTATCCCCCAAATTTATCCCAGCAGACCTTTGCTCTTGTTGCTAAGGATCCCTGGAATATTCCTCTACCACTTCCATCCCTGACCACTAACATCATATCCATTATTCAAGACGTAGACTAAATTATTTCTCTTCCAGGAAGAACTTCCTGACACCCCTGAACAGACGTGCTTTCCCTCTATGTCCACAGCATTCCATGCTTTATGGTGACATTATTTGTTCTAATATGTTAGTAAAGCAGAATAGTTTGGAAACTGCCTTGGCAATTAATGAATATTCTAATCGCCCTGGTATTTGCCTACATGTGGTCTTTAGCATCGATATGTTCACATGAAACATCACGGAGGGCTATGTGTACAAAGTGATACTCACACTATCAGTGGAAATGAACAACCCAAACATGCTATTGGTTTTTACTGTGTATTTATTAAAAATCACTTTGCAGTCAAGACACGAGAATTTCTTTTTAAGGATGTTTACTTTTCCTGTTAGTAAATGTACTGGGATGGTTTTCACTAAAACATAAGTCAGCCAGCTGTTTGTTTGGGTTCTTGAATTAAATGGTAAAAATACAGGCAGCTTTTACTCACAGTGCTCCACTTTAAACAAGGGAATCTGTTCCATATTTAAATGATTTAATTTTCCTTTTTAACAAAAGTTTAAATTTTTCATATAATGAGAACATTTCTTCAGGACTTCAGAACTTTCATTTCAGAAGGCATATGGTTCTCACTCACCCATCTGATACCCCTGGGATGCCAAAGCACTTAGGAGACCCAAGAGAGTGTATAATCCAACATGACAGCTGAAGGAGGGAAGGATGACAGAAGCATCAGAACAGGTATCAGAGAGGGAGGCTGTTATTCTGGAACCCAGGTTTACCCCTTATCTTTCTTTCATGTTCACCAAGATGCTACATTTCCTGTCCCCTTGAGAAGATAGCATCACTGGAGTGAAAGTTTTGCTGAGGCAGGCTGGGCCCATGCAGACAAGCAACTTCATGTACCTTAAACTTCTCTCAAACAGACAGGACAGCCAGTGTTCTTGCACTTCAGTCTCCTAAATTCTCTGTAACCCAGCATAAGCTCCTGCTGGCTTTGTAGTCGGCTTCCCTTTCCTCTGTATGGCGCAGCTGTGGGCCCTGTTAATTTCCCTCCACAGCCTTTCTTCTCTTCCTAACACATGCACACTCGAGCCTGGGCTGGAGTGCTGACTAAGGAGGAACAATAGGAGGCTTTGAGCAGAGCTCAGCCCCAGACCCAGTCAATATTTACTTCAGTTTGAAGCCACTGTTTTAAAGCTCCTTCGAAGCAGAACTCAACAGTGGGGAGTCCCCAGAGGTTTCTAGATTTTATTTTAACAAGAGGGAAGAGAGGTGGAGAGATAGAGTAAATAGATTACTGTCCAAACCACTTTCTCAGAGAAAATAAGGGAGGCTGTTCAACAAAACAGGTTACACTTTCAATACTAATTAGCAATTTATACCCAGAAAAACCAATCGTCTTCCAACACTGATTACTGCAGTCTTCAAACTCCATATCAGGCTGCAGTGCAAATCTACTTAATGTGACCCCTGAATATCTTGTAAGCAGGGGCCTGATCCTATCAATTGCCTGGAGCTTGCCAAGGTTTGCCTACTCTGCCCAGAATGGTACTAGCACCCTAGGTGTAGTTAATCCAAACTCCGGGACTGATTTCCAAACCAGATTTATGCATTCTGCCAATTCAGATTTGTCCTAAAATGAATTAAGAGTGTACTGTACTACATGCTAGTAAGTGTGCCAGCTGTATTGGCAATAGATTAGGAAGGCTGACCTATGATGCTGAAGAGTTAAAAAAAAAAAAAAAAATTCACAAACACCTCTTCCTGCCAACAAAAGTGGCTTTCTATGGGATAGTAGATGAGAGGTAAGATGGACAGTTGTTTCCAATACTATATTAGACTCAGTGGAATATTCCTGTGAGTTTACACTGTCTTTTGTTGAAACTCTGTAGAAATACTGTTTATTAATAATAAAATTACCTTAAGTTTTTTTTTAATGTGACAGTTGACTTAAACTTTCTTTTCTTTTATTATTATAAAACTAAACCACAGGTAGAGTTGGGAAATCTTAGCAGGATGGGTGAGGGCACAGGAAATTACTAAAGATTTGTTAGAAACCTGAGGAAAGAAATTTATAGTTGTCTATAATATCTAGTTGTAATTAATGCTTATTATCCAAATCAAAAAAGTGTGCTGTTATCTTTTAAGATCTTACCATACATTCCATTCACATTTTATAACATTTCTATAAAGACAGAGCCAAATATCTGAAATGTTTAACAAGAGAGAGAATGAAGAGGATTGGCAACTGTCCATACTTAAAATTCTAGCTTATTATACCTGTAATATTAAAGGGTAGGTCATCATTTTACATTCTAAGCATGTAAAACAGAAGTGACATAATTTAGCCTTCACAAAGAGAATTCAAACTATCCTTCCCTCTACAAAATATAAAGAGATATTGCAATAGGATTGGACTATTCTGTTTGAATGCGTCAAATGCACTGGAATATGTTTGGCTCTAATCTTCACTAATTATTTGCCATATTAATAAAAGCTAAATGATTAAAATGCAACTCAATCCAATCATTTCAACGTCTTAAGGAATAACTGGATTGCCGTACACTCAATTCGATCCCTCAACAAGCTCTTGTGGAAAGAAAATACTAAGTAAGCCTGGCTTTGAAGTCTCCAGCAGATATTTTTAAACTTATATAAAAAAATTAATTCCTTGTATTCTGCATAATACAAAGTGTCAATAAGTAAATCACCAAAAATTAAACTGGACTACCCTTTTGCCAAGAAAGAAATCTGAAACAGGGGAGAGATTGTAACCATTAATCATTCATCAGACACAGAAACACAGTAACATAAAATTACAAAAGTTTTAAACTTGAAATAAACTCATAGTAAGCACATTCCCTTGACAATTCTTAACTTCCAATTTATCAGAACAAAAGAAACCTGCTTTTGTATGAAATGATACAAAGGCAACAGAGAAAAGTCCAGGGGTCCCATGAGCATAGCAATTCTAAATACTAAAACATTGCACTTGTAGGGCAAATTAGTAATGCAGAGTTAGCAGTACTCTTTCAACTACTTTTGGTCTTGCTAATAATAAACCCAGTACTTTGACTGCTGCTGGCCAACTTCTGTCCTTAGACAGCACTAAATTTCTGGGTACAGAACATAAGGATCATGATAATTTCCTATATGAATTAATGTTTTCTTGGTTTTTTTTTTCATTTTTTCTTAAGGGAGGTTTATAAATTTAGGAGTAAAATGATGTTATAAAAAAATTATGTGAGTATATGATTGTAATTTAAAAATCAATAATGAGCACATTTGCTATTCACCTAACTATAAACATATGAAGTTAAAACCTGCTTTGAATAATCACCAGACAATTCTACAAGTAAGCGGTCCTTTGATGGTAAAGTGTTACTCGGGTTTCAATGCATTAAAATATGTGTTCCTTGACGAATTCTGTTTCCTTTCTGTTATATGTTATGAACTATTTATGGTTCTAACATCAATGTGCATATATTAATATCTGCTAAGTTTTAAAGTAGTCAATAGCAAGAGTTTTTAAACAGAGAATTGTTAAGGAACTTGACACTGTTCCTCTGACAGTGAGATTCAGAAAAATCCAAGGATCCCAGGGACAGCCTGTAAGGAACAGCCCCGACAGGAATTGATTTGTTTCAACAAGCTCCTCATTGGAAATACAAGCATTCTCCAAGAGAGTGTCGGTATTCATTAATTTCCCCTCTGAGATGGAGAGATTTCATTATACCTATGAAGCCCAAAGTAGAGAAAATGATAGAGATGAGACAAACTGAGAGGGGAAGACAGGACATTAAAAATAAACTTGACCAGTTTTACAAAGGAAATCCAAAGCTCATTTCTGGGAGGAAGGTCTAGCAGACCTGCCCCTGAAGTGTCACTCTTCACACTTTATTTGTCTTGCAGAACTCACAAGATAAAACCTAAAATGTGAATTTCTTTAAAACAAAACCCAACATAAATGCATAAATCTTATCTTTCAGAGACAACATATATTACAAAATAATAAGACTGTCTATCTTATAATAAAAATCAACTCTTCCATGATGCTTTGAAAATACGTTTTTATTCACACAACATATTTTCTATACAACTTACAAGAATATATTGAATTATAAAGTGGCATTCCCCTGTATGAAATGAATCAACTCACACCCTTAATCTCTATTCTTTTCCCTCCTACTCTTATTGAGGTATGATTGACTCTGTCCTTTTCGTAACAGTTTTACAGCAGTTTTTAAAGTCCTGTCATGTATCCACTTTCCTTTAAATTTCACACAAAAAAGAGACATTATTTTTATTATATCCATTTATTTATCAGGGTAAAGAAATTGAGGCTCAGAATTCACCGATATGAGTGGTATTATTAGTCAACTAGAACTGAATTTAACCAGCTCTAAAATATAAAAATATTAAGGACAATTCTAGACAAATCTAATCTGATGTAGAATACTTGGATATCTTATTCTCTGAGCCTTTGCCTCTATAACACTCAAGAATATTTGGTTCTATCCTAAACAGTTATAATTACAAAAAATAAAATTAAAAAGTACGTGAATTTAATGCTTTTACTTTATGTAGTCAAAGCAATTTGCTTATGTATACATATCAGTGCATGTAATTTGGTTATAACCTATTAATCTGATGACAAATCACTGTTAATAACCTTAAGCTAAAATATAAATATTTGTGTGTGTGTGTTTGCCTTTCTTAAAAAAATTGAGAGGCCAAACACTAATTTAAAATATTAAGCATCTTCTACTTTCCTATAAACATGTCAATGACCATAAATCTTAGAAAAGCCAACTATATTTTGAGTAAAAGCCACTCCCTAAAGATATGCAAATGATGTTTTAATCAATAAAGATAACCTATTCCTAAATTTACCAGTCTTCCAAACATCCTCCCCCTTAAAGAGCCACTTAAACTCATAGTCAGTGATTTTTGCATTTCTGGATCTATGAGAATCATAAAACTAGACACCCTAAGAAGGTGTCCCATCAAAATTACTAAGAACCTTTATTTATACCATGACAAGCATAAACAAATACCTACAAACAGCCACATCTTAAATTAACTGTCCTTAACAATGTTCACCGTTCTTAGGAAATGCTGCTCAATATTTTAAATAAATTCATGTTATCGAGAATTTAGGGGATGAGAAGGTAGTAGCAATTGCCTTGCATATATAAGGCCTTGGGTTCAACCCCAGCACTGAAAATAATAATTAATTAAAAAGGAAAAGATTTGCCTCTGCTTTGTAATTAAAGCATTGGTGGGCCCTGTAATAAAAATAAGAAGATACTTAAAATGAGTGCTTACCATCCTCTTCCTCTTTTTGTTTTCATAAAAATACAACTAATTTACAGAAGGAACATTTTCATCTTTGTTTTCATAATCTTTCCATAGTGGAGCATTAAGTCTGATGCTTTCAAGACTTAAAAGTTCACTTAGATTAGTCATGTTGTATTCACACACATACAGTGAAGGAGAACAAAACAAACAAAAAGAAAAAAAAATAGAGTAATCTGATTTCAACTAGTTCCATTTCTTGTTAGTAAAAGCATCACATAATAGTTCATTGCAAAAGAAAATGATATATATGCTGTGAAAAAAAAAATGGAAGCACATTTGCAAACTCTACAGGAACAATGATTTCTCACTTCGGACACCAGAATCATAGAATTTTAGAGAAGGAAGGCATTTTTTTCTCAAATCCTTTATAGCTCCATTGAAAGTACAGGCCCCTGAAAGCCACCCACAAAAAACTTAGTGGAAGGAGAAAAACTGTTAGTCATCTTCTATGCTGAATGTAAAATAAACATTTTGGGTTCATTTAACCATATGGATTTAAATTGGAAAGTGTTAAAAATCTGTTTCTGAGGTGTAATTCTGGCATTGCCACATGAAATACATCTGGAGAGGGTTTGCAAATAAATATTCTTAGACATTTATGACAGGATTCTCTTTGGACCAGGACAACATTTTCACTCTAGTAGAATTTGCCCATAGAGAGCAAGACTTAGCAGCAAAATCCTTGGCCTTTACATTTGTTAGTGCTGTATTTCTAATGAAGCATAAACCTCAACTAAAAATCTGTTTTATGGGCTGGGGATGTGGCTCAAGCAGTAGCACACTCACCTGGCGTGCGTGCGGCCCGGGTTCGATCCTCAGCACCACATACCAACAAAGATGTTGTGTCCGCCAAGAACTAAAAAATAAATATTAAAAATTCTCTCTCTCTCTCTCTCTCTCTCTCTCTCTCTCTCTCTCTCTCTCTCTCTCCCCCTCTCTCACTCTCTCTTTAAAAAATAAAAAATAAAACTCTGAAACTCCCTAAACTCGGGGTTCAGGGGATTGATGGATTACAGCAAAACCTGTGCCCCCTGAACCTGGCTGCAGCCAAATAAAACTGTTTAAAAAAAAATCTGTTTTATTTTGTCTGAGATTTGAAGACTACTATGCCTTTTAGGCTTTTTAAATGACAAGTAACTTTCACTCACGTAAATACTGAGTTTCATTTTAGGAACTGTAGAACTAAATAGAAAGCTCAGGGCAAATAAAACCAAGAGTCCTTGGTGAGAAGCCAGAGTTATCTCTTTGCCCCCTGAATTTTGTCTAGAACCTACCTCCCTGTCCAAACTGCAGCTCACAGGCCTCAATACAACCTGGGAACTTGTTACAAATGTAAAGTATAGGGTGCCTGAATAAGATCTATTGAATTAAAATCTGCATTTCAACAAAATTCCAGGTTGTTGAGCACACCCTTAAGGATGAAAAGAAGTATGTAGTAATCTTAAAAAAAAAAAAAAATCATTAAATACATGCTTCTTACCGGCAGAGATGTTGTTTATACTGTTTACTACAATATCTCCATCACTGAGAAAAATACCTGGCCCACAGTGGACACTTGATAAATATCTGTCAAATGAATTGATAAGTGAAGATTTCTTAAAATACTTTCTGTACTGTGGATAAGTTTATAAAGTTCTCGTATCTATAGGATATAACAAAGCTCTCACTGCAGATGCAGATGTCACCTTATTCATCTCTGTCTGAATCCCCTGTATGCCTCCCAGTGTTCTGCACATAATATCACTCAATAAATATTTTATCAATTGTAAGTTTTAGGTATTCAGTATATGAATATATTATTACTAAAAGATATTAGCTATAACATTTATTTAATGCAAACATTTTGGATAAGTTCAAATCAACATATGATTTCTAAATTCCCCCATTTGGCTTTGGTTTTAGATATAATAAAGAGATTCATCCAAGAAATTAAAATAGTAATGTAAAACATTATTTGGGGCCAAATCCTGATTCTATGTCATACCAGAGAACAGGGATGGTGTGGGTGATTAAAATTCAAAATTGATCCTACAACCTCATGTTAAATTCAATAGCTTCAGTCTTTTCTTTCCAAATCTTATACCAAAGCTGCTATAATTTGAGAAGTATCAGCATTTTAGATTTCTATTTTTGCTCAAATTCATCTACCAATGGACAGACCTAGAGTGAGTGAAATGGCCAAAGCCATAAAAAAAAAAAAGAGAGAGTGACAGGCAGCTCTATATGACAAACAAATTAAGCAATTAGTTCTCAAATAACCAAATAACACAAAAATCTAGAGCTAAATAAATAACAATTTGCAAAAGAGAGAAGTATAAAAGATAATGAGACAATTAACAGCATAGATATATCAGTAACAAAACTACCCTAATATTCAAAATAAATGACTGGTTCTCTCAGTCCATATTACAAAGAACAGATATTAAAGAGAGGAGTCCTTCCCCAGTAAATAACTGCCTTTTTTCATTTTATGAGTTAAACAGTGCTTAGACTTTTTTGCTTCAGAAAACCCAAGGCTTAAAGTTAAACCAATAGATATATCTGACCCTACATGTATATGTTCATATGGAATATCCTACAGACACACACACACACACACACACACACACACACACACAGAGTCATGTTGTTGTCTTCCCAAGAGTATAGTTGACAATGGTGATAGCAGAGTGTGTAATTAGTTTTCATTGTTCCCTTGACAGCTATAGTTCCATGCAAGACCTTTTTCTTTTTATGTTGCAAATGCTATGGAAAAAATACACTAATAACAGGCATTTAATTATGGGTCCAGCAACCATAGAGGGAACATTGCCAAAAAGATTGGTGTGTCTGTCTGTCTGTCTCTCTCTCTCTCTCTCCAAACACACACACACACACACACACACACACACACACACACACACACATTTATTGTGGGGGAGGGGACTTCTGTTCTTCAATTACAGTCATCTTCAAAATATTGATGTCAGGCCTACACTAAAAAAATGTTTGAATTTTTCCCCAAGTCTCCGTCAACAGTAAAGTATGTGTAGGATGCTACACGGATACTAAAACCAAGAATATGATCATATCTGCACTAAAATATTAATAAGAATAAAGGCATTGCTTATTAACAAGAAAATACTCTTTAAAAATAGCTTTGTTTCGATACTATCAGCAAAGAATACAAAGATTCAGTTTTAAATTGGTTTTTGCCTCGCTTTTCACAGACTTAAAAAAAAATAGCACTTGTGATATCAAATATCTGGGTGCTACATTTCCTGGGGCTTATTTTAATTTCTTTTATACAGTATTTAAAATAAAGTATCCCCAAGTTGCTGCCATGGCGGACACAAGATCTGTCACTGAGGTCCTTTCTCGCCTGATTAATTAGTAATTGGGAGACACATTTTGGCAGCTTTCATTTCCCTATTATTTTCTCTAGTTTGACACAAAACCCTGTCAGAAGCACCACTATTTGAACTGTACCCCTCTTAGTGCTGGGTCAGTACATTTTAATAAATGGAGCCCCTGCCAGAAAACTACAGAAATAGGCATAAAAGTTTATTGAAGCAGTAACAGTAAACAAATATATGAAGAAAACACTGAATGCCACAGTATCTAAAACATTAATGGTCTATCTGAACCCAGGGGTTACTGGCGAGATTACAGAGCAAAAGAAAAGGCCTGTAACAAAACCACTGCTTTCATCTATCTTTTTTTAAAAAAGTATTAGCTAAATAAAGCAGGCAAACACTTTGCTGCCGCAGAGCCTTACATCTGAGCCTCCCTTAGCCTCCTTCATTATTCCAATCCGATGAATAAAATTATTGGGAGGCAAAGATCTGTTGTGACTACACAGATAGATAACTCATCCAGAAGTCACTGAAGCTCTATCTGAGCCAAAGAACATTTTTCATAAAAGCTAAAGCGAGAAACTTAAAATTGAAGCTGGAAAGACTAATACTTTGGAAAACAACAAATAGCTACAGAATCAATTTCAGAATCTCCATCTCAAAGTGTCAGTCACTTCAAAAAAGCATGCTGCTATGATGGTGGCTCAGGACACTTGTGTGCTAGGGCAGTGGCCATGCTGTGTAAGTCAGAGGTCACCACTTCCACATTCCGACATCTGTCTGTATTTTCTTGCCCTGAAACAATACAAGGGGAACGAGGCTCATTTGCTCCCACTTTGTTTAACCTAATTGTCAAACATAAAAGATAATTTTCCCATATGTAGAGTTATTTTTACCTTTCCTTCCCATTCTCATTTGTCTCCATTAAATTAAATACCATAAAGAAAAGGAAAAAAAAAAGGGAAAAAACTTAATCAGAAGGTTGTCTCCTGTACATTATTAATTTCAGTAAATGTAAAAAAATTATATATCCCACTCACATTTATGATATGAAATATCAAGTATCATGTTCTCCATCATCAAACTCTGGATAACAATTTGCAGTACAATTATCCAACCGAACTAAGCCATAACTTGATTTTACTCAAAGCTACAACACTGCATTTTTAATATAGAAATGCCTTTCATCATATATATTTTCACAGTAAAAGACAAGAGCTAATTGTTAATTATAGTTTTACATAGATAAATAAGTCACCAAGAAAACATAAAATAGGAACTCTGATAGCCTGGAAACAGCATTTTTTTAAAGTATTTATTAGCATTCAAAAATAAAAGGTCACTTTGAACACTCAGTTATTTCAGTCTTTTCCACCAGACAATCAAAGAAAAACTGATGATGGGTCTCAGAGGAAAGTTTCTGATGCAAACACTGTCAACTCATACCTGGGCTTTAACCATAAAATGTATATCTGGTCTTAAAATGTGCATTTTCTATTTGTCACCATTACATTGCATCTACAACCACCCCAAATCCTACTTCTAATGAACTGAGGTTATCTCAGATACAGTAGTGGTCATCTGTGCCCAGTTTAAATTAAACAGACTGAGTCAGGTTACTTTTGAAATTAATCTTGAAGTTCTGCTTTTATTTCAGTCCCTGGGAATAAAGCTCCCAGACATCATCAAACAAAGAATTATAGTATAAAACTTTGGTAAAGTTTAACAGGAAATACATTCTTCCAAATGTACAAATCATAATGGAAATATAGCAGACTCAGTTGATACAGTCTCATAACATATCTTTTAGTAGCAAATATGAATTTACTTCTAAAATAATTTTTCCATAAGAACCCACAAGAGGGGTTTATTAATGAGAAAGTAAGAGGACTTTCTCTATATAATTCAAGGACAAAATGCTCTGACTGTATAATGCTTCTTAAAGCATCCCAATGCTTCATTTTGGAAGGTACCTGCATTTCAATCAATAGTTCTTACTGGAGAAAGATCCCTAGTACTGCTGAGCAAATTGGGAGAAAAAAGTCAAACAATGAAAAAATAAAAAATAAATAAAAAACAGACAGACAATCAGAAAAAGGAAATCAGGATAAGAGGGTGACATCAGAAACTATTAATAGATTACTTTGAAATTAACAATGAATTATAAGCTTCAAGAGAAAAATACATATAGAAACATGGTACAGCCCAACATTTAACATTAAAATATCGTATTCTTGGGTTTAAACATATTATCATTGTTAAAACATTCTTTTTTTTAAATAAACTAAGAAAAAAACCAAGAAGATAGCATTTTAATGACTTTAAAAATAAGGAAGAGTTTTAAAAGTAGAGTCCTGACAAAATGACTGTAAAGTGGTTTAGTCCTTTTCTATCGTCCATATTCATTTCCGGACCAGGTTCATGAAAGAAATAAAATCGGTCTTAAAACAAGATGGCTGCTTCTGGGGGAGAAAAGAAACACGCTGATTTAACTGGAAGCCCAAAACCGAGCTTTTCTAAATCAGGAAATACGAATTTAATCATTCTTTTCCTCTAATGTCCACATATTCATGGACTTCCATGTGGGAACTCGTGGATTACACTATGCAGTTAATGAAAGTTATTAATAACAAAGCAATTTTTTTTAAAAAGGTCTAATCTTTGCGTGCTAAAATGACGCGATTGTCCAATGCATACACACATATGCTGATTTACATGACTGTCCAATGCATATGGGCAAATTCTCAATTTTCCTTCATACCCAAATCATGATCATCAGTCATGAAAATCAGGTCATTTGATAAGTAACAATAGGAATAATATTGAAACCTTATATCTCTTAAGAATCCAATCCTAAAAACATGTATTAATATACCATTAGAATCAATTCAGCAATATTTAACATTTTAAAAGCAAAAACCACAGAAAATTAACTACTAGACAAACTCTTCGAATTGCACTTTGCTGACCTTCCCTGAAGCAAATGGCAGATTAATTCTATGACTTACATATAAAAATTAAAAACATCTTCCTCCATTTTGAAATAACTTTTAAATAGATTTTTTAAAAATCATTCAATCCTATTTTTATTCCCCACTTGAGTGGAAAATAAGACCTGACAGTAACATTTTCTTCAACCTGTCAACTGTCAATTGTATGAAGGATGTTTCTAAAGATGACAAAGGTTTATTTTTCCTTATTGAAAATGATAGAATTCTACCTGAATGAAAGCTGAGCTAACCACTGCTACAGTGCACTCTCTCTCAGCAACTAGCTAACTTAAGTAGGAGTTTTCAATGTTTTAAAACAATGCTTTTATTGAAATATATGGTTCATTATTTGAAAACCATATCCAGAAATCTCAGAATCAAGAGTTTAAAACTACACAAATTTTCTATTAGAAAACAGTGCACAGATTTTTTACAGTAGTTTTACAATCCTCCTTCAGAAAATACAATGAGTACAGACCATCAAGAACAGTGAGATCTAAAGAACTTTTTTTTTCTAAAAACTATTCACAGTAATTGCAGTACATAATATGAGCACTGCTCATTTTTAATGTTCAGTGAGGAACTTCTGTGTCATTGTGCTATCTTGCTATTGACTGACTAAATTTTCAAAACGTGAACGCAGACAAATTTAGGGAGAAAGGCAGATCTCCTAGTAGTGAGTAATATCCTATTCAGAAACACTGGAAGTTCACATTAATCATGAAAAACTTTTCTACAAAACAGCTTAAGACATAGGTTGAAAAGCTGACTAACATATAAATCTAATCAGATAAATCAGGCCCTTAAAAGAGACAGTAATTTATTGATGTTTGGCTAAGACCATCATAAGACAAATTATTAAAAGTGAATATTAATATCTCATTTCTTACACTCCTACTCAAGGATTTTATACCTGAACAGGAAGGTATTATCTGTCACAAATGATCGAAGGACAAAAAATTTTTCCCAGTTTTGGAAGACTGAGCTGAGTGAGTTGTCCTAAGGACCACCTTCCTCACTGTACTTAGGGAAATACAGACTTCCTTCCCAACATGAATGTTCCAGTCAGACTATGATTATAAGAGTCTGTATATTACTTCTGAAAAGAAAATCAATAACATGGAGTCAGTCAACAGAGAATGGCTCATCACTTAAAATACCACCGCTTTTTAAATCCTTATTGCTATGGAGGTTATTCAAAACATTCATTAAAAAATAAATAAAAAAGAGGATGAGTGGCATCTTTAAAAACATTATTAATCCAATTATTTATATTGAAAAAAAGGAACCAATAATATACCAAATGCTATAAGAAAAAATGTTTTTAGCGTATTCTTATGTTTTCTTCATTTTATATTAAAAGTTCATTCTCCCCCACCCTCCCTCCCTAGCCTCCAGCCCAGGTAAATTCTTTTGGCATATTCTTCTCCCAAGCTAGCAAAGGCCAGGATTCCTCAAGGACTAATTGTATTCATTCATTTTCTTGGCCCAGCATGAAGCTGGTAGCTTGCTTGGTTCATAGCAACAGGGGAGAAAAGGAGGTGCCCATCTTTATCTGTCCCTATCCAACAGGAAACCAGGCCAATGGACAGAATGCAATGAAATGCCTATTCAGAAGGCATTTTACAAGATTAAATGGCAGGTTTAATTTGTACCCCAAAGGACTAGGTGTTCTTTCCAAATGATCCCTCAGTTTTTAAAGATAAAAACCACTAAAGCTATTGTTTATCATCCACAACACATGTGACAATAAGATATTAGTTCCATGTGCCAGTAGTCTAGTTAACACCCTAAAATCACATACCAGGAACTATGAAAGATGGTCTCTGATATGGTTAATCACAAGTAATTTATTAACACTGGTCTCATAATAGAAATGCCAAATGAGACTACAGTCAATAGTCCCTACAAACAGCACTAATATTTCAGTCACCTAAAAAACAGATGGTTGATTATTTCTGTTTGTTTTATGAATACATAAAATAGTGCATACAATGGTAGCTAACTTTGCTTTACAAAATTCTATGGAAAAATGACCAAAAAGCAAGAAACATACTTCTCTTTCACAAATTCCTAAATTTAAAAAGGGGAGAGAATTCACTTCACAAAACAGCCTAAGACATTGGTTGAAAAGCTGACTAACATATAAATCGAATCAGATAAATCAGGCCCTTAAATATACTTCAGGTCTCCTATAAGTAGATGAGCATAAAAATATAGGCTGCTAAGTCTCAGTTGTACTGTTTTATTTTCACCCTTGTCTTTACAAAAATTCTGATCCAAACATCAAAATAAAATTATCCCAATATATCTAATAAGCTGATGTTACATTGAGGCTTATTCGTTACTTTATTAGGATTCTAAATAATATATTTTACTTGAAGATTCGTGTTTCTAACAAGAAAAAACATTATTTAAAACATTTATTTATTTTAAACAGGGGGGGAATCCTTTATAAATATAGTAATGAAACTATTCCAAACCAAGGTAAACTTTTCATCCTTTCTCAAAATAAATTCTTAGATATAAATTATGATGATTTATTTGTCAGAGAAAAAGGTACAGTGCCAGTATTCTGCTCTGTATGTGTGTATATGTGTCTCCAAATGATGATGGCTCAGAATTTTTAAAATAAAGCAAGTGAACTTTGAAAGAAGAAAAATACCCAAAGAAATATGGTTAGGGAAAACTCGTTTACTACTGTCTCTACTTAGACACATACATATAACCTCAGAAGGACAAGAGAGTGTTGACCTAGAATTCACATTACGTTCACAACTCCAAGACTACGTGTTAACAAAACAATTACCTACCAGTGTACTATGAAATGTTTAATTTACAAAAGTTCCTAAAGCATTGACAAAGTCTAAAGAAAATATGACTAGGTTCAAGTTTAGTAAATCCTTGATGAATTAGCAGAGATATTACTCATGCTAAGAAAATAACTCTTAAAATCGATGATACTCAAACCTTGGCAGAAATAAAGCACCAAGTAAATGGAATTAGCATTACTGAAAATATGATTATACTGGCTGTATATTATTTTATTATTGCATCCATAATGCCAAATAGGAGACACATTTAGTTATTCTAGCATCATTTTGGCACATAAATCAGTCCCAGAACTTTTCAAAATACATAAGGTTTAAAAGAATATTCTGTTGAAGGCATCTAAGTGTTACAGCATGCTTCAGATGAAGAGGCAAGTTCTTAGTATTGTCATGTCTATCTTTATCAGCATAGATACTAAGGGAGAATGTGAATAGTTTTATTGCCAAATCTTCTTTTCTCTTTCTCTCTCTCTCTCTCTCTCTCTCTCTCTCTCTCTCTCTACTTAAAAGCTTTCTACAATCTTAAAGAAATTAAGGACAAATAACTATATTAACTTTGATTTGTATTTTTATTACTCAAAGTTACTTAGTAACATTCCAATTTAGAATGCAACATAATATTAAAAGGATAATTCTATTAATCACACTTTTAGGTGAAACTTAGGCAAGTTTTCAAATTTTAGAAACATAGTTGATGCATGTAGGCTAATGTCTTATAAGGTATTTCTCTTCAGACTAATAGTTCTCAGTTACTATTTCACAGATTTGTGCCATTTCAGCATATAAAATCAGTTTAGTTCCTGCCCAATAAATACTGGTAACTAAAAGTTAGAAGCATTTGAAAATTAAATGTCCACTTACCAGAAATTACTATCAGGAATATCGTTTCTAACAGTAAAATTATTCTGACACCAAATAAGTTTAATATTTTTTCTGTGATCCCAAATTTATAGATGCTTATTGTACCAATGGACAAGTAATGACGATATTCCCATCAGCTACACAAGGTAACACAACTTACACAAGAAAATACTTAATCCCTGTTATCAGGACCTACTTGATCCTAATTTTACCTAACTAAATACAATTTCAAGTTCAACCTATTAGTATACACTCAAACTTATTTACTTCACTGAAACATAGTTTCCATTCTCATCAGTTTAATATATCTACTAAACTTTTCTTCTAAGAGAAAAATTTTAAAATCTATTCAAGTTGCAATTAATATGATCGACTTAGTCTTTTGATTATCTTCTTTTGGTTTAACAAAATCTTGATACTTTCTACATAGAACCAAAGTCATGGTTAACTTACGTTACAAAATGATAGCATATAGGAAAAGAAAAAGCACAACATTGAATTTATAAAGTGTAGTAAACTTATGCAAATTTTATGAAATAGTCTCATAAAATCTGTGATAAACTCTTGTTTCTTATTTTTAACTTACTTATTTTGCATTTGGCCCTTTTCAAATTACATCCAAGTTGACTTTCCTTAATACATAAAAAAGTATCATCTAATTCAACATTTCTCAGTTAAAACTGCCTACCACTACCTACTTTCTAAATTTTACTGTATAACATACAAGACAAATGCCTCCATAAATTCCTAAGAATATTAAATGTTAGGGCTAAATTTCTTGGTGGTGAGAGGTATACAACATTCTTTTGTTTGGACTTTATCAAACTGATAATGATCAAATAGAAAGGCATTCCCACATCTTCAAATTAACATACTGACTTAAGAATACTCTTAGTATTTTTAAGAATTACAGGTTAACTTGGGCAGGTTTAAAACTACCATGACATCCTAAGCAGAAGAGCTTTCTTCAGGCAGGGCAAATCTATTAAAAAATATGACCTGAGACAAAAATCAATGTGCTAATCTCAAACCAAACAACAGTATCAAAAGCATAAAATAGAGATAACCCAAGATAAAATGTCCTTAACCTAACTCAGACTAGTTTGACAGGTTACAAAGTGGGGTTGGAGTAGGGGTGTTATTGGTTTTTTCCATTTTAAAATGGTGGGGGGAGTGCTGAAACACCCATATATCCAAATAAATGAATACCACGAGAAAAAGATCACACTGTGAAGTTTGGAGTTACAACCAAGAGCAAAATGTCCCAAATACAACTAACTGACTCACTGTTGCTTTATTTAATAAGACACTAAAGTTTGGAAATATAAGTTATTTTCCTATATGCTGTCTAATAAAGCCCAAAAGGGAATAAAACCGACCAACATAATAAGACTTGCTTTTAACACCATCACAACTGGAAAGCTTGCTCTATTTGTCTTGTCAGCTTTAATAAAAGGCATCTCCTCTGGCAGGAAGAGTTCTCTTTCTCTTTTCCTAATAGTGGTAAGTGGCATGTCAAAGAAGAAATAGCTTCCAAGTCCACCACCCACCTCCATAAGACTCAAAAAAAAAAAAAAAAAAAAAAAAAAAAAAAAAAAAAAAAAAAAAAAACTTTGAGGGATGTCTCCACTTCTGCTAGGCAGTGCATTTAGAACTGGGCTACCTGGGTATGACTACCCTGGATTTGCAGGGCGGGGGGATCTCCCTTTCAGATAGTCAACCAGTGGACGGCTTGTGGGGAAATCTGCCCATCTTCATCTGGGCTGACAGTGTTCAAGCAGGGAATCCTTAAACATTCATACCGAGAGAAAGGCTGGAGACCGGTGGAGAGTCAGTGGGAGATAGCAAGAATTGGAGGCTCTTGCTGTCCCCTCTCCCCAGGCGCGCTGGGGCGCAGCAACCACAGCTCATTCTCGGCCTCCCGCCTCTTTCCTCCCAATTTCCACTTCACCCCAGAGGAAAACCTGTGATTTTAGGTACAATCAATATATTTCCCTCATAGGCAGACACCAAGACCAACCCACAGCTGAAAGCTAGCCTATGTACCACATAAACAGTGGTAGATGGGCCCGGGGTGCTGACTGCCTGCGCACAGGCCAGGGAGAAAGTAAGGTTTGGAACTGCTCGGGACCAGGAGGGGTCCGCCAGGCATTCTGAATTCCCCCCCCCCCCAACTTCCAGAGTCCAAGAACACTGGAAGTCAGCGGCTGAATGGGGTTCATCACGTGCACTAAGGCAGTCCTTGGTGCCCACCTCTAGCCTCCCGCATACCGGGCGGGCTTCGGGGACCACTGCAAAACGGTTCCAGGTAACCGCGCGCGTTCTTCCAGCTGCGTCCCGCCAGGCCGCGGGCGAAGGGCTCCCAACTCCCGGGTCGAGCAACTCTTGCAGCTTGCTTCGCACACATGACGTAACCCGGTATTAGATCAAACTTTCTGGCACCTTAAACCCACTGGGGCGGGAAGTGCAGGAGGAATCCTCTCCATTGACAAGCGCGCGGGGCCCGGACTGACTCCGGGGCCGAACGATTTTCTCGCAAAGAGGAAAATAAAAACCTAAAGCTTCCGCTTCCCAGCCCCCCTCACTTCCCCTAGCCCGTGCGCTCTCTGTATGCACCAAGAAAAGAGAAGAGAAATTAAAAAAAAAAAAAAAAAAAAAAAAAACTTTGGGTATGTTTGGCGGATTCTCTCCGCAGTCCCTGCGCACCCACGCTCCAGGCGAAAGCTTTCGGTGGCGCACATCGCGGGCTCTGGGCGACCAAGCCCTGCGCGGGGATTGGGATGTCGGTCAGCCTGCCAGGGTGGGAAACGGATAAGTCCCAACTCTCTGGCTCCCGCCCTTTTCTTAGTCCCCCCATGCCCTGCAGAGGCAGTAGGTTTGGGTAGCCCCAGCGACTCCCAGGAGCACCGAGGCTTTCCACTTCTTAACAAAGAGGGGCGCGATGGGAGCGCTTCCCGCGGGCGCCTCCAAGCCAACAGCGTCCGGGAGACGCAGGCTTTGAGGGTGCGCGCTGCCGGCAGCTGGTGCGCGCTGGTCCCTGCAGCCGCCGCTCCTTCCTCTGGGCCTGGAGGCCCGAGTAGCCTGGGCTCTTCGCCCCCCCGTCGCCTTACCTGGGGTTGCTGCTGTTCCAGTAGACAGCGTAGCGGTCGGCGACGGCCTTGGAGCCCGGGTCCTGGCTGAACACACACATCCAGAGCACCAGAAACACCAGCGTCAACATCTCCACGTGCAACATCACGCCTGGCCAGCGGCGGAGCCCCCGACGCGCCACTCCGGGGAGAAAGCGGGGATCCGGAGGGAGGGAGGGAGGGAAGGGGACAGAAAGAGAGAGCAGGCGCCAAATAAATATGAATAAATAAAATGAAGGGGGGCGAGAAAAGAAAGAGGCGCACACCAAGCTGGGGAGGGGCAAGAGAGCGAGAAGAAAAGAAGGCGGCGAATTGCGGGCGGGGGGGTGGGGAGTAAGGGATAAAGACAAACTCGCACCCCCACTGGGGTTCGGGAGAAAAAAGGAATCACAAGATGGAGAGAAGCGTGCGTGTGTGTGGTAGCAGCGGCAAAGGCGGGGGAAGGGGTGCCAAGCTGTGTCTCGGGCGGCGGCTGCAGGCCAGTCACCCCGGCAGAGGGAGGTGCGTGCCGGGCCTGGTGGCGGCAGCGCGATTCGGAACTGGCGGCGGCGCGCGCTGCACAGTCACCGGGAGTTGCGCGCCGTGGCCGAGGGGAGACATACACCGGCCCGCCGGGCCCAGCTCAGCGTCGGCGCCACGGGCTGCGTAAGGCTTCGCAAACGCCCGGAGCCCTTGCACTGCGACCCGCTTAGCTCCAAGTTACTTTGGCGGCGGGAGGGAAACTGCAAAAGGAGGGCGCCGTGTAGATAGGGGGCTGGACGCTTGTGGCCCCTGAAGTCTGAGAGCTTTCCCCAGCCTCCTCTGTGCCTTAGCCGGGAGACCCCTGGAAATCTCGGAGGAGTAGTTGGTACTGCGGTACCGGGCGGCTTGCCGAGAAGGGTGGGGATCTGGAGCCGCAAACCCAGCCCCGCCGGCGTCCTGGAACTGGTTAACCGGCAGCTGCGCTGGCGAGGAGCGGTCTTGCCTCGAAAACCTCAAAGAAAAGTTTGGCTCTTCGAGTCTTCCCGCAGGTCCCTAGTGGAGTCGGACTGCAGCGGCAGCGGGAGTCGGCACCCCGGGCAATGGCCGAGTCTCAGGGATTTCTCCTGTGTGCTTTTCTTGGCCGGGTGTGGGTGCACCAAAGTGAATGAAGAGTAGAGGTTATGAACCAGCCAGCCCGGCAGAGCTGGGATTCCCAAACCTGCAAGACGACGCCAACCCAACTGTTCTGCTGGAGAGCGGGAGGGGAAACAATCACTTTCAAAAGGATCCCTCCAACTCCGGGATGGGCTGATGTCAGTCTCCGATCGCCTTCCGGGAGCGAGACTGATTCCCCACACGCGGTGCCAAGAGCCCCGAGTGAGCTCTCAGAAGTGTCCCTGTGACTCCGACGGGGCTGGCCCCAAGTCCAGCAACTTGTAGAGATACATCAATCAGTTTGAAATGGGGAAAAAAGGAAAAGAAAAAAAAGAGAGAGAGAGAAAGAGCGCGCACGAGCGAGTGGCACCTCCCCGATGACTACATCAGAAAACCTTCCCGATCCTCCCTCAGCTGCTTCTCTTTCCCTCCTTAGGCACAGCAGCAACAAGAGGTAAAAATCAGAATCCGAATCCTAAAACCCCAACCCAGGCGGGAAAATAAATAAACTTGAGTGCAGCAGCACGAGCAGCCCTGGAGAGATTGAAACGACTGGCGAGAAGTGGAAAGGGGTAAAAGTCAGTTTTGCAAAAGAGAGGAAAAAAAAAAAAAGAAGAAGAAAAATGCTTTATGGGAAAAATCTCCTCGGGCACGCCCCCTCGTTAATGACCTGCGTGTAAAGCCGACAGCAGAGGCGACCCAACAGCAGCCTCACCACTGCGCGAGACCGCGCGCGTGAACGTGGACGTGGGCGAGGGGGGCTCCGCCTGGGCGTGTTGCGCGGAGCGCGGGGTTGGCAGGAGGCGCGGGCGCGGGTGTGAGCTCCGGACCCAGCAGGGGGAGGCGCAGCCAACCAGCGTTGCTGCCGCGGCCCGGATCATGTGGGCAGCCTTTTTTTCTTTCTTTCTTTCTTTTTTTTTTTTTTCTTTCCAGTTTACTTGCGAAGGTGGGGGGTAGCCGGAGCAGCCAGTCAGGGAACAGCCTGCCGTTTGCTTACAGATCGGGATTTTTTCCTCTCTCTTTACTCCAACCGGATTGGTTTGCTCCACGAGAAAGAGGCGGTTTCCTAATCTCCCTCCCCACGCCTCTCACCCCACCCCCCACCCACCTTCCTGAAACCTGACTAATTGAATTACTAGGAGTGCCGAAGCGCGCTCTCCTCCGCTGGAGCCCGGCAGCCACGTGTAACCCTTTGGATGCTGAATTCCGTCGGGGCTGAGGAATGATTTGACATCTTTTTACTTGGTTGTAGGGTCTTTCGATTTTAAAGCAACTGGTTCCCACTCTGTAGACAGCGAGCCGACAACTGTCACTGGGGCCCCTCAGGTGATTTGAAATCTCAGTAGACGGGCTGAAACCAACCTATGCGAATGAATGTTTTAGTAAACCTCTGCCCTGTTCACAACGCGTACAATGCCCGGCGCTGGGTTATCTGGAAATCTGAGCCTTTCTCCTAATGTCTTTCAAGCCTTCTCTCCCAATTGGAGATTTAAAGATTCTTGAGCAGGAGCAAGACTTCTCTTTAAAGTGATGATCTGGAAGCTCTTTTTTAAAAAATCGGGAAAATCTCAATTTAAAGTGATTACAATTCAGTGCGAACCTCCAACAGGGAGGAAATGAATGCGGCAAGTGAGCGCATCAGAAATGCTTTACACCTTTTTCATTTCAATCCTGAGGCTGATTCGCTGCTCACTCCCCGTAAATAAATGCCTTGAAGTAACCCGTTGCGAAAGGAGAGAGAGAGGGTGGAGTTGGAATGGGAAGTAGTTCCTTTTTTTCTTCTTCTTTTTTCTTTTTCTTCTTTTTTTTTTTTTTAATTGGACTTCTAGGACAGGTTGAAGCGCCTCAGTCCTCTGTCGCCACCAGAGCGCAATCGCTTGGCAGCTAGCCTTTTTCGGCGCCGTGAGACGTTTCCCCCGCAGCCGTCCGGCGCCCTGGAAGCTTGCCCGACGCTCGTCGCTACGGGGCCACAGGCCCGCGGAGACCTGCCCGCACCGGGTTCCGCGGGCTGGGGAACTGTTAATATTTTTCTATTGCTCTCTAGTGAGTTTGCTGCCTGGGAGGGAAGGAATGATCCCAAGAAAGAAAGCAGTTTAGTTTTGCTCCTAACCTTCCAGTTGTCCCTTTTACTTATTAGCCTAATAAAATCAAATATATTCTCCCTCCTGTGCCTTCCAGTTCTAGGGCTCGAGATTTCCAGGCGCTTTGGAGCTGTTTAGAAGCGTCCAGACGCCCTCCAGTGGCGGGCCTGTAGTCCGCACCCAGCATTAATGTTGCCGACCTATTAAATTTGATGGAAAATCTAGGGTCTTGATCAATATAGGCTTGAGGGGAAACAGTTCCCAAAGGCATAGGGTTCCTTGGATATTATCGGCCTTTGCCTAAAAATTAAGTTTTTCAACTATGAAAAATTTTCATATCTGATTATCTAGAAATCATCCTAGAAATGTAAGTGTTCTGTGACTAGATATAAATCGCAACCTGTATAATTATGAACTCCACAGCAAACCACTCTAACCAAGCAACCACCTTCATTTTTTAAAGAAAATTTAAGTTCAGAATATTCACATGGATGCCTCTCTATCATCTGCATATTTCACAATATTCCTGCTGTGAGAAAGAAGTGGGAAAACCTAAGGAAGAGACCACAGGATAATCTTCTGGTTTTTAAGACGATTTTTCATTTAAAACGTTATTTCCTGTCCTCCCTGGTCTGTAATCTTGCTAATGCTCAAGTTTGAGGCCTTTCTTTTTTACTGTTGTGGATGCATGGATTTCTTTTCTTGCCTTCATGTTTTTGGTAGTAGCTCTAATAGGTGCTCATGAGACAGAAACAGTTTTGCAGAAGAGTACTGGACCCTTTTTTAAAAAAAATGTATGTATCTTTTAGAAAAAGATAATTCAGAACTCCTGTCTTGGGGAAAATGCTGATCCTCATGGAAGAGTCTTTTTAGAGAACTATCAGGTATCAAGGAGCTAGCAAACTGCTTTCCTATGGCATCAAGACCCGAGGGTGAGGGAAAAAAAAATGATGTTTCCATTTGACACATGCTGTAACCAAATGTAAAAAACAATCAACATATCAGAAGAATACCTATGTCTTAATATTTGACACATGCTGTAACCAAATGTGGAAAAAAAACGTATCAGAAGAATACGTATGTCTTAATATTTTAAATAGTTCTGATTTGTTTAAAGCCTGAATATGCCCATTTAAAACAGAAAAAAAAAAAAAAGTCATACTTTGTGGTCTCCCTTAAAATGATTCAAGGGGTTGGAATAAGATATTGAAATTCGCAGCTGTTCAGAACACAACTGAAATGTCTGTGTGAAATAATCCATAAGCCTAAATCAAATACCTTCTTCTGGGATTATATACCTAAATAATAATTGATATTGGCAGCAATATATTATATGCATACTTGAATAGATAACAATTTATTGAGAGGCATGAACTGCACCCTTTTTGCTAGATAATGTGACTTTGTCTCTTCAGGAAAACAGGATTTAAATCTATACAAATCAGCATTATATAAAATGCATTATGATTAACCCAGTGTCACAGAAGCAAATGACTTTTAAGGTGGCCTTTATAGACTAAGTGGTGTTTTGCCAAATATAGCAGGAAATTCAATGTCTGACTGAAAAAGAAAAATTAGCAAGAAACTAAGTCATGGAGGAATAAAAGTGCAAGGAATGTTTGAATGCTTTAAGTTAAACAAGACTGAAGCAGTGTAGAGCTGAGACCTGAAAAATAGGTTGCTAACATTATAAAGGTCTTTACTGCCATTCTGAAAAAGATAGGATTTAAAGTTACAGGAACCAATAAAAAAATATTTGAACAGTAAAAAAAATAAAATAAAAATAAAAAAATAAAGTTACAGGAAACCAAATGCAGTGGTGGTTTTAAAATTTAAAACATTGAAGTAATAATCTACATTCCTCAAATTAAAATACCAACTGAAATTTAGTCATCTGATTTTTCAACCTTTACCTAGATCAGTGTTCCAATCTTGGTATGAATTAAAATCACTTAGGGGAACCTTTTGAAAAAAGAACAATGCTGAGGACCACTCCCTATTTCAGTTGGTTAGGGTTGGGGACCCGGATCTGTGATTTTTTTTTTTTAACTCCCTAGAGAATTCTAATGAGCACAGAGGATTGAGAACCACTGATCCAGGTAATTTATTTTTGTCTTAATTACTCCAATCTTTCAGGCAGAAGTAAATTCTGTTCTTATTTATCTGGAGAAGTGTCCCTGCTAACCAGTAAGGAGGGATGTTGCTACTTTAGAGAACCAATTTTCATGATCCTCTCTATTAAAATGAATGATACTTTTAAATCGTTTTCTATGTCACACAATCATTTATAAGTGCCATCTCAAATATGAGATTGCAGAACATAGCTTACTTGTAAATATAGTTTAATCATTCTTTTGAACTAGTTTTTTATTTGAATTAGCTATCACCAAATAGAAGTAGAGTTCTGTTGGGTCAAGTGTCTAAGCAAATAAATGAAATGAGCCAGTGAATCAAACCCCACAGTCCACAGACTAAGTAATTCCTAATATAACAAAATGAAGTGCACCTAGATATTCAGAAGTCAGACTAGAAATTGTATCCAGAAGAGATAAGAAAGGAGGTAAACTCTAGAGCAAACATTAAAGAAATAATAATTAAACACAAAACTTTCTAAGAGATGATTAACGAGATGGTATTTAAGCCAACCCTACTATTTTCCTAGAATTTTAGTATTCATTCTGAAGCCCAAAGAAGCCCAGGTTCCATCACCAAACTCTCACTCAACTGCCCTGCCCACAGATTGTTTGAAGTTACTAGTGAAGCCCTTTCTGCTATTCACCCCCTTTGGAACAAGTTTCTCAGAATGTTTAGAAATAAATTTGCTAGCCTTTCTCTCCTGAGAGACTTTAAAACACTATTTTTCTATTTCTGATCTAGCTGTCTCTTCTGTGTGCAACCTAACAGAAAAAAAAAAAAAAAAATCTGCAAAATGGAGTACTACATCTCCACTTTCAATCATGTGCTCTTCAACTTCCATCATGAATTTCCCACTTTTCCTCATTCCTTACTGTCTTGGGGCCTGCTGAGCCTTTATTTCACAGCATCCTTTCTCTTAAAGTCTATAGATAAACAGAAGCAGCTTAGCAAGTCGGTGCAATATTCTGAAAGAGGCAATTTAAAAGTGTCTTCACTTATGACTAGCAGTCTATGAGTTGTTCTTTTGCTCACTTCAAAACATACTTTAAATAAGACCAACATAGCAAACTCTTTAAACATATGATAAGCAGTCATTTTGATAAATACCTAAATCATATAATTAGGTAAATATGTAAACATGTTTTTATGTATTACAAATGTATATGTTCGTATGTAAATCTAAAAGAAGCAAACAAGGGCTTGTTGGCTTAATCAATTTCCCTGTCACTTTTCATTGTCTAGATTTCAGTATATATACCATAGAGTTACATGATTAGTTTTCAACCATAAAGCTAAAATTGATAAATGTTTTATTTCCATAGCAATTTTCATGTTCTCTTTTACTAGTTGAACTTATATGTATTTTTTACTGATTTATATTTCCCTCTTCAATTTTTTAAATAAAATTTACAAAAAATTATCTGAATTTTAACAAATCTAATAAATCAATTAGCATAAAATATACTATCCTAAAATATTCTTTTGAATTCTTTACTTAAAATGATACATATTACCATGAATGTTTATAATTAAAAAAAGAGGTTTGAATTTATATTTTATAATTATACATATCTACAGCATACCTTTATAAAGTAAAAAGAATATAAATAGCTGTTAATTTGTGCTTTGTTTCCGCATTCAAACTAATAATTACAATATATACTCCTGCCAGCCCCATCTACCATCTCTCAAAACAGCATATAAGTATCTATTTTTATATTCTTTTATTTGCTTAGCAACCACCAAAAGTTAATATATACATTATGTATATGTATGTGTGTGTATGTGTGTATATATATGTGTGAATATATATGTGTGTGTGTGTGTGTGTGTGTGTGTGTGTGTGTGTGTATATATATATATATATATAGAGAGAGAGAGAGAGAGAGAGAGAAATATATTCATATATATGAATATATACAGAGACACAGAGGGAGAAGGAGAACTTATTTCTCCATCAATTTTCAACAAAGATTTTCATCAACTTCTGTGAGAATTCTATTTAAAGATGAGCAGAGGATATAACCCCTAGTCAATAAGCAAGCATCTTTACATAAAATAGGAAATGCTGTTTCCAAGCCCTTTAGCTTTGGCTTTACTTTTTCTTCCTTCAGCTCTAAACTGGCCAAGCAAAGTAACATGTAGAATGATAGTAAATTAAGATATTCTTTTCTCAAATTATGTGCTTTCTTTGTTTCAGACAAAAAGCTTCTTTAGGAGGATTTGGGTTCTGGTATTTCTCAAGTCTGGATTTTTTTTTTCTTTATTTGTCTTAATCGTCTAAATAATTCATTTCTCTCCCTCTCCCCTTCTCCCCCATCTCTCTCTCCCTCTCTGTCTCTCTCTTCTCCCCCCATTCTCCTGTTCACTCCCTCTCCCTTCTCAGGAGCCCCTCTGGAGACATGGCTCAGTAAACAAGGAGATGGAGCCCATCTTGCCCTCTCCCTCTCCCTCTCCTATCTTCCTCCCTTGGCCACACTAGAGATGGTCTTTTGCAAAGCATTATTAATCTTTAGAAAAAATTGTTCTTAATTCAGTTTCATAATTCTAATCGGAAACTTCCAAATATCTTATGCCAACATTGTAAATTTTATTGTGATGCTGTAAAGATACCATGAAGGTATAACTTTTCTTAAACATTTCACTGGTAGTTTGGGATAATAGTTATAAAACTGGTCTCTCTAGAAACCACTATAACTTTTATGCTCTTAGAACATCAGATAATAATGCAGAAGATTATTGGCCAAAACATTTTAAATGAGAAATAATTTACTGAATTGAATTTTTCTAAACTCAAGTATATGGAAGAAAGTATAATCTTAAAATGACTAATCTTTCATCAGAGATTATCACTCTCCATTTCCATTAGTCTCCTCCCACTTTTTTTTTTTTTGGTATGTGATATAAACTAAATTAAATAGGATTTATTGGTTCAGCTAGATTCTGAATTACCCTTTTTTTCTGTGGATTAGAAGAGTGCATTTTTTAGTTCGTTTCCTTGAAATACATCAGGATTTTTTATGTGGATTCTCTAGTATTCTGCACACTTGCAATGCTTAATAAATATTACATTACAATATTAGCATAATAATAAATCATCTTAAAGTACTACATAGGCTATTAAGTGAGATTCTATTCAGTTTGAGCCAAGACATCAAAAAATTTCATTTTCTCCATACACAAGCAAAATAGTTTAAACCTCCCTTTCCATGAAATGTCCTTGATTCCATAAGAGGTCTATATGGTACAAATGAAGTAGTGAAGGGTACATCTTTCAATTATATATTTCATTTGTTGAATATATTCTGAGGCCTAAATTTGCCATCTTAATAAAAGAGCATTTAAAATTAGGAAGGCAAAAATGGAAATAGCATCAAGGTGTCCTTTTTCCATTGGCAATTCCAAAAATTCACACAAGATTGCTATGTCAGCCTCTTGATGTTTTTTCTTGCTGCTGAGAAGTTTTGCTTTTGTCTGTGATTGGTTATGTCACATAGCTCTGGACTGATAGTCACTGAAAACATGAGGATTTTCCTCCCAGTTACAGGAAAAAAAAGTAGAAAATGATTCTACTTCTATGAAACGATTCAAAGGTATTATTAACACAATACCATCCTAACTGGTTGCATTAAGAGAGATTCCAGTTTTCAATAGTTATAAGGAGAAAAATAACACTATTTTCCTTTCCAAAAAGTAGTGTTTAAATATTGCACATGTTACCTATTTGTATGTGAAGCAAATGGGATAAAAACAATGCATCATCTGTGGTAGACAGCAAAATGACCAAATGGCTCCTTTACAGTATAACTTTGTAGTCAATCTCTGTCGTCAACAGATGAAATCTGTTTTTTCTTCTCTTGAATCTGAACTGACCTTGTGACTTGTTTTGGCTCAAAGAATGTGACAAAAACAATGTTGTACCAACTCTGAGTCATGCCTCAAGAAATATTCAGGCTTCAATTCTTTTCACATGCCCAGTTGCCATGTGGACAAGCCCTACTAGACTTTTGGTTCATAAGAGGCATATAAGCCATTCACCAGCACCATCCTAGCTAATCCCAGAAGCACAGCTTCCTAGCACACACTTGCATGGGCATGGGAAAGCCCAGTTGAGGCTAGAACTATATGACTAAGCCTAGCCTAGACTGCCGACCCACAGGATCCTGCGCTGAATAGATGTTTCTTGTTTTAAGCTCCTGAATTTTGGGGTGCTTTGTTGTACAGCAATAGTTATGAGATACATTGTCTTCTTAAGTTACGGAAAATAAAAATACAAATATTATTAAGTCAAATATCAGTCTTTCACAATTTTACTTTTCATTACTGAGTTCCTTGGTGTTAAATCTGTAATTGGAATCACAACTTTCTGAATGTTCCTAACAGAAATGTTTGTTCCTGCTACCTTACAAATTTTATGGAGAGTCTTTTTGCTTCAGCAAAACCTTATATGCAACCCTAAATGAATAGCGTTAATGTTCAGGCCTTTCTAATCCTCTTTGGATAATGTCATTTAGTTAGAATAGCAAACATGAGAAGATGATTTATCCAGAGGTGATTCTTCTTCTAAAGTGTCCTGCAAGAAAAATGAAATGGTCGAATCAAAGGAAGCTGTGTTTAGCTTCATCTCAAATCTCTGCATCACTCACTACTATTGATTTAACATCATGGCACCTCCATATTTCAGCAGGAGGATCTGCCATGAGACAGAAACTATAGTGACCCCATAAGGGTCATCTTGCTGTCAACTTCAAATTACAACATCTCTACTCTTGGCTGACAGCCATGGCAGGCCCTGGGTAGTGCAGCTCTCTGTAGATGGAAGAGATGTGTTTCAAGGAAATGCAATATAAAGTGAAATTTTATATATCAAGTCTCATCTTTCCATAAATTAAAGTTGTACAATGGGAGCAGGATTTTGTCAGGTCCTTTACATGGAGTATCCCTGAGACTTCTTACTAGCTTGTCTGCTTACGTGAGTTTCTAATGTGCACCATTTAACATGCAGTCTAACCCACAGGTTGTCTTTCCAGTATTCATTGTACTTTCTTCTCTGTAGCAACTAGATGATTGACCATTCCTCCTTCTTGAAACCTTCTTATCCTTTGACATTTATTACTTCACATTTGCAGAGTTCTCTTCTTTTATCTCCAGCTAGTTTCTTTGGCTGCCTCACCGCCCAGTGCCAGGAACACAGTGAACACTTGATAAGCATTTGTGAAGCTAATAAATGCATAGTACCTATTCCTTAAATATAGGTGTATTTTAGACCTATTTTCCTTCTTTACTAGCATGATCTTCTTTAATAACCACATTCACATTCAGCTCCAATTATAAGGTTTTTGTTTTGTTTTGTTTTGTTGTAGCTGTCTCTCAAGATGTAGCTCTAGGATGGACAGGTTGCCAGCATCACATATATTCCCAGTCCTCTCACTGATTTTTTTCCAATGACTAAACTCTGATACCTCAAAGGTAGTGAGTTCAGAAAGTGTATCTATTTATCCAGCAGAACTAGCCACACCCTGCTGGGCACTTTTTTCCAGTATGCCAAAGTGAGGATGAAGTCCTCCATCAGTTTCCACATGAGAACGACTGACTTGAGAAAGCAGAGGACTCAGTCAAGGAATATAAAAATTAATCTTCCAAATTCTCATTTCTACATCAAGTTGCCTCCTAAGAGATCTTAGACACCTCTGTTCAATATCTTTTCCATTTTGCAGCTGGAATGATCTGTTCCAAAGAGAAATCATGGTGTCACTCTCCACCATTTAAATGGCTTCTCCTACCTCTCAAAATAAGATTAGACCCCTTAGCATATGCCTACTAACCCCTGCACAAGCTGACTTTTGCCTTATTCTTTGATTAATTTCATAGACTTATCCCCACCTCCAATAACTGCAGCCACTCTGACCTACAGTCATGTCCTCCAAGAACCTGTGCATCTCCATATCTCTAGGTCTTTGATTATGGTGTCCCCTCTGCCTGAATCATTTAATCACCTTACTATTTAATTTGTATTCATTCTTCAGCTCTCAGCTCAGATATTACTTTTTTAGTCAATCTCTTCTGAGTTCCTAGAATGGATCAGGACTCCTCTAAATAACCACATGGCACTGAGTTCTCTTTCTTCATACTCCCTGCACACTGACTGAAATGGTGTGTTTTGTAGCTATTTCATCTGCTTCCCCTTATAGTCCAGGTGTTCTCCACCATCTCTCCCATGGTACACATTTTACACAGCATGTAGTAGGCATGCTATTAGTATATATGGTGTAGAATGAATGAATGAATGAGTGTTCTAGTACTTTACACTGTGTTTTCTTTTGTGGTTTCTATTAAGAAGCAGATCTCAGGTTATATAAAGGCAGCAGAGATAAAAGGGAATAACAGTAAAGTGCTTCTCAAAGATTTGGAAAAGAAAGATTTCCCTCAAAAGGTTTAAGCAGAGAAGCCTACACAATGAACCCAAGCAGAGAGACAGGAAATCAAGAAATACTTGCAAGGCTAGAATCCAGACCTAATCGAAAGCTTCCCTATTTTCAAAGAAGTGTGGCTACCTCAAAGGAAGCCAGTCATAAATGGACCAAGGAAAATGAAATTACACCAGGCAAACTCAAAATTCTAATTTCTAAGTACTCCCAGAGAAGTGGTACTTGATTAGGTTGACAGGTAAATCCAAATTATAAACAACTTCACCCCACTATCTCAAGTCCCATAACATCCTGCCTTGTATTGATGCCACCAAATAACCTATTAATAATGGCCTCACATAGAGCTTGTCATTAATTCCTTTGTTCGCTCATAAATGTGTTGAAAAATCTAATCTGTGTGTTAAGACTCAGAAAACAATACCCCAAAGTGAAAGCCATGGAAGCAGCCTCAGAAGCAAAGTTTCTGTCTGGCCTTCTCCTTGCCCTCCTTGTCTGTCAGTCCTCATTCTCCTCTGAGGTAAGCCATAGAAACTGGAATTCCTCTTCCTCAAGGTGGTCATAGATGATAGAACCCCAAAGACAGCCATAAAAACTAGAATTATCACTCAGATTTCCCCACCTTTCTAACAGCTATGCATAAAGAAAGTAGCCCCTCACTTCAGAGGGGTCCTACCCCACACCTGGGAGGATGAAATGCTACAACTGAGGAACCAAGAAAATCTGAACAGACAGGCCTTGCTGAGCTTCCCCTCTGTCTATTATTATTAGATCATACCCTAGTTTTTTTTGGGTTATAGTCTGCACAGCTGTTCCTGCTTCATAAAAATGGGTGTTCTCCCTAGGTCTTTGGATCTTAAGCTTTTCTCTCATTAATCTATCTTTTCTTACAGGGTTGTCAGCCATGATCCTTTGTGATGAGCAGGAAAGGGTTCACCCCCTTGCTATGGTCTGGATATGGGGTTCTCCTCCACGCAAACATTTATGTGTTAGAGACCTGGTTCCCAGTGTGGCAATGTTTAGACATGGAGGGACCTTTAAAAGGTGGCACCTAGTTGGGAACTGGTCAGATCATTGGCTGTATTGCCCTTGGAAGTGGTTAAGGCAGTTCTCCAAGGACCCTGACTTAATTTCCACAAAAGGGGTTTTTAATAAGAGTGGATCCTTTTATGGATCCTTCTCACTCTCTGGAGTTCTATAGCTGACTTTGTGCTTCTCCCTTTTACACACTATCCTACCATAAGTCATCTGCCATGATGTGACACAGCCAAGGAGGCCTTCACCAGAGCTGTGCAAATTCCAGCACCATGGTTGTTGACCTCCAGAACCATGAGATAAAGAAACCTCTTTTCTTTTTAAAATACCCAGCCTCAGACAAATCATTGCAGTAACAGAAACAGACTAATACACCCCTTTCTACCTATTCAGTCCCATTCCTTGAGGACCAAACTGGCCCCTCTCATCACAGAACTTATATTACAGTCTTGCAAGTGACACAGACAAATTAAAAGAGTAACTTACTATGTGTCAGGTCCTACAGTGGACTAATGATGTTAGCCTGTCTGCCTAAGCTCCTTATGTCAGAGAATTTCTCCTTTTTTCATTCTCTCTTCTGGTGATACAATCCATTGTCATAATCAGTCACCCTGCAACACCACCTTGGCCCTAGCCCCACCACAGAGGAGAATATGTGACTGAGGTAGGCCGCTCTTAAGTTTCCACTGACATATATAAAGTAAACTTGGATTGAAAGCACTGTCTTCTTTTGTATACTGCATTATATAGATATAGGTTTGGAGCAGCCAGTAGCCATCTTGCATATTCTGGGGAATAGGGTTCCAGATTTAACAAATAAAAATATAAGACACCATCATTCAATCAATCAACAAACACTCTTTAAGCACCTACTATGTGCCAGGTGCTATTCTAACACCTAAGGATTCATCAGTGAACCAAACAGATTAAAATGCATACCTTAGAGAGCTTATGTTATAGTAGGGGATAAATTAATATACAGGATTAATAGGTAAATATATATATTAAAGAAAGATACATGCAAGTGTATAAGATCACACAAGGAACTAGGATAGGCAGGCTCTAATGGGGGACAAGGTTGACGTCTTAGAGGAAGAGGTCAGGGGAGGTCTGGCTGAAAGTATGACATAACTCAGGGAGGTAAGGAAGCAGCCATGCTAATATGTGGGACAGGACAGCAGTCCAGGCAGAAGGAACAGCAAGCACAGAGGCTCTAAGCAGGAAGAATGCCCACAGAATTTGAGAGAATAGTGAGAGGCTACAGTGGCTGAGGAGAGCCAGTAAAGGAATGAACATAAGGAGACAATGTCCTGAGATAGCAGAGACCAGATCTCTTAGCCATCACCAGCCTTTGCAAAAACTGAGATTTTAACTCAAGTCCAGAAGGAAGGAAAAAGCATAGAAGGTTCACAGAGAAGAAAAGGATTTTGGTCTAATAAAATCATTCTGGCTTTTCTGAGATTCCAGGGCCGGGCAGAAGCAGAGACCAGCAAGAGATTCTGTTTTAAAGACTTAGGCTGCTTCCATTTCCATGCAATTTCCCTTCCCTCTCGCTTTCCCTCCCACCTCTTATCCCTGTTTAATGTTAATCTTCTTCTCATGCTCTTTGTCCCTACTCTGTTCTTAGTTACTCTCCTTATATCAAAGAAGACATTTGGCATTTGTTTTTTAGGGATTGGCTGGCTTCACTTAGCATAATCTGCTCTAATGCCATCCATTTCCCTCCAAATTCTATGATTTTGTCATTTTTTAATGCAGAGTAATACTCCATTGTGTATAGATGCCACATTTTTTTATCCATTCATCTATTGAAGGGCATCTAGGTTGGTTCCACAGTCTTGCTATTGTGAATTGTGCTGCTATGAACAGTAGAGGGGGTAGAGAGAGAAGAGGGGAGGGGAGGGGAGGGGAGGGGAGGGGAGGGGAGGGGGGGTAGTAGAGGATAGGAAAGGCAGCAGAATACAACAGACACTAGTATGGCAATATGTAAATCAATGGAAGTGTAACTGATGTGATTCTGCAATCTGTATACGGGGTAAAAATGGGAGTTCATAACCCACTTGAATCAAAATGTGAAATATGATATGTCAAGAACTATGTAATGTTTTGAACAACCAACAATAAAAAAAATATGAAAAAAAAAAAGACTTAGGCTGTTCTCTAATCGTTGCTCCGATCCTTAATTATGATATATTCACACTAAGTAAGTTCCACATGTCAGGATTGCAGTATTACTGTATACTTTTATATTTTTAAACTCATTAATTTTTTTTCTTTCCTTGTTACCATTTGACTTTGAAGCCCCCCAAACATAGTGAGATTGAGGAAATGGTAATGGAGATACTTGAACATCAATAAATGGTCCTTTCCCCAGGAGTCTATAAAACAAAAGGGAGATTTTAAACATCATCCTTGTTCCTTGAAGTTCTAAGTGAAAAAGCAACCCCTCTGCAGCCAGAGGAACTTAGTTACTAGTTCCTATGCAGGTGAATTATGGCCTAAGGAATAACAAAAAAAAAAAAAAAAAAATTACTAAATGACTTACATTGAAAGAAACAAGAAGGGAGGAAATATGCATAAGCTTAGGGAAAGGATTTTATAATGTACCTGAGCCGACTCAATGATAAATGTACATAATTAATCATAGACACCATTTTGGCAAATGATATTTTTAAATGATAGAGGCAATTATCTGTACAATTACATATGCACAGGAATGCATTATTTTCTGACTTTCAACAGGCAGCCTACTTTACGGAGTAGGTAAAGAAGAGACTTGCCTAATTTAGCACCCTAGTTTATCTAACAAGATAGTTAGAAGAGGTTCAGCAAAGGGATGAAGTAATGGTGCTTCTTGGTTCTACTCCTACTATTAGTGAAACAACTCAATTCCTTATTGTTTCACTTTGAACCATGTCATGTAGTTATATATTCTCTCTCTAAACTTCTCTTTGAAAGAATTTGAAATAATTTTGCATTAATTTTCCAAAACATGTTCAGGAAACAAGTTGAAAAAAGGGTAGAGACAAAGAATATTTGTTACTTTCTGTGAATAATCTTAAAGTGAAAGAAAAAAATGTCAGTAAGCAATGATCTTTCTTCTAACTTGATCGAATAAACTTTGTGTTTCTTCTTTTTTAAGCCTGTGTTCTTTTTTTTTTTTTTTTTTTTTATTTGCAAACTGTTTAATTGGGTAAAGGCAAGTCACCCTTTTCTTTTTTTTTTTTTTTTTGTTTTTTTTTTCAATCTACTAGCAGAAAGATATATTTATATAGTGTTACATGCAAGACATCATGCATATCTAATTCATTTTTAATAAGCTACTATACAATTGGAAAAAATTTGATTCCCATCTTTAAAGCTCCCAAACACTATAAAGTTTACTAATAAACTTGGAAAGATATGAGAAGGATTAAAATCACAGCTTCTTTTTTTTTTTTTTTTCCTCTTTTACATATTTATTATTATTTTTTTTTTCTGTGTTCTTATCTTGCAAAGGCAGTACGGCATGGTGAAAAGAGTTCAGTCTGAAATCAAACAAATGCAGTATCTGTTTCTGCAATTTACAATGATGCTCACCTACAGCAACATACTAAACATCATTAAGTGTCAATTTCTCTGTAGAAGTGAGGCTAATCATATCAATCTGGTACAATATGCTGGGAGCAGTACACAAGGTAATGTTTGTTAAGTGTCAGCTGGACTAAGGTCAGGGGATACAACATGTGTTCAATACTGTTCATACTATTAATGCTAAGCCCTCCCCCTAGCTGAAGTTCTTTAATATTTTATCCTTCTAAAACAAATCATAATGTAATCCACTATCACTTATTCATTCTGCCAATGTAAATTGCCTGCTGTGGTACATAGGAAATATCAGTATATAAATAAATATGCCATTTTAGATATAGGTAAGAAAAAGATGATTGTTCAAAAGAAAGACTTCAAGTGACTGGTGGGCAATTTTATATCTCTAACTCACATGGCCCAAAACTGTGTTGTCCAATACCATAGCTATTGGATACATGGGATTGTCGAGCCTCTGAAATATGACTATTTTAAGTTGAAGTGTGTTGAAAATGTAAAACACATGCCAGATTTTGAATTAACAAACAAACAAAAAAGACTGCAAAGTCTTTCATTAGGGATTTTGCTTATATTAATTACAAATTGAAATGATCGTATTTTATATATATTGAGTTAAAACATATTATTAAAATGAATTTCATCTCTTCCTTTTTATTTCTTTAATGTGTCTACTAAGATAATTAAGATTTTGTTTTTCACATTTTGGGGTACCATTGTTTCTGTTGGGGAGCTGTGGTCTGAATGTTTACAAGAAAGGAACAGAGGGAGGAAAAGAAAAAAGGAAGGAGGGAAAAAGAAAGGAAAGGAGGAAGGGGAAAAAAGAAAAAGAATCTTCAAGAATTATAAGATAAAGGGGCTGGGGTTGTGGCTCAGTGGTAGAGTGCTCACCTAGCAAGCACAAGGCACCGGGTTCCATCCTCAGCACCACATAAATGTAAAATAAAGATATTGTATCCACCTAAAAGCTTGAGAATAAATATTTAAAAAAAAAAGAATTATAAGATATAAACCTTAAAAGACCTTACCATAGAATACTAATTTCTATGGACACTATGAAAGGCAGAAAATCAGAGGCTGAGCTTCTGAGGTTGCTGCATGATGGCAGGTTCAAGGCAAATGCTCAGGTAATGCCAGCTGGTATTATTTCTTCATGAAATGATGCCCCCTCATATTTTAGGCACTGTAGGAGGTGCGAGGGTTACAATGGTGTACAATTCAGTCTAGGGAAGAGTACTCAATCTGAAAGAGGATATGAACAATAAAAAAAAATCATGCCACTTCTATTTTTGTCACATTACATTGTTCTTACGGACCTGAAAGATCTTATGTGCTAACTTTCTTTCTAAAAGTTTGTGCATATCTGCACTCTGACCCTTATTAGAATAAATAATTGTTTCTGTTCCATTATAGTGAAAATCAATATCAGCTGTACAATGAAAGGCAGTTTTCTTTTCTTGGGCCAAACTTCACTGACTCATACACTACAAAGGTGTTCAGTAATAAAAGTTAACTTAGAAGTACTCATCTGACATCTATTTCTGTATCATATGTATCTTTCTCACACAAAATCATTCCCTGAGTCCTTCTACAGTATTTCATGACAACTGGTGTGTGGCCCTCTAAGAAGTTATGTCTGTACATATACATGAGGGAGAGACCAAATATGTTTATTTTTGAGCAACCATAACATTCCTCCCTCCTCTTTCAGCTCCAGGCCACTGTGACTGAGAAGACTTGCTGCTTGGGCATTTCAGGATGACAGGTCTCCTATCCTGATAAGAATGTGAGCAGAGCAGCAGGATTTGCATCTTAAAGGAGACAGAATCCTGGTCCTGGAAACAGATCTCCAAAGAGGGTGGAGGGGGGAAGCAAAGTTTTACTGGAGCTAGAGTTAGGAATCAGGGTTTGTGGGGGTGGACGGAGAGATAGGTAATAGCAGTGACCATGGCAAGTTGTGTGAGAAGAGATTGAGACTAGAGATGACATTGAAATACTGAGATTCCAAGAGAAAAGAGAAAAAGCGGAAGGAGCAGAGACAAGAAGATTCCAGGAAGCCTTGCTGAGGGTTACATAATCCCTTGGTGATTTTCTGAGAGGATTCAAAATGCTTCTCATGAATATCCACTATCTATTGGCATGGGGTCATTTGACACTTTGGTTAGAGCTGTTCCTAGGAGTCCAGCTTCTTCCAGATGTGAGTGTTACTTCTCAGACAGACTCAATCTTGCAAGTGAAGATTTCCCCTGACATCTCTATAGTATAGCAGCAACCATGGCAGTTCCTTATAACCTAACCCTAGCAGATGCTCCACAAATACAAGTTGAATTAAAATCCTTGGGGTCTAGAGGTAGATTTGATGTCAAAATCTCTGAACACTAAATAGGTACAACAGCCAATTTAATAAATGTGTCTGTGTGGTTCTAGGTAGTGATAAAAAGCTAGCCAAAGCATTCTTAAATCTGTATGCCTGTGATGCAAAAGAGCTGTTACAGATCTGGTTTATAGGTTTTACTGGGTGGGAAAAAAAATCAGTTATCCTTGACTGGGGATACATATTCTCAGCTTAAATACAAAATTTCACTTTCCCACTTTCTCTTGCCCCAAAATTGTGGGAGGAAACTCCCTAGTTCCAGGGCTTACTATGTCAGCACAGGATAATAAAGGAGAAGAGAAAGGAAAAGGGCTCCTAGAGCCCAAGAGAAGATGCAGAGTGTTGGGTAGGCTGCATTTTGGAATCACCAGCCTGAATCACACCCCTTGTTTAGGCCCAACCCAGATAATTCAAACTGAATTCCTGGGTATGTTTTTCAAATGCCTGGGGGATCTAGATGCTTAGAGATGCTTAGAGATTTATTTGCTTAGATTCTTAGAAGCACTCCCCATGGTCCTAACCAATCTCAGCCTTCACTTTTTACATCATAATACAATTAATTGATTACAGCCCAGGCCTCAAGGCCTCTAAATCAATTAGTAGCCTGGGGCTGAGTCTACAGGAAGCTTCCTTACTTTGACCCTAACTAGGGAAACCTGATGGCCTGGTCTTCAGTGGCCAATCTCAAGTCAATGTTATCTTGGAAAAATCACTAACAACTTTTATTTACACCCTTAGAAGAATCCAGTTTTAACTGGTAAATTGCACGGTCTGTTTATATATAAACAAAGGTTAGCATAGTATTTTCCTGAGAAAATACTAGCTTAGCATAGTATTTTCCTGAGAATTCTTCCAGAAATGATTTAAATATTCTCTCACTCTTTTTCTTTTGCAAATGTCTTTCTTTTTTTCCTTTGCATCAAGTAAGACTTAATGCCTGCCATGCAACTGATTTCCTCACCTTTCTCCATCCCCTAAATTTTTTTTTCTCCTCATCTCATTCTAGAGTCAAGCAGAGACTGTAATTTAAAGATTTCCTCTTGTTTACCCTGCTATGAGGCAGGGGGAGGGGCTGGGGAAAGTGTCCTGAAGCTCTGTGGGGCCAGACCACCTGGGCTTTTCTCCAGTCCTTGTTTGACTTGAAAAATAGTCAAATACAGGGTTCAGAGGTAATGTGCTGTTGCCAATGCAGTAATCAGGAACTGACAACTGGAGAATGACCAATGAGGGGACCTCATATCAGGGTCTTCTAGATATGAGACCATATCACAGGCTGCCCACAAAGGAAGGAGGAGGAAGCCAGAAACTGCCTTCCTTGTTCTCTTCTGTCCCATCTCTCCGTAGCCTGCTGTTTCTCTTTGGCCTGGGCTCTCACCTTTCAATTCCAGTGGCTTGTTTCCTCAACCCTCAGCCTGCGTCCTAACTCCCCACATCACACCTTTGCCTTGTTCTGATGCTGCCTCTTGGGGTTCTCCCAGGATTCCATTTCTAATTGTGGGGATTGCTCAGGAATAAAGACCAGGACTAGGAGCCCACCATCTGGGTAAAGATGACATACAGGTTGTTAGTTCAATTCTAGAGTGCCTCTGACATGGTCATCAACGTAGTTTTCTTCATTTTCACTACCTGGTCTGCCCTCTTCTTACCAAAGTTCAGGTTCCTCTGGGGGATGACACTGGTAGGCAGACTGGAGCCTCGGCATCTGTTTTCACTTTTAAATGTGGCTCTCTCCTTGATCCCTTCCCTTCATTCAGTTGCAGATCACTCTCTCCCCTCTCAGCAGGCTTCCTGCCATCCTCCCAAATTGTCCCAGCCTTCCCTTCCCCCTGGGACTTGCTAAATTCTTTTAATTCTTGCCAAAGATTGGGTAATATTAGCCACCAACCACAGAACTCAACTGCAACCAAGTGGGGGTTGCAAACTCACATGACCAGAAGGGCACAGATGACAGGTGCCTGATGGTCTGGTTGGGAACCTGAGTAAGCTGGCATGCAACTAACTGCCTGTTTTTAAGTCTCCAGTCATTGTCCTCCTGCGGTAGACCATTGGCATGAGGGATGCTAGGACTGAATGCTAGATCTTTCCATTTACCAGAGAGCAATTTCAATTTTTATGAGCAATCTACTAATTTTTTTAAATATTGGCAACTAATTTAAAAGATTTAATTTTATCACGGTTAAACAAAACTGTCAGTGAGTATGTATGATCTGGTTCTTTGATTGCCAGTCTACAATGGCTTCTACAGTGTATTTACAAACTAGCTTTTACGCAATGGGATTTTAAGATTGAAAAATCATATCAGACAACAACATGAAGTCAAGTGGTGTGAAATTCTAAAAAAACACCCTGAAAAATCTATAGATGCTGGTGTTTATGCATGAAAACAACAGTAGCAACAACAGGAATTCTTATTAAGTAACAAAGAGCCACTTAAGGAAATCTGTTAATGAAAGAATATTTTAAGCATCCTATATAAGAGGTCCACTGTGAATTATTTTTGTGCCTAAATACTTCATTTTTTTCCTAAGCAAAAGCCTCTAATTGTCTTCCATTTTAAACTATCTTGGTCAGCAAGGCTATTAAGGAGGTAGTTAGAGGGGAAAATAATGACACTGTAAAAGTTGGCAGTGAAATCAGTTAATCTCTTATCCCTTGTGACAGTTTACATTATGAATGACAACTAAGGTTATCTATCTTGCAAATATTATAGCTTTATTTGTGAACAAGGTGATAGAAAAACACCACTTTCCACTATTACCAGGCATTATCTTGATATAAGAATCAGGATGTAATGCTTTAAGTCCAAGTATTTCAACATGAGATGGCACAAAGGACCAACTGACTAAAACTCAAGAGCAGTATTTTTCAACCTCAGAACTTTGACATTTTGGGTCAGATAACCCTTGGAAGTGACCCCATCCTGTCCTCTGTAAGCTATTTAGCAGCATCCCTGGCTTCTATTCATTAGATAGAAAGATACCATTGGTACCCTTCCCTGTCCATTTGTAACAACCAAAAGGCATCTCTAGGCATTGCCAAATATCTCCCTGGGGTCAAATTTGCTGTGGGCTTTGAGAACCATTGCTTCAGAGGAATTGTTGTGCATGTCAGTTAGGATTTTGAATCAAAAAAAAAAAAAAAAAAGTCTTAAAATGACTGTGCACACAAGAGGAGAGGTACTGGAGAAAATATCACCACTGATTTTCCAGGTCCTCAGGGGACTGTGGAGGTAAAACAAGATCAGTGAATGTATATCAACAAAAAAGTTGCTGTGGATGGCAGGAAGGGTAGCCCAGATACAAGCCCAGTCTTCTTGAAAATAATGCCTCAACAAGGAGGAACCAGTGGGGCAGGTTGG